>NC_133652.1:192402292-192749587 GCF_009905375.1 Apium graveolens
TTGAAGTTGATATAATACATTCTCTATGCTAGTTGGCATAGGGACTTGGATGTAGGCCATAGACTAGGATTAAGGGCCGAACCAAGTGAAAACTCATGGTGTTTTTACATTGTTCTATTTCCATATTACTGCATTTATATTTCAGCAATTTTACATTCTGCAGTTAATTAAGACTGTCTCATTTCCTGTCTCATTCGTAAAGGGTCTGTCCCATTTACATACGAGACTGTCCCATTTGCCATATCAGTTAGATTATTGTTTATATCGATTCGGCCTTTTAATTTCGAAGTTAACAGCCCGGAAGCGAATAGGAAATGGCCAGCTTTTTCGTAGGTTGTTTGGAGTAGTGCCATATATAGACCCTATGAGCTAGATTAGTTTTCTGTTATTTTTTGTTCGGCTTATATACAAGTATGACTTATGTAAGGTTGTTATGAAGAAGCATATATTTGGCCGTTGGTCTAACCTTAAGTTAAGGTTACACGCGTGGTAAGACAAAATTAATTTTGGTCTGTAATTACTATCACCTTGTGGATCTAATAACTCTAGTAATGTATTGTTCATTTCCCAGACAATAACCTTCGTCTGTGTGTATATTAATAAGTGTGGGATTTTAGATGCATGAGTATTCATAATATTGTGCAAAGACAAGTGTTTAAACATGATTCAAGATGGCGTGGCCTCTTAAATACCTGACCCCGGATTTGGGGGCGTCACCAAAATGGTATCGGAGCCTTAGGTTATCAAATATTGGAAATGATAGGAGATAAAATATGTAGAGATAATAATAATAAAAATTAATTAAAACTCAACTCGAGTTCGTCGTCAGACTGCTTGGTGTAGTCTTGACAGTTTTAACCTCAGGGGAATCCCGACTCTAAGTTAGTAACACATTGCCTATTGTGTCAGGTACCAGTGGAGCCTATAGAGGAGGTCGACCCTATTGAGGACGTCATTGTAAGGACCCTATTTACTCTTTTATATTCTTTTTCTGCAAGTGCACTTGTGAGAACCATTTCCTCCTTTGCGGCTATATTCATTGAGGCTTCTTCCTCTAAGTTGTATTCACTAACCTTCTTTTCAACGATGGTATCATCGATAGTTTTGGTAAGAATGCGAACACCGTCTTCGATAGCCATCCAAACTTTGACTCCTTGAGATCTAGCATAAATGCGAAACCTTGTTTTCCATGTTGCAAAGTTGGTGCCGTCAAATAGAGGAGGTCGTGAGCTAGATAGACCTTCACCACATCCAACGGGATTAATATACGCCATTCCAGATCACTTTTTTTTGTGCCTGTAAATCTGCAAATCACTTAACAAACACGTTAAAAAGCACTGCTCTGATACCAATTGTAAGGTCCCGTCTAAGGGCTATTTTAAGCTAGAAGGGGGGTTGAATAGCTTAATTTCCAATTTAAAAATTGTTGTGGCGTTTTAAATATATTTTATCCCTTTTTAAAACTTTACCGAGTGGTTATCCAGTTTATATGTGCGGAAGATAAAGTGCAAGGAAAAAAATACCACACGGTGATTTTATCCTGGTTCGCGATGGCGCAACCTCTAATAGATTCACTCACCCCTACTCCAGTCCCCGAGCTCCTCTCCCGGACTCGGGATTTTCCCTTATAATAAACTCGCTCCTTTAATAGGCGGAGAAGCCTTTACACCCTTTACAAGTATTTATCTTGGTGCGTAACACAAGGGTCACCACCTCAAAATAAATGTATTACCTACACAACTTATCTTAGACAATAACTCCCCGCTATTTCTTCAAAGTTGTTGTAGAGCCTTTGTGTGGAATTGGCTTCCTTAGCTTTTGTCGGTCTTGGATCTTAGTGATCCGGTCTTGGGTCTTTCCTCTTCTTCACGGTGCGAAGACTACTAACTCCCCGTTAGTACGTCTAGGACTTGGGTCTTAGAACGAGAATCACCTCACGTCACTTCACCTCACCACAAAACTAACAAGACAATCCACGAAACAAAACAAGTAGGAAAAGATTTGTTTTGAACTAGTATGTTACTGTACTAGCCCACAAGTAGTATAATATCCAAATAAGAATATTAAAACTAATTAGTTATACTTGACCTAAAATACAACAAGATGGTCAAGTATATTTATGATTTCTCCTTTATAGATTTAATAAAGTTGTGGAGTAATATGAGAAGTCCCTTTTTATATTAAGCACTTATGGCTTATGACTTTTTTAGTATTCTTCTTCTTTCGATTAAGTATTTATCGATCGAAGAATACTTTAATTACAACCTCGGAGTTGTAATTTTACCTTTAAGTATATTAACTTAAGGTTTTAAGGTATACTTGTATATTGACGATTATACAGTCAAAGTATACTCTTTTAACTTCAAGCATGTTTATAAGATTTATGAGTCTTAGCCAAGATCCAATTAAATAAGTACAAGTTGGCTTAAGATTGTGCTTTCGAAATTTGGACGAGTAATTGCGAGTATTTTATAGATATCGTAG
This sequence comes from Apium graveolens, assembly GCF_009905375.1. Taxonomy (NCBI): domain Eukaryota; kingdom Viridiplantae; phylum Streptophyta; class Magnoliopsida; order Apiales; family Apiaceae; genus Apium; species Apium graveolens. Next base: position 192,404,777 of record NC_133652.1, read on the forward strand.
TATAACCCCACGGAACACTAAAGATGTTAGAAGGGGCTTATACGATCTGTATCGTAATTGTTTATATACACGATATGTGTTAGCTAAGATCCAATTAAATAGCGTAAATTAATTGGCTAACTCGTGGATTTGATTCATCCTTAATTTTAACGGATGATTACGAAGTAGTTTATATGGAACAAGCTATAATCCCCCGGAACACTAAAGGTGATAGAAGGGATTACACTTTTACTTCGTAATATTTTATATGTATGTTATTAGTTAGACAAGATCCAGTTAAAGAGCGTTAAGTAATTGTCTAACTCGTATGATCCGTTTTAAGATTTGACAAATTACGAAGTGTTTTAATGAGACAAGTAATAATCCCCCGGAACACTAGAGATGATAGAAGGGATTACACTTTTACTTCGTAATTATTTTATGAGCACGAATGAATGTTAGCCAAGATCCAATTAAAGTGCAAGAAATAATTGGTTAACTCGTACTTGTGTCAAATATAATCTTCCCTTGGAGATAAAGTACTTTTCTTTTTAGATCTTCTCGTTGGAATGATTTTTTACGAAGATCAAGTACGAAGATGAAGAGAGGCACTTCTTGAAAATATCCCAGCAAGTATTTGTCTCTTTAGATTAAAGAAAAAGGGTTGGGGTGGGGGTTTATTTATAGAATAAGTTGGGTGGAATGAATGGTGAAGATTTGAGAAGGAATGGATGGTGGATGGAGTGTATCACATGGATTGATGACATGGCAAGTAGGTTGTGTTTTTTTGCGAGTGGGAAGGAAGCATAAGCTAGTACTCATTCAAATATCAGCTGATACATATATATATATATATATATATATATATATTAAATATATATTTTCCTTTTCTTTTAATCATTCCTTAATTACTTTAATTAAGGATTAAGCACCATTAATTATGACCACCCCAAAAACTCTTAAATAAATACCATTAAAAATATGATAATTACTTAAATAATATAAAATGATGTCCTGAAAGTTTTGGTCAACTTTAGTCAATGGTAGCTAGGTCAAACTTGGTCAACTATGGGACCAACTGCCTCGATTTTTGTGCCCAGACAAAAAATATCTGAAAGCTACAAATTTTTTACCATACTTAGAAAATACCATTTAAATGATCCATACCAAATTTCAAGTAATTCTAGAATGTGGAAGTATTTTATCTAAAATTGAACTGTTCTGTCAGCCTTTCTTCCGAGTAAAAATACCATTGGTCTTGAATTAAAGGAGATGGATCTTTTGACCAAAGTTTTGACTTGTATAAATAATTAAAATATATTTCCTAATATATGTGATATATTTGCGTGATAGGAAATGTGTTTGAGTTTTTTTTGAATAATTTTCTCCGAGAAATGCTGATTTTACGAAACGGGAGAAAAATACTGTAAGTATACATAATTGAGTTACAGAACTGGATATTAATATTTCAATCATGAATATTAATAATCTTTGAATAAAAACTCTTTTGATTATATGTAGAGATATATTTTGGAGTGAAGAGTTTAAATATTTTTGATATAGCACGAGACTTCTAAAGAATATTTCTGATATATTCTTTATTCGAGTTTGTTGCCCATATTCCTGTTGCAACACAGATCTAAGAAATATCATATCTTGATGTTTCTTCTTTGATCATATTGCCTTAGAGATATATTCCATAAAGATATAGTTTTGATAATTTGCAAGAATGGAATATCTCTTTTATCTGTTTAAAATACATGATTTTGCTAGTTTGACTTTTTGACTTTGATTTGGATCAATTAAATTCATGTCCTAATGGAAAGGATCTACGTGTTATTAATTTTATGTTTAATCGTACAAATACCAAAATAAATAATATATCGAAGATATCCTTTCAATCTTCCCCTTTTTGGTATTTGCCAAACAAATATAAAATTATCAGCGTGTGCTTCCCCTTGGTGTATGCATGAATTTTTGAAAAATATTTTGCAAATAAAGCATTTAATTACTTAGAGATTAAGTCTCTTTCTTGAGATCCTGCAAAAGACTTTGTTAGATGTATCACACAGTAATAGAACACAGATAGATCATTTGTATAAAAAAAATAGCAAGTATAAAAGATTAGAATTTTAGGGGTCCAAATTTCTATTTGTTGAAATAGATCACACATTCTCTTCCCCTTTTGTTTGGTATATGCCAAAAAGAGTGGATATATAGTTATGAGGAATCATGACAATTTGATCATAAATCTAGTCAAGTGCATGCAGTTTGAGCATATAAGGAAGAATTCTATATTGCATGCATGGTATTTTTAATCTATGCATGTATGTAGGAAAACAATTGATATAGTTTGTGCAAATTAGAATAACTGTGTTTAAGCATGCATGATTTGATTTTAAAAGATATGAAGTGATTGGTAAAACCTCTTTTAAATTTGATTTACCACATGTATTATTAGAACAATTTTTATAGAAGGTGTGAATTTAGCCATCTAATTGAACTTATATTTGAAAAGTCAGTTTAAGATTGTAGCAAGTTCTTTATTCTTTTGACAACTTGTACTAAGCCGTTTTTATTTTGTTGTACTCTGGAGTATATCTGAATTAGTACAAACAACAGTCTAAAGGTTTTATATACTGGAGAGCATAATTCAACCACAAATTACAAAGACTGTACAAACCGTGTTCTTGGTACAAAGTCTAACACTAATACAATCTATTTTGCCCTTTAGACAATTCTAAGTTTTACAAATTCTAACACTAATACAATCTATTTTTCCCTTTAGACAATTCTAAGTTGACAAATTCTAACACTAATATAATCTGTCTAATCTAGGTCTGAGTAACAGACTACATAGTGTGGAAATCTAAATACATACTAGGGAAGAATCAAATGTCTAAATTGACCAAAAACAATAATACTTAGAAATCCATATTACTAAATCTTTTACACAGCCAATTACCAAAAAGGTGCAGTTGGAATGGTTGGAGACTGGAACATAATATTGCAACCTAGTGTGTGTATGTGAAATAAAATTAGAGGCTGTGAAAAGTATATACCTATTTTTACCTTATGGATTCTGTCAGATTGCTTGGGAATACATGTGGTGTTCCTTGTGACTATTTTGAAGCTTTTGCTGGATGCACAAAACTTAATTTAGCCATTATTTTCTTCTTGAGTTCATTCTGGGACATGTGACTGTTCCTGCAGGTTAATTAGATGCAGGACAAAAACTACCCTGAGGTAATTTGTTAGTCATAATAGTTCACAGTAGGATATCAAAGATGGAGTATCTATACAGTGTATACAGAGTCTGTTCATAATATATGCATCAAATCAGTTTAAGGTTATTAACTTTGAACTTCCTGTAGAACAGATAACAATATATACTTTGTTTTAAAAATATAACTCAGAAGTTATTAATTGTCACAAAAGACTGGACTAGACAGATATGAGCATTATTGACCCTTATTCTAACAGTATAAACCAAATTTTGACAAGAGACATAAGGCAGAGCTTACAAATTCTTGCATAAGAAAGATAAAAATAGATTTTCAATAAACAAGCCATGATATATTATCAAAAGTGTTCTCAATAATCAGTGTGGTTCACTGATTAATTCGAACAAAATTCTGAACCTGTTTTAAGTCATTACAAACCAAAGAAGTGCATTGTTAGATATATTTGATAATGTCATGGCTAATATGTTTTATGTTTAGCTTTCAGATCTTACTTGAACAGGATAAATCAGTACTTAACTGTTGATCAGTACTTATACTGGAAGTCAGGACTTAAGGATATCAGTACTTATGTTATCAGGAGATAATCATCAGAAGATATATATCAAAACTTAAGTGCTGAAGGACGATCGGATAAGGACAGTAGCTGATTAAAGGAAAGAAGATCAAGAAAAACATAAGAAGAGATATGCATGAAGAAGGAATTCTGTAAAGAATGGAATACTTGGAAGAAAAGATATCTGATTGATATATTTTAGGAAGCAGAATTATATTCCATATCAATTAGCAATTATCTTGTAACTGTGTAGTATATAAACACAGACATAGGGTTTACACTATAAGTGTTATCATTATTAGAGAAGATTATTCATTGTAACCCTAACAGCTCTCGTGATATTTGTTCATCACTGAGAGGTAACAGTTCCATACTGTAACAGAGTTTATTGTTTCAATAAAGTTTGTTTTCTGTTACTTAAGTTCTTAAAGTTCGATTTGAGTGTACTATACACTGTATTCACCCCCTCTACAGTGTGTGTGTGACCTAACAATTGGTATCAGAGCCTATCTGTTAACATACATACAGTTAAAGATCCAAACACAATCATGTCCGACACAGAAACTCCAACTAAGCCTACCAAAACTGAGGAACCACCAAAGACATAAATTCAGAGTCGGTATGAGACCATCAGAGTTCCCATACTGAGACCATCTGAATATCCCATATGGAAGGTAAGGATGACCATGTTCCTGGAAGCAACAGATCCAGAATACCTTGATAGAATAAAGGAAGGCCCTCACAAAACAACCAAGCTCGCTGTTGCAGTTGCAGGTGAAGCAGCAAAGACCGTACCAAAGGAGAAGAGTGATTATACTGCTGAAGACATAGCATCAATTGCTAAGGATGCTAAGGTACGACACTTACTACATAGTGCCATTGATAATGTAATGTCAAACAGGGTAATCAACTGCAATACTGCTAAGGAGATATGGGATGCTCTGGAAACAAGGTGTCAAGGAACTGACACAATTAAGAAGAACAGGAAGACAATACTCACTCAAAAGTATGAACACTTTGACTCAAAGACTAATGAGTCATTGAATGATTTATATGATAGATTTGTCAAACTTTTGAATGATTTGTCATTGGTTGATAAAGAGTATTATCTTGAAGATTCAAACCTTAAGTTCCTGTTAGCTCTTCCTGAATGCTGGGATTTGATGGCAACGACAATAAGAGACAACTACAATCTTGATGAAACAACTCTTGACGAAATCTATGGAATGCTCAAGACTCATGAGCTGGAGATGGAACAAAGAAGCAAGAGGAAAGGAGGAAAGTCAAGGACAGTTGCTCTTAAGGCTGAAGAAGAATTCCCCAAAGCAGCTTCCTCAAAGAAAGACAAGGGTAAAGCTCTTTTCATAAAGTCTGATACTGAGTCATCAAGTTCTGAGAGTGATGATGACTCAGATTCTAAAAGCTTGCCTGAGACTGATGCTGATGAGGAGATGATGAAGCTGTGTGCTCTTATGGTGAAACAAATCACAAAGATTGCATACAAGAAGTTCAGGAAGGGAAAGAAGTTTTCCAGGAAAGGCATAAGTTCTGATAAGAAGAATTTCAGAAAATCTGAAGGCAGAGGAGGAAAGTCTGACAGAGGAGATTACACCAATGTTAAATGCTATAACTGTGGTGAGAAAGGCCACATATCTCCTGATTGCAAGAAGGTAAAGGGTGACAAAGGCAAGGCTCTTGTCACAAAGCAGAAAAGCTGGACAGACACCTCAGACTCTGAAAGTGAGGAAAACTATGCATTGATGGCAAATGCTGATAAAGAAAGTGCTGAGAGCAGTTCTGAAGCTGCTGAAACAAAGGTACCTCAGACTACTTATGCTTTTCATACTGATGATATTAATGAGTTGAGAAGATATCTTAAAACCATGTTTGTTAGTTATAGAGATCAAACTTTAACATGTGAATGATTAACTTCTGAAAATCTTGCATTTAAGAAAAGAAATGATTTCTTAGAAAAAGAGTTAGTCATGTTCCATCAAACTCAGAAGGATAGAGATGATGATTTTTATGTTAGGAATGAAGTGCTAAAAATAAATGAATCTCTAAAAACTGAGTTAGAAAATGAAAGAGAGATTATCAGGACTTGGACTAACTCTGGCAAAACAACTCAAAATTTGCTAAGTAGTGGAAACTGGAAAGAGGGCTTAGGTTATGGAGAAGATAAGGATGATAAAGGAACTGAAGAAATTAAGTCTGTTGATAAGCAAAAGCCAAAGTTAAAACCTGTTAAGTTTGTAACTATAAAGTCTGAAAATGAAAAATCAGAAGTTACAAAGAAATTAACTTCTGACAAACTAAAACAGGAAAAGACAGCTGAAGTGAACATAGGCTTAATGACAAAGAAGCAGCTTAAGCATAAGCTGAAAGATGTTAAGAATGCAAACAAGGTAAAATCACCTAGGAAAAATAGGAATGGAAAGGAAGGTGTGAATAAAAGCAATAATTATAAACCTGTTCCTGATGCTTCTAAGAAAACATGTCATAACTGTGGAAGTTCTAACCATCTGGCTTCTTTTTGTAGGAAGAATAAGAATATTAACTCCTTACCTTCAAAGTCAGGAGTTAAGAGTCAGTCTGTTAGATACAAACCACAAAATCCTTGTTTTCATTGTGGTAGTTTATGGCATTCCATTTATACTTGTAAGGAATATCATAGCTTGTACTATGATTATTATCAAATAAAACATTCTTTGAAGAAAGTTTCCATTGTTCCTTCTAGTGTAAATTCTGATTCAGAGTCTGATAGTGTAAGTTCTGATAAGAAAAATGTTAACATAAACTCTGATGCTAAATCCGCTGCAAATGTTAACAAACTTAATAAGGCCAAAGGATCCAAGCAAGTCTGGGTCCTTAAAACTAATAATTAGTGGTCTTTGTGATTGCAGGGCAACAGGAAAAATATTCTAGTTCTGGACAGTGGATGTTCAGGACATATGACTGGAAATAAGGCCCTGCTATCAGACTTTGTGGAGAAAGCTGGCCCAAGTGTTTCTTATGGAGATGGCAACATTGGAAAAACATTGGGATATGGCAATATCAATCTTGGAAATGTCATAATTAAACAAGTACCTCTGGTCTCAGGACTTAAACACATCCTACTGAGTATAAGTCAAATCTGTGACAGAGGTTATCATGTTGATTTCTTTGAAGAACACTGTGAAATTGTGAGTAAATCTAAAGGTAAAGTTGTTCTGAAAGGATACAGGTGTGGTAACATTTATGAAGCTAAGCTTTCAACAAGTACTGATGGTTCTGCAATCTTTCTGATGAGTAGAGCATCAATTGAAGAAAGCTGGAAATGGCATAAGAAACTCTCTCATTTAAATTTCAACAATATAAATGAACTGGTCAAGAAAGATCTTGTGAGAGGATTGCCAAACACAGTATTTGCTCCTGATGGTCTTTGTGATTTATGTCAGAAAGCCAAACAAAGAAAATCTTCATTCAAGAGCAAGACTGAATCATCAATTCTTGAGCCTTATCATCTACTACATGTTGATCTATTTGGTCCAGTAAATGTCATGTCTATTGCAAAGAAGAAGTATGCGTTGGTCATAGTGGATGAGTTCACCAGATACACATGGGTGTATTTCTTGCATACAAAAAGTGAAACTGCATCAATCTTGATTGATCATGTCAAATATCTGGATAAAATGGTCAAAGATTCTGTAAAAGTTTTAAGGAGTGATAATGGCATTGAGTTTAAGAATTTGATAATGGAAGAGTTCTGCAAAAGCCATGGAATAAAGCAGGAATTTTCTGCTCCTGGAACTCCACAGCAAAATGGAGTTGTTGAAAGGAAGAATAGAACTCTCATTGAAGCTGCACGTACAATGCTTGAAGAAGCAAAGCTTCCAACCTATTTCTGGGCTGAAGCTGTGCAGACTGCTTGTTTTACTCAAAATGCAACACTCATTAACAAGCATGGAAAAACACCATATGAGATGGTGAAGAAAAAGAAGCCAAATCTGAAATACCTTCATGTATTTGGATGCAAGTGTTTTGTTCTCAAGACTCATACTGAACAGCTATCAAAGTTTGATCTAAAAGCTGATGAAGGAATCTTTGTTGGATATCCACTTTCCACAAAAGCCTTCAGAGTCTATAATTTGAGAACAAAAGTAGTCATGGAATCTATCAATGTCTCTTTTGATGATAAGAAGATTACTGGTCTTGAAGATTTCATTGACCATGATCAGCTGAGATTTGAAAATGAAGACTCAAATTCTGATACTGAAAATCCTGAAAGTCTAAGTCCTGATACTGTAAACTCTGATGGAATAAATTTGATGTTATTGAAATTGTGGTGGCTACGCCAAGGAAAGATGCACCGATGCAGGGGGAGCATACTCAAGATCCTACCACAGCTCAAGAAACATCAGAACATACATCTGGCTCTTCAAATTCTGATTCATCAAGTTCTGATAAGCCAAGTTCTGATAGTGCTGAAAATTTAAATACTGAAGACTCCAACTCAGAGAGCATAGTTTCAGGGGGAGCATCAAAAAATAAAAATGAAGATAGCATGGATCATGGGGGAGCATCCAGTTCTAGAGAAAACCTTCCATCTGCAAGGAAGTGGACAAAATCACATACACCTGATTTGATAATTGGAAATCCTGATGCAGGTGTCAAAACTAGAATAGGTACTTCAAATGAATGTCTTTACAATTCTTTTCTCTCTCAGACTGAGCCAAAGAAAGTGGAAGAAGCTCTTCAAGATGTTGATTGGGTGCAAGCAATGCAGGAAGAGTTGAATGAATTTGAAAGAAACAAAGTCTAGACCCTAGTGCCAAGACTAAAGAATAGATCTGTTGTTGGTACAAAGTGGGTATTCAGAAACAAAACTGACAGTGATGGCATAATTACAAGGAATAAGGCAAGGCTGGTTGCAAAAGGATATTCTCAACATGAGGGAATTGATTATGATGAAACATTTGCACCAGTTGCTAGGTTAGAAGCCATAAGGATATTCTTGGCTTATGCTGCTCACAAAAAGTTTACTGTCTTTCAAATGGATGTGAAAAGTGCTTTTCTCAATGGAGAATTGGAGGAGGAGGTATATGTTGAACAACCTCCAGGTTTTGTAGATACCAAACATCCAGATTATGTCTACAGGCTTGATAAAGCACTTTATGGACTTAAGCAAGCTCCTAGAGCATGGTATGAGACTTTAGCTCAGTTTCTTCTGGAAAGTGGATTCAACAAAGGGACAATAGACAAAACACTGTTCTACCTCAACCATGGAAATGACTTACTTCTGGTCCAGATTTATGTTGATGATATCATTTTTGGATCTATAAATGACAAACTTTGCAAGAAGTTTGTCAAACTAATGCAGTCAAGATATCAGATGAGTATGATGGGGGAACTTAGCTATTTTCTGGGCCTTCAAGTCAAGCAGAATGAGGAAGGCACTTTTATTCGTCAAACCAAGTACACCAGAAATTTGCTGAAGAAATTTGGAATGCAAGATTGTTCAAGTGCATCCACTCCAATGGCCACTGCAACAAAACTGGATAAGGATACCGGTAAATCAGTAGATATTACTGACTACAGAGGTATGATTGGCTCTCTACTCTATCTAACTACTAGTAGACCTGATATCATGTATGTTACCTGTCTTTGTGCAAGATTTCAAGCAGATCCAAGAGTACCTCACTTAACAGCTGTAAAAAGAATCTTTAAGTATCTTAAAGGAACAGCTGCTCTGGGATTATGGTATCCTAGAGAATCAGATTTTAAACTAATAGGTTACTCAGATGCAGATTTTGCAGGTTGCAAAATTGACAGGAAAAGCACAAGTGGAAGCTGTCAATTTCTTGGAGGCAGATTGGTTTCTTGGTACAGCAAGAAACAAAAGTCAATTTCCACATCAACTGCAGAAGCAGAGTATATTGCTGCAGGAAGCTGTTGTGCACAGATTCTTTGGATGAAGAATCAGTTACTGGATTATGGGTTAACATATTTCAAAACCCTATTTACTCTGATAATCAAAGTGCTATTGCTATGACAGGTAATCCAGTTCAACACTCTATGACAAAGCACATCAGCATCAGGTACCACTTCATCAGGGAACATGTGGATGAAGGTACAGTGGAATTGCATTTTGTTCCCACAGATCAACAACTAGCAGATATCTTCACAAAACCACTGTGTGAAGTTACTTTTACAAGATTGGTAAATGAACTTGGAATGGTTTCAGGTTCTTTCTCTAAATCTGCTTAGTCTTGTTCTGTGTTATCAGACTTTATGCTCAGTATTTACAGAATTAATCTCATTGTGCATTCTGTGCTTAATTGATAAATGTCTTTAAGTACTGACTGTTGTCTGATATATGTTTCTAAACTCTGATAAGTGATATGTCTGTTCAAGTACCTATTCAATCCTATGAGGATAACTGTGCTAGATACTGACCTAGTAGTCTTCAATAAATAAATGATTCCATGTAAGAAGTAATTATTTCAGTGGAAATCTTATGACACTAGCAAATTCTGATAATTGAGCTTAGTTAAGTTTACTTTGTATATCTTATTACTAAGTCACAAATTAGAATAATGCTACTCATCTGTTAAGTTCTGATACTAGTAAAACTGCTGAATGTACTAAGTGCTGATAAACCTCACTTATCAAAAGAAAAAGCAAAAAGATCAAAGAATAAAATCAGGTACTCCTTTGAGATCTAGAGTAAAAATGTGGAAGGGACGACCCAAGTGCATTGTTGGTATTAAGTAAATATGCATTAGAAAAGCAAAATATTTTCTTGGTGACTTTTCACACTCTATGATTACTGGAGAAATACTCTGATAATAGCATAAATTCTGATAAACAGTCGTGACTCACTTACACTGAGAAGCCACTGTAAAATAGAATTTCAAAAGATGCATAAAATTAGCACAAAACAGTTGAGGTGGACTCAAGCATGAACTCATTCATCAGTAGGTTTCAGGACAATGACAGCTCTTTAGCAAAATTTTAGTTATGCCTTATTTCTAACATGTACTGAAGTGACTCAGACTTTACTCTTTGTCTGTTATTTAGCTTAATGCACACACTAATCACTCCATATGAATGATGAAAATTACTGTGGTTGTCTATATTATTTTAGATAAACAGTCACTGTGTCACTTTGCATAAATTCTGAGGATAAGTTCTAGTTACACGTTCTAATGATTAAGTTCTGAAGTCTATAACTCAGAACTTGTATGAGGATTTACTAAGATGGGCATTCCTTTTTCGAGTTAAGAAATTATGTTCTGATGACTGTTAAGTTTTGATATAAGTCTAAGTTCTGATATTACAGTCTAATGTTTTACTTGACTTATCTGTGAATAAAATTTGATAACAGTCTCAGTTAATAATTGAATATGTTGAAGTGGAAGAGTAATAGTCACTTGTTTTTTGTGCGCTTTAACCCATGTTTCCTCTTTCCACTGAATGTTATTCTTTTTCAAAGTCTAGGGAGACGAGGTAGAATTAATTCTACCTGTCAGCATTCAATTTCTTTGCGTCTCCTGGCATTCTCTTGCCTATATAAGCAGCCACTTCACATCAGTCTTTCCATCAAATTCTTCTCACACACTTATCTTCATACTTCTTCTTTCAAAAACACAATGGTCAGATAGAACATGTTTTTGAACTACCAAAACTTCAATATGGAGCTAAGCTGTGCCGATTGGCAGCAGGAATGGCATGTCACAGCCATTCCTGAGGAGATATGGGACTCTGTCCCACAGGAGGTACTGACACACCTCCTGTTCTTCTATATGGACTACCATCGCCATCTGGAGCGATTGGAGGAGGAAAGGCTGGAAGCTCTCCGCCAGCAAGAGCGAATCATCAGACTCGCCATTCTGTTTGTCGAGAGTAGGAAGAAGAACAAATGATTTAATCTTGTCTTCTTCCTGTTTTTCTTCATCATCAGCTTTGTCAGGCTTCTTAGCTAGGACTAAGGCTGTTGATGTTCGGTTTAGAAGCTTAGGGAAAATTTTGTATAAGTATTGATGTAATTTTTATTTCATAAATGTATTGTCTTGATATATTAATGAAAGTTGTTTTTACTTCAAGATTTTGTCTCTGAGTGATTTTATCTTGTGTTGATAAATCCTGATTGATATTCTGATGACCATATAAATTTTGTTTTATATTAAGTTCTGATTCGTTTTCAGCACTTGCTTATCTAATTTATCTTGGTCATTTTCATGTGATGTATTTCCAGAATATTAATGATGCAGTGAAAAATAATTCAATCAGTGATAACGGTTTAAATTTTGAATTAAAACTATTTCTCCTGATAAATGGAACGTTTTTTCCTTGAAACTAGGCAAATGGGTAAGTAATGATTCCTGTTTTCTCGAGCCCAGTAACTGTCTGTTATTACTGCATGTCTGACAGGTGTCCAACGGTAACATTTTTGTTCAGAGTATAAGTACAACAGAGAGAAGATTTCTTTAATCTTTTATTTTCCTCATATTTTATCTCTCTCCTTAGTTTTACTCTCTTTCTCTTTATTTCTCACGTTGGTTTTTCATACAGACATTATATCAAACACCTACAGGCATACTTGAATCTCAATTTTTTTTCACATGGCACCAAAGGATTTAATCATTGATGGAGCTAAGTTTGTCCCCAACAACTATGCTGCAGTTCTTGATCACACTGAAGCTCCATCTGAATTGCACTTTGTGCAAGATCTTCTTGCACATAGTGAGGTTGGGTATGCATTAACACAGCCTGAATTTTTTCAAGTCAACAAGTTCTGAGGTTTTGGAGGACTGGATTTTTTGATGATGGTGGTCAACGTGGAACTCCCAGTATTATCTTCCAAGTGGGTGATTCATCCTTTGTAGTCACTTCTGGTATAGTATGCAGGGCTTTACATCTTCCAGAAGATTGTACTTTCTCAATTCCAGAGGACTCAGCCCTTCGGGAGTTAATGGCTGAATTGGGATATGAAAAGAGTCTGACGAAACTTGGACAGTTGAAACGGGCTAATATCAGAAGAGAATGGAGTTTCTTCTTTGATTGCATCACCAAAGCTTTTGGGAACAAATGTTCGAATTTTGATGCTATTACAATTATGAGTCAGCACATCGGGTATGCAATTATCAATCAAACTCATTTTTTTTGTAACTGCTTTAATTGGTTTTATTGGGGATATGATGACAGAGGATTGAGATGTTGTTTATTTTGCTAGATTCTGTCAACTTATTTACACTTATTGTACTGATGAACCTCATTTAGTCAGCACCCAAACCCCACCTTTTAAGGTTGCAAAACGATACTTTAATGACCTGGTAAATGCTGATACTAAGAAAAAAGTGGTTAGACCATTACAGATTCCTCAGTCTGTAAAACAGATCCTAGTAAATGCTGATCCTGATACTTATAGATCTGTTTACTCTGATGTCCAACCAACTCCAAACACCCAAAATCCATCAACCTCAGTACCTACCTCTCATTCTACTCAACCTACCCTCAGAACATATCTCAAATCCTATCTCTCCACTTCACAGACTGCTCAACCTTCATCTTCAGCACCTACTGTGAAATCTTCATCTTCCAAGCCAAAGAGGACAAAGAATGTTCCTCAAACACCTCAAAAGAGAAGGAGGATTGCATTGAGAGATGAATCTGATTCTGAGGAACCGGTTCCTGCTAGAGAACCTGTTGTAACTGAAGCTGAGAAAGAGATTTCTTAGAAGGATTCTGAAATTGGGGGTTTTAGGCTTCTCAAGAGGCTTAGATGAATGACAGTTCCTGAAACTCACAAGGAATCCAAATCAACAAGGACGTACAAGAAACAGAGGGCACAAAGGCCAGTTTCAGATGATGAAGAGGAAGCAGCTAAGGAATGGGATCAGGAATCTCTGATCTCACAAGACAAGGAATTTGCTCCAGTCACTTCTTCTCCATCAACTCCATCTCAAGAAGCTGTATCTGACAAGGCTAACTCACCATCTGTGTCTCTTGTTGATCCAGACAGAAGTGCTGATATTGATGTTCAACACTTGGTTGTGTCTGAAGTATTTCTCTTAGAAGCTCCAACAGCAAATAATTCTTCCACAACACCTGTTACTGATGCTGTTCAAACTCCAGAGTTATCAACAACACCTTCTCTGCATCAAGATGCTGATGATCAGACTTTAGGTGATCATCAGGATATGGCTGTTGATCAGAACTTAGTATCAGATCAGCAATTAGAGGATGTTGAAGCCTCCATTGCTACTCACACTGTTGTCTTATTAGAAGATACTGATTCTTTAAGTTCTGATGCTGCAAATGCTGGAGATACTGGTGATGCTGCTCCAACTGTAGATGCTGATGAAGCAGGTCCTTCAGGACATACTCCTCAACAGACTCTTCCTAAGTCTGAACTGGTAAAAAAGTTTGTTACCGGGGAAGCACCAGTACCTTGGAGTGAAACTCCTGTAGGTCAGGAGTGGACTAAGGAATGGAACTCAGTTTCATGTGTTCCAACTGAAAAACATCTTGCTGAGCACTTGACTACAGCTGATGAAATGTTAAATTCTGATGATTTTAAAACCCAGCTTAGAGTCACTGCATTGAGTACTAAACATCTACAAGGTCTTCATTCAACTACTCATGCAGAGCTACACAAGATTCAGGAGAACTTTATCAAACAGGAACAAGTTTGGAAAATTGATAAGAAAAAGTTCTTTCAACCTACCATTGACAAGATTGCTTATATTGAGAAAACTCAAGAGAAACAACAAGCTCAGATTGATGAAATTCTGACAAATCAAGCTTCTCAGCAATCGCAACTTACTGAAATCCAATCCTCAGTGGAATTACTTATCTCTCTTTTACTACCTGCTGATGCCAAAAAGGGGGAGAAGGTAATTAAGTCCAAATGCAAAACTAACAAGACATTGCAAGGAAAGGATGATGGAAATAATGATCAGGGATACTCTGGAATGGGTAGCGGTCATAGTCAAGGTAGAAGGTTTACATCAAGACAAGCTAGTCACAGGACAAGTTCTGATACTGGGAAAAGAATAAGTTCTGCTGCTGGTAAAAGGATAAGTTCTGATGAACTTCTAGATCTTGATGAGGAAATGTCAAGACAGTTATTTCTTCAAGAAAATCCAGGAATGGACTTGGAAAGTTTAAAGGAAGAAGAAGCCAGACTTAAATCAGAGAAAGTCACATCTAAATCTAAAGCTTCTGGTAAAAAAATCACTTCCAAAACTCAAAGGCATTGTGATCAAAGAAAGGACACATACTGAAGCAACATTGGCTAGATCACAACCACAGATAGATCCAAGATCCAAGGGTAAAGAAAAGGTTGGTGAACCTATCAAGGTTTATGTACCTCCTGCGGAAGAAGAAATTACTGATGAAAAGGATGATCTTGCTCTGACTTCAAGAAAAGTTCTTAAAACAACCTCTGATATGGCTCAAGTTGTTCAGAGTCAAGAAATTGTAAGTTCTGATATTCAGAAGAAGCAAGTAACCTCTGACATAGCTCAAGTTAACTTGATATCAGAAAATAGATCAAATACACTCCTACCAGGATTCACTAAAGCAAAACAGACTCAATCTTTGAAGACTACTGCAAGTGGTTTTGAAGCAAGAGTAGTTACTGGAAAGGAAGCTAGAGATAAAACTGGATTGGGAAGTGCTGATGAAAGAAGAGTACACAACACTACCAATGATCCAACTTTCTTGAGTGAACCAGGTATTGGAGCAACACCTGAGAGATTGAATCAACTGGAATCTGTACAGATGGTTTACCATACCTACTTGAAAGAATACATCATGTTGTATTTCATGACAGATGGTAGGGTTTATCATATAAGACAAAATGCCATTCCATTGAAGTATTTTGAAGAATTGGAGCATGTACTTTTCTTACTTCAAGTGGATGACAGAATAACAGGGACTGCTGTAAACTACTTAAAAGAACAGATTCAGAGACAGAAAAGGCTTTATTCTGTTAAGTCTGACAGCATATATGTTCCAAAGTACAGAGATCACAATGGTGATATTGTTGATATGAAGCCTAATACTGCACAGATCAGAACATATCTTGGTATTAAGGGACTTGAATTCAATCTAGAGTCTGACAAAGCTTATGTCATAAGACTAGATCAGGAGTTGAGAAAAGCAAAGATCAATGATCTCAGAGCTGCAATCTTTCAAACTGGTGAAGATACTACAGAGCTTAAAGATGTCAAAAGGAGAATGATTGATGAACTCAGATATGCTGAGAAATGTTTGTGGAAGAACTATCTCAGAACAAATCCTGACATCAGAGAGATCAGAAAATGATGAAGCCAAGTCGAAGATCTACAATTGCTTAAATTCTGATATTTATACAGACTGAAGTTGTTATCAGAAGTTGAAATTGGTAAAAGCTTTAAGGACTGTAATTTATAGTTATCTAGTCTAATTCTCATGCATTTGTACTTAATGTTTTTGACATCATCAAATATCTGTTAAACTTGTATATTATGTTAATTTACAAGTTGGGGGAGATTGTTAGATATATTTGATAATGTCATGGCTAATATGTTTTATGTTTAGCTTTCAGATCTTACTTGAACAGGATAAATCAGTACTTAACTGTTGATCAGTACTTATACTGGAAGTCAGGACTTAAGGATATCAGTACTTATGTTATCAGGAGATAATCATCAGAAGATAGATATCAGAACTTAAGTGCTGAAGGACGATCAGATAAGGACAGTAGCTGATTAAAGGAAAGAAGATCAAGATAAACAGAAGAAGAGATATGCATGAAGAAGGAATTCTGTAAAGAATGGAATACTTGGAAGAAAAGATATCTGATTGATATATTTTAGGAAGTAGAATTATATTCCATATCAATTAGCGATTATCTTGTAACTGTTTAGTATATAAACACAGACATAGGGTTTACACTATAAGTGTTATCATTATTAGAGAAGATTATTCATTGTAACCCTAGCAGCTCTCGTGATATTTGTTCATCACTGAGAGGTAACAGTTCCATACTGTAACAGAGTTTATTGTTTCAATAAAGTTTGTTTTCTGTTACTTAAGTTCTTAAAGTTCGATTTGAGTGTACTATACACTGTATTCACCCCCTCTACAGTGTGTGTGTGACCTAACATGCATACACTTCTGAAATTCAAAGATCATAAGATTTAAATATTACAAACCCCAACACAAAATCCTTACAAATTACAACTACATCAAAAAGTAGCGAAACAGGTACATAACAGCAAGTACCAGTACAACATCACATAGCAGACTTCATCAAACAGCAGACTCAACCAGACTTAACCAATCACATTTCCATCAGCATCACAAATATGAACCAAATCAGGCAAGTTATCAATCAGTTGACCTCTAGCACCCACATTAACTTCTTCTAACTCATGAATCATAGCAGTGTTTTCATGCATAGGGACTTGAAAAGAAGAGACAATATCATGATCATTCATGCAGGGAGTTCCTAGAGTAGATGCAGACAAATGCTCTAAATATGCAATTCTATGTTTGCAAGAGGCAGTGAGACTCTCTAGTGCTCCTACTTTCTCTTTAATCTCATTATTCTCTTCCTTAACCCTCTTAAGTTCAAATTTTAGTTCATGAAACATGGTTTTAACAGACTCAAACTTAGACAGATACACATCTTCCTCTCTAATGAATTGAGGAATAACTGTGGGAGTTGCCTCTTAAGGCTCATAGTGCATCAGGGGTACTTGTGGCCTAATGTGTTCATTAGTGATTTGAGAATCAGCAAGATTAGAAAATGCTTCAGGCATGTTAATGTTGCAAAGTGCAAAGAAAGATGAGATTAGCATACCATAAGGCATATAATCTACAAGATGTGCATTGATCATGTTTAGAAGAATAACATAAGAGATACTGAAGTGGATTTTGTTTGTGCATAAAAGGTACATGAGTTTCATATCAAAGAAATCAAAGTACTTACTTTAATTTGGTTTTGGCATAACATTTGCCCTAATGATTAGAGCAATATGCTGAAAAATGCCAGTGAAGTGTTTGAAATGAATACCATAGTTAATGTCACATAAACCATCAGGAATGTCAAATTTACAAAAAGTGCCAAGCATTAGTTCAAATTCAGATTTGTTAAAAACAAACAGAGAGAAGATGTCCTCACAAGGCAACTCACACAGATGCAAAGGTAAATGCAGTGCCCTATTAATGCTTTTGTTATCAACACAAATGACCTTTTTGTTGACAGATGTAGTGAAATGCAATATACCATCTACTCCTTTGATGACATTCATGTTACAGTAGAACTCTCCCATGAGGTGTGTGCAATAGTGCTTACCTAAGTTATACATGAGACCATCCCACCTAGCCCTTCTAATTAAGAATTCCACTTCACCCTTCACATCAACACAAGTACCAGGTTGGACATTTTTGATAAGTTCAATAAACTTTTGGTGTTTGAAGGGTTTGACAGTTTTGGTGGAGGGGGCTTTGGTATGTTCATAGAGTTGTTTGTGTTTTGTCTTAGGTTAGCTTTTCTGGTGTAGACTTTGGCTTGCAAAGGTTTAGGAGGTCTAGGGTTAGGGAATTTAGGACTTTGATATTTTCTGCTTTGATAGAAAGGGATGGTATGGTTTTTATATCCCTTTCTGTATTGTCTTGGAGGGAGTTGTCTTTTGTGATGGTGTTTGGGCAGAGAGGTTGGAACATGTTTGAAGGCAGAGGTCTTATGGTGATGAAACTGATTTTTCTCCATATCTTCAAGAAGATATGGGTTTTCAATCAGTGGTCTTGGTTTAGGGTGAAAAGGGTTAGCATTTGGGTTCATGTTGCAAGTGAAGTGGAATTTATGCAACTAGTGTGTGTGTGTGAATGCAGCACATAGGATATGCAAGTATATATAACCATTTAACACATATGCAAAGAGAAAAGATTTAAAATTTAAGATTTTTTTTTTAAATACTGTTCATGAACAGTGAAACACATTTAATGCATGCATGGCTGTGTTATACAAAACTCCAAATAGGTACTAGGATGATGCATATGAGAGAATGATGTAATGCAGGACATTGACACAGATTCATAAATTATTCCAGCAAGCAAATAGAATATGTATTAAAATTTTGTCTTTGTGTCTACTTTAGAAAACAACATAGTACATAAGTACAGATTTTGGAAACTGTGAGACATAAAATTGACATCCTAGTTTACTCTACTACACAGGAACTGTACTTGTACTGCAGAAGCATTTAAGGATGAGCTGTCTGTGAAGTGAATCTGTTAGAAGAACTGAATTTTTTAATGCAAATAAGATCTGTTACATTTATTTCTCAAGAAATTATGTTATTAATGAGATGCAACCAAAGGAATGTCATGCATATTAGACACATAACAGAGCATATACAATTAGTTTTCATTTAATTCACATAGCATTGAAGGCAATGAAACACTCATATCATTTTCAACAGATATTACATTTTAAATGCAATAAGTTATAAAAAGTCACCTAATTGTTCTAAGTGGCCATTAATCACAACAGTGATCCTGATACAGAGATGCTCAAGGCTCCCCTGCCAGGTCTTACTGTGAGGGCTGATGTGTGAGTGTATTAATTTTTTTATTATTACACAAACCAGTCTACAATATACCTTATCTGATTTCTTATAACTGTTTAAGCACAAACAAACACAGAATAGTAAACAGGGTTGCACTATAAGTCCACATATTATATATATTCAATCAACCATGATGCACAGACTCAGTATACAAGACATTTCTTATCCAGATTCAATATATTCATCGTAAGACTGCAATCAGGACATTTTGCACATTCATTTGATCACACAATTAAGAAGACTTAACCTTTCAATAATCTTAGAGATGGAATACTATTAACTAGTATGATCTCAGATAATTATAATTTAGCATGTAAGTAGCAATAAACAAATAGTCCAAACAACACAGAGTTTTTGATGATATTGCATTTATATTATCACAGGATTTCATAGCACTTAGAAATGACTGAATGAACACAGATATACACAGTAGAAAGTAGCTCATAGAGGTGATAGATAAACTGATTTGACAGACATGATATATCTTTATTGAACAGCTCATATTTTGCAAGTAATCAGATTAGTAGCATAAATACAAGTTTATCACACATCCATACTCTGGATTATTTAGACAAGTTACATTTTGCAGAGTTATTGACACATAATTATTCATACATTTAGCATAGAGAAGCATGACATAGTCTTTATACATAAACTTCATTCAAGATTTATAACTCAGATTTTGCCAAAGTTTACCTTAAACTGTATAAGATTCTTTTACTCCAATAAAACAGTTAATCCATAATAAGTTTGATTAAACCAACAGATTATGATTTAGTATAGGTTTAACAACAACTTTCCAACAGGTTACCAAACACAGAATTCACAAAAATATCAATTAAATCAGGCTCTGATTGATTAACCATCATATCTAAATAGCTTCTCAGTGCTTAACAACTAGAGTTCAGACAAGTCATTTTAGCAATTCTCCGTTTGTTAAGCAGATCAAATCTCATAGTTAAAAATCTAGTTATATATTTATAAGTACACACCATCAGTTAGAACAAGGTACCAATATATATAAACAAACCAAGAATTTGACTATCAAGCATACAATATTCATGAATCTTATTTCAATTAACCATAGCAACAAAAATACAGTCGAATTCAAATCAACTGAGTTTTTAATACACTTATCAATTCCAATTTGACCATTAACATTAATATAAATCAAAGCATCAATCATAATTCTTATCCAGGGTTCATGTTATAAAGACAACCAGAATTGAGTTATTAAATCAATTCAACACAGATTTTCAGAGACTTGAACAATATAGATTAATGGAATTTAAAGAGAAGGTTTTCAAACTGAACTTATAAATAGTCACAAATTCCATATCAACCATATTATTTTGCAATATTCCGAAACTTAATACTTTTAATTCGAGCAAACACAGAATAATATCAAATCACACTAGCATCAAACACATCACAGATTATTCATATCAAACATTAGATACGATTTAATCAACTTACGCTCGACTCAATTTCAGTCGAATGACCTCAACCACAGATTCAATAAATTGAGACTGAGATAACCAAGAAAACCTCACCTGAGCCTACAGTCTGGCCTGACTAGTAGGACTTACCTGGTTGACTCAGTCGCGGAATGAGTCAACTTCTGATTCATCCATTTTTCCTCACATGCAGCCGTTGTATCGCAATAACCAGTCTTCTCCTGTCACACAACTTGAAATTGAGTTAGGTTTTTGCTGAATCAATTACTCAAATCAAAAATAATTGAGTGTATATATATAAACTGTCCGATTTGATGATTCTCGTTCGATTTAAGTATAAATCGTCGATTTTTATCATCGGAAATCGATTTGATTTCACCAACCAATCCATGATTTATTAATCGTATACTCTTAACTACGATTATTGTATTATAAGTATAGTATCTGATGAGTTTCATCAAGAATTGAAGATTGAAGAACGAAGAAACTGAATTAGGGTTCTTCGGATGAGAGACGGAGAGAAGAGGAGAAAGAGAGAGACTCCGAGATTAGGGTTAGACAAGAGCGTGTACTGTTCCAACAGTGTACATTTTTATATTTTAGGAAATGAACGCACACGATTTGTTAGGGTAAAATATGGATGGTTGGGATTTAAAAAATGCAATCAGCATTTGGGCTTAAATAAAAATTGGGCTTAAAACCAAATTGGGTTGGATTTAAATAGTTAAAAAATATATGGGCATGGTTAATTTTTAATTTTGGGCTGGATAATTAAGAGATAATTGTAAATATATCTGGATTATACTTATCCTTTAAAAATTTTGTTAATTTTTAAATATATAAATATTAAAGAGAGATAAATATATATATGTACTTAAATAACATATATTTATAGAATCAATTAGATCATATATTTAAGACCAAAATAGATATATATATATATATATATAATTAACTAGAATATAATTATTAGTAAGTATAAGAAAGACTTCTAAATATTTATAAATCTCATGGAATAATAAATATTCACTCGAATAAGTTTATTTTCCCGGTTAATCTGGGCTATTTAAGTTATCTTAACCCGATCAATAAATTTCTTTATTGACAAATCTGAGTTTCAAATAAACTTAATAACTTGATCGGGAGAATATCCTTATCGTTGAGACTTCTTTATAATTCTCAACTGTTCTTTATATAAACTATTATTTCATAAATTCCAACATTTCTAAATCCAAGCGGAGTTTAGTGAATCTCTCGGAATTTAATGGTTTTGTGAATATGTCAGCGATATTGATCTCTGTATCAATATGAGTCATTTTTATATCGCCTTTATTGACATGATCACGTAAAAAATGATGTCTCACATCTATATATTTAGATCTAGAGTGTAATACGAGATTCTTGCTAAGATCAATAGCACTCGTATTATCACATAAGATTGAGATCACATCAAATTTTATATTATAGTCAGCTAGTGTTTGCTTCATCCACAGTATTTGAGCACAACACTTTGTAGCTGCTATATACTCAACCTCGGTTGTTGAGATGGATACGGAATTTTGTTTCTTCGAAAACCACGAGACTAAACATCCACCGAGAAACTGACAAGTACCACTAGTACTTTTTCTGTCGACTAAATGCCCGGCATATTCCGAATCAGAAAAACATACTAAGTCAAATGGTATTCCTTTTGGATACCAAAGACCAACATCGGTGGTTCCTTTAAGATATCTCAATATCCTTTTTACCACGGATAGATGAGATTCTTTAGGTGCTACTTGAAACCTAGCACACTTACAAACACTGTATTGAATATCGGGACGATTTGCAGTTATATAGAGCAAGCTACCGATCATTCCTGTAACACCCCAAATACGGGGTCAAGATTTGGTGTCACTAAACAATCATTACATAAAATAAAGAAATAAATAAATAACCCCTTGAATCCGGATCGTTTACAGGTTATGGTATGAAACAAGAATCTAGCCCTTTACAACTCACAGTAACTAGCATACAATTATAAATACCTTTGAACTAATGCTCTTTTCATATTCCTCTAACATCTTCAACATCTCGCAGCGGTAATTTCTCGAACTCCTGCTGCTTATCAAAGCTAATCACTTTTACCCTTATCTGTTTCTGGCAGAAATAAGAATTTACAAAGCAAGAGTGAGCCAAAAATGCCCAGCAAGTATATAATTTGAGTTTCAAGCATTAATATCAAAAGAAAAACTTCCGGACAAAATCTTAAAATAATTTTAAATCATTCTATTTATTTTGAGTGAGTGAGCGAATAAATGTTGGCTGTCACCAGCCTTTAACTAAAATCCAAAAAATGACAAGCGATTCCCCGGTTCATCTCCTTAATCAGGGTTTTGTCCGGTTTTGGAATCATGAAATCATTCGAGAGAGAATGCCGTTAATGGCGATCATCAACAAATTAGATTGGACATTAGTTCACATCTATATTCTGCTGATCAGTCAGAATATAATGCAGATCTATATCTCAATATACAGATCTAGTCGGGTCCCCAGGCACTACAGCCCATCTCGAGGCACCAGTCATCCCGGTCCTCAGGATTAAGTAAAACTCAATCCCCAAAGTATCACTATCCAGCCCGTAGAGTGTTTTGATGTCAAATCATTTTAAATTCAAAACATCCCAATTCAGGGTTCGCAAATAACCCGACAAAATGGGTATTTGCTCACTAGAGCAATCGAATTATAGGAACAATAATGAAAGAAACGTGCATAATCAGAGTAATTGCAGTGAAATATAAAACAGTTAACTATTCTGAACATAGAATAGGAACGAATAAATATTTGCATTATTTTAAAAGAAAATCAGAAATACTCGCAGTATTTAAAAGAAAAATCCAGAATACTTGCCTCAATAAGCTTTAACCGCTATTGATTTTGGTTCGACTTTGATCGTTCGGTTTATCGTCAAACTATTATCCTATTCTGGATACGATCCCAACATTTAGATCCTTCTGTTGGAACTTCGTTGATCTCGACGTGTAATCATTAGATCGTTCCTAGCCCGATGTCAAATCCCGGGTCTTCCGTCTAACACCTACAGGGTTGAAATATCCTAGTTCAGATAACCGCTTAAGCTTAACATCAAATCGTCATCCTATTCTACCCATACGATTTTATAACCGAATCTATATTTATATGCATTATCGAAATACATATAGCAATTATGGTTCACATCTTCGAAACTCGGTTCGGTATTTAATTTAAGAAATTACGTATATTTGTCGTTTTGAAAAATAGGGTAATCGATTATTCACAAAATATCTTATCACGTTACGTAATTAGGTTCCATAAAGTTCAATTATATCCTCGTTCGACGTTTCCGATAATTACAGGTTACGTTTCCGTATTTTCAAAATTAATTTTCCCGAAAATCGGGCAGCGTTTCCTCTATTTATCGGCCTACCCGTCGAATCACCTCGACGTCAAATCACAATCACCACACAATCCACAATCCAATAAACAATCCCAACCACCGATATGAATTAAATTATTATGTACTGTTGTTCGTATTTCATTTTTCATTTCCTTTCGAAATTTATTTCACAAACTAATTTTAATTTTTTATTTATTTATAATTTAGGACTCAGAATTAATTCTTCACAGTCCACTATTGACTCGTTAAAAGTCATTGTCAACAGCGGCAAAATTTATTGGTGCCCGATAAAATTTGGGTTTCCAAATAAATTCTACCGATATACCATGATTTATGTCACAATTAAATTGATTTCACGAAAGCTAATCAAGATTTCTGCAGAAAATTTAATTAATTAAATAAGTAAATGGAACAGGCACGTATATGCAGGCGCACAGCATCACAACACTGCCCGGAAAACACACGAACAGCCGGAATCAACCAGAAATAACAAGCACAGATACACTTTTACACACAGAGAAACCGCACACACACTCACACCAACGCGCGCACACACACACACCTTATAATACACGTACTCAACACACGATTCACACACACAACACAGAAAAATGACAACCCCCCCCCCCCCCCCCACACCGTTGTCGCCTTGCCGGAGAGCCGGCGGCAACAAGCGGCCGGAGAAGAGTCAAACAAAACAGAGGCCAAGAGAGATGGACGAAAATCAAATCGACGACCGGGAGAACTCACCTGAACCGAAACCATAGAAAAGAAGGGGAAAGAAGGGGGAGAAAAGAGAGATTGAGATGGTAACAGAGAGAGAAAGAGTCGGTGATAGAAATAACCCGAAGGAGAGGTTCAGGAAATAAAAGAGATGAAGGTTGTGGGTTTTGTTTGTTTATTATTATTTTTTTCTTTTTTTATTCCCGATATTACCCCGTCTCGTACCGCAATTTACATTTTCTTAGTAAATAACTTACGGATAATCACCGTCCGAAAGTTTATCAAACACGTTTAAAATTATCGAGATAGTTGAAACTAATTTTCATAATTTTTTTTTTTTACAAATTTGAAAAAAAAATCAATTTTGGAATACGCATTCAGCACCGTATTTTATCATTTAATAAATACACGCGCGGTTAAATAAATGTCAGAAAATTTCTGAAATAATTTTAAAATTCTTGAAATATTCCAAACGTAATAAAATAAAATTTTCACAATTTTTGAAGCATTCTGAAATTAAATTACGGATTTTACAATGAAATGAAATCAGAAAATTATTTGAAGATAAATAATTAATAAAATATTGATTTCTAAATTTTATAAACTCCTAAAAATAATAAATAAAATTATAAAACAACGAAAATAATTTTAGGAGCAATTTTAGCATTTATGAGAATAAATATTCAATACAATCATTTTAAAATGAATTAAATTCATACCAGTCGATAATTAATTACAAAATTAGTCTTCGCGTCCAACAAATCTCAGACAATTGATAATAAAACAACAGATAGCTGACAGAACCATCACATATTTTATTTATTTAATCATTCGATAATTATATTTACATATTGGATCTGAAAATAGGTTACTTAGCCGCTAAGTAACTGAAAAAACGATACGATTTGAATACCAGAATTGGATAATTATCAAACAGAGCTTTCTATAAAATACTTTATACGAAATTAAGGTGATAATGTCTCGCCTTTTGAGAATATGGATTCTTATCAATATATTGATGATTTGTGTATCGAAAATTTCACACCGGGACTCGTACAAGTCAAACCATACCCCGGATCGAAAAAGTCAAAACATGAAAAGTGTTCAGAATTATCAGATTAGGTTAGGAAGGAGTTTTCGGAAGAGTTTCGGGTTGTAAAAATGCAAAAACGATTGAAGTGGGACGATTCCTGCTTCTAAAAATTAATTTTATAATTATGTAAGAATAATCATTATTAATTCTATAAATTCTTATAAAATTATATAATAATCCAAAAATTACCAGAAAAGTACCAAAATTATCTATATTTAATTCTGGATAATTAAAAATAAAAATATTTTATTTTTATCAGAAATAAACATTCAAATATTAATATCAATTATCAAATAATTCACCAAAATTCACATAATAATTATTTATTGATAAAGATAAATACATAATATTTCCCAGGCGTTACAATTCCTCGATATTTCTTTGTGTCTACGGGAATTCCTTTTGGATCTTCCGTTAATTTATCAGATGTAGACATGGGAGTAGAGATGGGTTTGGCATTATCCATTTCGAACTTTTTCAACATCTCTTTACAATACTTGGATTGAGAGATATGGATGCCTTCATCGGATTGCCTTATTTACAATCCTAAAAAGAAGTTTAATTCTCCCATCATACTCATCTCGAATTCTTTACTCATGTTATCAGAGAATTCTTTACATAGTGCATCATTTGTTGACCCAAAGATGATGTCATCTACGTATATTTGTACGAGCAATATATCATATTTTTCTTGCCTCGTAAATAAGGTTTTATCGGCCGTTTCCATCTTAAATTTATTGTCTAGTAGGAACCTGCTCAACCTTTCGTACCATGCTTTTGGGGCTTGTTTTAAGCCATACAGAGCTTTATATAGTTTATAGACATAATCGGGATGTGTTGCATCTTCAAACCCGGGAGGTTGTTTCACATATACTTCCTCTTCCAAAATCCCGTTCAAGAATGCAGATTTCACATCCATTTGATAGACTTCGAAATTTTTATGACAAGTATAAGCCAATAACATTCGAATTGATTCAATTCTTGCTACAGGTGCATATGTTTCATCAAAGTCTATACCTTCCATTTGGGTATATCCTTGTGCAACTAACCTTGCTTTATTTCGAACTACCGTTCCATTCTCGTCTAATTTATTTCGAAATACCCATTTTGTGCCAATAATGGAAGTATCATGAGGCTTAGGGACAAGTTCCCATACTTTACTACGAGTAAATTGGAGCAATTCATCTTGCATAGCAGAAATCCAATCCTCGTCTAATAAAGCCTCTTTTGCGGTCTTAGGTTCTATTTGAGATAGAAAACTAAGATGATTCACAACGTTTTGAACTTGTGACCGCGTTTGAACTCCCTTCCTTAAGTCTTTAAGTACATTATCTAATGGATGACTTTTTATAGTGGGAATTGCTTGAGGAAGTTCATCTTCCTTTTCATCCAATTCTAATGGATTTTTATGTACGGGAGTCCCGAGATCCATATTTTCGAATTGTCAAATAACCTTTTCAATATCATCTTGTTGAACATTTTCTTGATCAACAAGATCTTTATATTTCGCTGGTGGTTTACTTTCATCAAAAGCGACATTCATAGATTCTTCCACCACAAGCGATTTGAGGTTAAACACTCGATAAGCTTTACTATTGTTCGAGTATCCAAGAAATATACCTTTATTTGATTTAGGATCAAACTTAGTAAGGTACTTTTTTGAATTTAATATGAAGCACTTGCTTCCGAATACTCGAAAGTAGCTTAGTTTCAGAGTTTTGCCAAAATATAACTCGTAAGGAGTCTTTTGTTTTATAGGTCGTAGAAAAACCCGATTAAGAATATGGCAAACGTTTGACATAGCCTCGGCCGAAAAATATTTAGGTTGACGATATTCATTTAGCATTGTGCTAGCCATTTCTTGGAGTGTTCTATTTTTCCGTTCAACTACTCCGTTGGATTGAGGAGTGTATGGAGCGGAAAAATTATGTGGTTGATGCCATGTTCATCATAAAAGTTGGTGAAACGTGAATTCTCAAATTCTTTACCATGATCAGTCCTTATATAGACTATGGTTTTATTTTGTTGATTTTGAATCCTTTTACATAAGGATGAGAAGGACTCAAAAGCATCACTTTTGGCTTTGAGAAATTCAGTCCATGTGAATCGTGAATAATCATCCACAACTACCAACGTATATGAGCAACCTCCGAGACTTTGTATTGGAACCGGACCAATAAGATCCATATGTAGTAGCTCGAGAGGTCTCGAGGTAGATACCATAAACTTTGCTTTGTGAGAAGCTCGAATTTGTTTACCAGCAAGCTTCAAAAGTATGATCTTTATGATAGTTTAGTTTTGGTATACCTCGAACATGGTCTTTAGTTGATATATTCTTAATCAACTTCATGTTGGCATGTCCTAATCATCGATGCCATAGCCATGGATCATCATTTATAGTGATTAGGCATACGTTTACTTGCTTACTCATGTCACATGTATACACATTTTTATTTCTAGGGCAACTGAGAACCAACTTTCCAAATTTATCTAATATAGAACAATGAGTAGTGTAGAAAATTACCTTGTAGTCATTGTCGCATAGTTGACTGATGGAGACAAGATTGTACCTTAACCCGTTGACCAATTGAACATCGGAAATTTTAACTTTTCCATTTCCAATATCTCCGATGCCGACAATATTTCCTTTACTACTATCACCAAATGTTACGCTCCCCGCGGTAACCTTTTTAATGTTATTCAAGAGTGACTTATTACCGGTCATATGTCTTGAACATCCACTATCAAGGTACTATATGTCTTGTTTTGCGGCAAGACAGACCTACATACATGATTAGTTAAATTATAGGTACCCCTTTGTCTTGAGGGTCCTGGGGTTAGTACATCATATATAACATTTGATTTATGAAAGAATCTAGGCATGGTATAATTATCATTAGGCATGTAAGTATTTCTAGATGCATAAGGCCTAGTTTGAGGTAGATAATACCTAGAGCTATCATGAAATCTTGATGGAGCATGATAAACATTATATCTATTATTAGCATGGTAATTAGCATAAGCATTTCTACTAAGAGGTTGTTGCCTTCTAAATACATTACCATTTACATGATATTGTGTGTTTCTATTTTGAAACATAGTTGGTTGATGAGACCATTGTTGCTTTGGATTTTTATATTCCATATTTTTGTGAGGCACACGTTTATCATCTTTCTTGTATGATTCCTTGCGAATCCATACATGCTTCCCCTTAATTTCACCATTTTTGAATTTGCAATATTGAATGGTATGCCCCATTTTATTGCAATAAGAACATTTATAAGATGGTGATTCGGGTGAAGTCTTTATTGGTGATACAAATCTCCGAGTATTTTCTTTAGGAGGAGAATTCTTATTATATCCCAAACCTTCATGATTATATGAGGTTTTTGTATGCACCATTTGATCCAACATCTTATTGCCTTTTGTAAATCTTTGAATGACTTTTTCAAGATTTTCATTTTCTTTCTTTAAGGCATCAATCTTGTTGTTAAGGATTCTTTCTTGATCCTTAACTTGAGCTATGAGTTTATAATTTTCTTCTTTTAACCTTAGAGCTTCATTTTTAAGCTCATTGTTTTCTAATAGCTCTTTTTCTTTATCAAAATTGTTTTATAAGATGTTTCTATATCTTGAACATTTAATTCATTTAGAATCTTTAAGTTTAATAGATCAACGTGAAGTTTACAAATATTATCATTCAATCTTTTCACATTCCATCTCTTCGTCTTTGAGAATTAATGAGATATTCTTCGTTTCAAGATCGAGTATGTTTTCGTGAAGTTTATTTACCTCAATCTTGATGAGATGGTTTTGATCTTTTAGAGATGTAATCTCATTCTCATCTTGGACTTTTGAGTCCATCATCCGAATATATTCTTTATTTTGAGTATGATGAATTTCCTCAATTTTCATCTTCTCGGACCATAACAAATGAAACCTTTGTTCAACATCTTTATATTTATTCTTATAATTTACTACAAGTTCAATTAAATCATGTTTATTCATACCTATGAGAGATAAATTAGATTCATCTAATAAAGATTTAATTGAGACATAGTTAGATGTTACCTCTTGATTTGAAGAGGAGATTTCCGTTAAGGTGGTTTCATCTCCGAGAGCCATCAAACATAGATTGACAACTTCTTCACTAGCTTCCGGAGCTTCTTCATCTTCACTTAGATCCCAACCATTTTCGGCCATGAGACTTCGTCCCTTTGAAAGTTTAGGACATTCTCTTTTATGATAACCGGGTTGTTTACACTCAAAACACACATCTTGTGTTTCCTCCGGAGATGATTCTTTGGGTTTTGGAGTAGTGTAAACCGGATGGTTTGTAGAGGCATTAGCATTGCTATAGGTATTTATATTATAATTGCCTTTGCCTTTATTGTAGCTCGTTGACGGATAATTACTCTTATAATTGGAAGAATAATTTTGAGAGTAATTTGGCCTTCCATTTGAGTTAAAAACTCTTTGTTGATTATTTGATTTTAGGAAGCCATTTTCGTATCTTTGAGCTTTGCTTTGAAACACACGACAAAGTTATCTCGTGAGTAGAGCAATTTCACTCTCATCGAGATTTTGGAGTTCCTTGTTTAACTCTTCGTCGTTTTCATCTTCATCAAATTAATATGGCCTTTAGAGCCATATTTTTCTTTTTATCCTCCATCTTTGGAGCAACCTTTTCCGGAACATTATCTTCTTCGTAAGCACGAAGATTTCCGAATCGGTTATCAATCTTATACTCATTTAAGTTGTGCATCTCTCTTATAGTAGCGACTTTAACCTTCCAACTAAGAGGTAGAGATTTGAGCACTCTTCTATTCTTTTCATTTTGAGTATAATTCTTTCCAAGTTGAGATAACTCATCGATTATACGAGTAAATCTTATTTCCATATCGATGATATTTTCTCCTTCTTGGAGTTTAAAGTTCTCATATTCTTGGATCAATGTATCCATCCGAGAATCTTTTATATCAGTGGTTCCTTAATAGGTTACCACTAATTTGTTCCACATTTCTTGTGCTGACTTGCAATTATTTACTCTTTTATATTCTTTTTCTGCAAGTGCACTTGTGAGAACCATTTCCGCCTTTGAGCCTATATTCATTGTGGCTTCTTCCTCTAAGTTGTATTCACTAACCTTCTTTTCGACGATGGTATCATCGATAGTTTTGGTAGGAATGCAAACACCGTCTTCGATACCCATCCAAACTTTAGCTTCTTGAGATCTAGCATAAATGTGAAACCTTGTTTTCCATGTTGCAAAGTTGGTGCCGTCAAATAGAGGAGGTCGTGAGCTAGATAGACCTTCACCACATCCAACGGGATTAATATACGCCATTCCGGATCACTTTTTGTTGTGCCTGTAAATCTGCAAATCACTTAACAAACACGTTAAAAAGCACTGCTCTGATACCAATTGTAAGGTCCCGTCTGAGGGCTATTTTAAGCTAGAAGGGGGGTTGAATAGCTTAATTACCAATTTAAAAATTGTTGTGGCATTTTAAATATATTTTATCCCTTTTTAAAACTTTACCGAGTGGTTATGCAGTTTATATGTACGGAAGATAAAGTGCAAGGAAAGAAAATACCACACGGTGATTTTATCCTAGTTCGCGATGGCGCAACCACTAATAGATTCGCTCACCCCTACTCCAGTCCCCGAGCTCCTCTCCCGGACTCGGGATTTTCCCTTATAATAAACTCGCTCCTTTAATAGACGGAGAAGCCTTTACACCCTTTACAAGTATTCATCTTGGTGCGTAACACAAGGGTCACCACCTCAAAATAAATGTATTACCTACACAACTTATCTTAGACAATAACTCCCCGCTATTTCTTCAAAGTTGTTGTAGAGCCTTTATATGGACTTGGCTTCCTTAGCTTTTGCCGGTCTTGGATCTTAGTGATCCGGTCTTGGGTCTTTCCTCTTCTTCACGGTACGAAGACTACTAACTCCCCGTTAGTACGTCTAGGACTTGGGTCTTAAAATGAGAATCACCTCACATCACTTCACATCACTACAAAACTAACAAGACAATCCCTTTTTATATTAAGCACTTATGGCTTATGACTTCTTTAGTATTTTTCTTCTTTCGATTAAGTATTTATGGATCGAAGAATACTTTAATTACAACCTTGGAGTTGTAATTTTACCTAAGGTTTAAGTATATTAACTTAAGGTTTTAAGGTATACTTGTATATTGACGATTATACGGTCAAAGTATACTCTTTTAACTTCAAGCACGTTTATAAGATTTATGAGTCTTAGCCAAGATCCAATTAAATAAGTACAAGTAATTGGCTTAAGATTGTGCTTTCGAAGTTTGGACGAGTAATTACGAGTATTTTATAGATATCGTAGTATAACCCCACGGAACACTAAAGATGTTAGAAGGGGCTTATACGATCTGACTCGTAATTGTTTATATACATGATATGTGTTAGCCAAGATCCAATTAAATAGCGTAAATTAATTGGCTAACTCGTGGATTTGATTCGCCCTTAATTTTAACGGATGATTACGAAGTAGTTTATATGGAACAAGCTATAATCCCCCGGAACACTAAAGGTGATAGAAAGGATTACACTTTTACTTCGTAATATTTTATTTGTACTTTATTAGTTAGACAAGATCCAGTTAAAGAGCGTTAAGTAATTGTCTAACTCCTACAATCCGTTTTAAGATTTGACAAATTACGAAGTGTTTATATTACACAAGTAATAATCCCCCGAAATACTAGAGATGATAGAAGGGATTACACTTTTAGTTCGTAATTATTTTATGAGCACGAATGAATGTTAGCCAAGATCTAATTAAAGTGCAAGAAATAATTGGCTAACTCGTACTTGTGTCAAATATAATCTCCCCTTGGAGATAAAGTACTTTTCTTTTTTGATCTTCTCGTTAGAATGATTTTTTACGAAGATCAAGTACTTATTCGAATTCTGAGTTCGAATCTAAGTTCTCCCTTAGAACTTCCTTTATAAGAGAGCTTGTATTAGATCTTAAGATGAAGTAGAGAAGTTAAGTACAAAGCTTAAATACAAAGAACTCAAATAAGAAGCTAAAACTAATCACTTTTGACAAACGGTCGGAAAAGTTCCCCGAAAAAATTCGCCGGAGGTTCGGCCGGATTTTGGCTATTGGCCGAACTTGGGCAGCCCTTCGGGTGGCCGGGAAGTGGTGGTGGATGAGCTCACTTGGTGGGATAAAGCTTGGTTGGGTGAAGCTAAGATTGGGTTTCAAAAACCTTGTATATATGTAAGTATATAGAAGAGAGAGAAGGTTTTTGAGAAGAAGTGTGTGTATAGAATTTGAAAGAGATGAAGAGAGGCACTTCTTAAAAAAATCCCAGCAAGTATTTGGCTCTTTAGCTTAAATAAAAAGGGTTGGGGTGGAGGTTTATTTATAGGAGAAGTTGGGTGGAATGAATGGTGAAGATTTGAGAAGGAATGGATGGTGGATGGAGTGTATCACATGGATTGATGACATGGCAAGTAGGTTCTGTTTCTTTGCAAGTGGGAAAGAAGCACAAGCTAGTACTCATTCAAATCTCAGCTGATATATATATATATATATATATATATATAAAATATATATTTTTCTTTTCTTTTAATCATTCCTTAATTACTTTAATTAAGGATTAAGCACCATTAATTATGACCACCCAAAAACTCTTAAATAAATACCATAAAAAATATGATAATTACTTAAATAATATAAAATGATGTTCTGAAAGTTTTGGTCAACTTTAGTCAATGGTAGCTAGGTCAAACTTGGTCCACTGTGGGAACAACTGCCTCGATTTTTGTGCCCGGACAAAAAATCTCTGAAAGCTACGAAATTTTTACCATACTTAGAAAATACCATTTAAAAGATCCATACCAAATTTCAAGTCATTCTAGCATGTGAAAGTATTTTATCTAAAATTGGAACTGTTCTGTCAGCCTTTCTTCCGAGTAAAAATACCATTGGTCTTGAATTAAAGGAGATGGATCTTTTGACCAAATTTTGACTTGTAAAAATACTTAAAATATATTTCCTAATATATGTGATATATTTGGGTGTTAGGAAATGTGTTTGAGTATTTTTTGAATAATTTTCTCCGAGAAATGCTGATTTTACGAAACGGGAGAAAAATACTATAAGTATACATAATTGAGTTGCAGAACTGGATATTAATATTCCAATCATGAATATTAATAATATTTGAATTAAAACTCTTTTTATTATATGTAGAGATATATTTTGGAGCGAAGAGTTTAAATATTTTTGATATAGCACGAGACTTCTAAAGAATATTTCTGATATATTCTTTATTCGAGCTTGTTGCCCATATTCCTGTTGCAACACAGATCTAAGAAATATCATATCTTGATGTTTCTTCTTTGATCATATTGCCTTAGAGATATATTCCATAAAGATATAGTTTTGATAATTTGCAAGAATGGAATATCTCTTTTATTTGTTTAAAAGACATGATTTTGCTAGTTTGACTTTTTGACTTTGAATTGGATCAATTAAATTCATGTCCTAATGGAGAGGATCTACGTATTCTTAATTTTATGTTTAATCGTACAAATACCAAAATAAATAATATATCGAAGATATACTTTCAGTCATGCCACTTGAGCGCGACCCTACTTCCGAGCCGGAGGACCCACATATTATTGACACAAAGCATGACCCTACTGAAGAACCCCCTGAGGATGAGACTGATCTTTCTGCACCTATAGCACATGATGACGAGGAGCCCCAGGATGATTGTGGCACCCTCCAAACCCGGGTCAGAAGTTTGGGGTCCATACACACACCTTATTTATATCCTGCTTAACAATAATAAAGATAATAATAATATACAGTGACCCTACTTACCAACTACCACGGACCGTACCAGGTTAAAGTATGCACACAAGCCAAATACACACTTATATTACAAACTGTTCAAATCCCAACTATTCAAACTCAGAACTGAGTATTATACATTATTACAAACTTTTACAAACTTAAATTACTCCAAAAGGTGCCTACTAGCTTAACTCGATCAACCTGAACCCCTAGCTCTTGCGCTGGACTGGGGATCCTCGTTACCAACTGATTCATTCTTAACTGGAAAAGAACATAAACAATATCGCACAAATGAGCTAACTAGCTCAGCAAGTCACAATAATAAAACTGAGAATAATGATCATCAAATGAAAAGGGTTATGATATCAAGTGAACAATGAATTATGATTTAGAATTGGATATTACATTTTCATTTTAAAAACCAAGGTTAGGCTGCTGATCAGTCACACACTAACCCCGAGCAAAGCACACAGCACTGCTCTAGCTACTGGATCCAAGGCACACATTGGCCTAACTTGACCATTTATATGGTTTGACCACGAATCTGGTCCACAATTTTATAAAACAATCTAATTCTAACATAACAACAGAATAAATAATTTAAAACAATAAACAGAATCATAAGCAACATTGGATATTTAATAAGGAAATGGTTTCAATATTTACAAGGGATCAATATGGCAATTTCAAAGCTTGACTGTTAAGTGATGAAAGAATTGGATAACATAGGAATCAATATTTTAGGGTTACAAGGATTTGGTATTTTAAAGCATAAGGTACAATAGGTTGAATATGTAAGTAATCCGGTTCAGTGCTTGGTATTCAGATTGTATGTATTTGTGGAGTAGTATCGTATATTTATGGTTCGTATCTGGGTGTACAACAATCAATGGTTTAGGAAGAATAAGGTTTACGACTCAATATCAATAACTGGAATCAGGGTTTAGGGTTCAGTGCTTCAAAGCACTTGCAATATAAAACAGGATTATCAATCAACTACAATATATCTCGAGAAAGTTCAGAACACTTTCCTGGTACTAGCTTGCTATACTGTACTATCTCGATCAGATACAATAGATACAGGAACTCCATGACGAACTACAATTTCCTTCAGGTATATATGGCCTAACTTGTCGAGCGAAAATCTTTCATTTATACGCAGAAAATGGGCTGACTTGGTAAGTCTATCCACAATAACCCAAATGGCATCATGATTAACCCTTGTCCTTGGTAATCCAACTATGAAATCCATGGCTATATGTTCCCACTTCCACTCTGGAATCTCCAAAGGCTGTAGCAATCCACTTGGTCTTTGATGCTCTGCTTTAACTCTCTGACATGTATAGCACCTTCTAACCCATTCCGCAATTTCCCTCTTCATATCTGGCCACCAATAATTTTCCTTTAAATCTCTGTACATTTTGGTACTCCCTAGATGGATTGAATACCTTGAACTATGAGCTTCCTGTAAAATTTCATTCTTCAGCTCCGTCACTGGTGGAATCCAAATTCTAGAAGAAAACCTAAAAATACCTTGATCGTCCTTTTGCGTGCACAATTCTTCACCTACCAAACGATTTATGTCCTGATCCATTAATTCTTCTTGACATTTCTTTATCTTTTCTAACAACTCTGGCCGGAAAGTCATACTATACACTTTTGCTTCATCAGGCTTGTAAACTCTAATTTCTAATTCCAATTTATGGAATTCCTTATATATTTCTTCGGGTATTGATAACATATTTAACTTTTCCTTCCGACTCAACGCGTCTGCTACAACGTTCGCTTTACCGGGATGATAATTAATCGTGCAGTCGTAATCCTTGATTAATTCTAACCATCTCCTTTTCCTCATATTAAGCTCATTCTGTATGAATATCTACTTCAATCTTTTGTGATCCGTGTAAATTTTGCACTTTTCTCCGTATAGATAATGTCTTTAAATCTTCAAAGCGAAGACTATGGCTGCTAGCTCCAAATCATGAGTAGGATATTTCTGTTCGTGTGGTTTCAGTTGCCTTGACGCATATGCAATCACTTTATCGTGCTGCATCAGAACACATCCGCGTCCTTTATGAGAAGCATCGCTATAGATTACGAAATTTCCTTGATCTTCGAGAAGTGACAAAACAGGTGTCGTGATTAATCATTGCTTCAATTGCTGAAAACTTTCTTCGCATTTATCGTTCCACATAAACTTTTCATTCTTCCGCGTAAGCTTTGTCAATGGTGTTGCAATCTTTGAGAAATTTTGAACGCATCGATGATAATATCCCGCTAATCCCAAGAAACTTCTTACCTCTATGGGTGTTCTCGATCTTTCCCAATTTCCAATTGCCTCAATCTTTGCTGGGTCCACTTTGATCCCTTTATTACTGACTATGTTTCCTAAGAACTGAACCTCCTGTAGCCAAAACTCACACTTCGAGAATTTAGCATATAACTTCTTTTTCCTTAAAATCTCCAAAGCTGTTCTCAAATGTGCTGCATGATCCTCTTCCATTTTGAATAAATCAAAATATCGTCTATAAACACAATAACGAACTTATCCAAATATTCCTTGAAAAATCTATTCATCAGGTCCATGAACGCTGCCGGGGCATTTGTCAATCCAAAAGACATCACTAAAAATTCATAATGTCCATACCTTGTCCTGAAAGCTGTCTTTTGAATATCTTCTGGCTTGATCTTTAGTTGATGATATCCCGATCTTAAATCAATCTTGGAGAAGTACTTGGCTCATTTTAATTGGTCAAACAAATCATCAATTCTGGGTAACGGATACTTGTTCTTGATTGTAAGCTTGTTGAGCTCCCTGTAGTCGATACACGGTCTCATGCTTCCATCCTTCTTTTTGACAAATAGTACCGGTGCACCCCACGGGGATACACTGGGTCTGATTACTCCTTTCTCTAACAATTCGTGTAATTGCTTTTCTAGTTCCTTCATCTCAACAGGAGCCATTCTGTACGGGGCCTTGGATACTGGTTCCATTCCAGGTGCTAAGTCAATTGCAAACTAAATTTCTCTGTCTGGAGGAAGTTCTGGTAACTCATCGGGAAACACGTCTGGAAATTCATTGACGACTGGGATATCTTCAAGTTTTGCTGGCTCCTGGCTTTTTTCAATCACATATGCAACGAAATGCTTACATCCTTGCCGTAGTAACTTCTTGGCTTGAATCATCGTTAAGAATTTCTTTACCAGCTTCTGGTCTTTAAATGTTACTATCCTCTCATCTGGCGTCTTCACTATTACCTTCTTATTTCGACAGTCTATCTGGGCATTGTGCTTAGATAACCAATCCATGCCTAAGATAACGTCAAATTCTCCTAACTTAAAGGGTATCAAATCTACACAAAACTTACTACCAGAAATCTCAACCTCACAATTCCCACAAACTTGATTAACAGATATACGTTCTTGATTTGCTAATTCCACGGTCATTATTTTATTTAAATAATCAACTGGACAATTTAGCTTATTAACAAAATCTTGAAACAAACGATCGAGTTACTACCGAATCTATTAACACTTTGGCACATAAATAATTCACATTAAGCGTACCTGCCACGACGTCAGTATCCTGGATAGCGTCTTTCACAGACATATCAAAAACTCTAGCCCATGGAGTCTCATTCACTGCTGGGGTAGATCCCATAATCCTCAATGCATTGGTGACTGGGGCTGGTGTCTTGCAATCCCTGGCTATATGTCCAGGCTTTCCACATTTGAAGCACTTAAATCTAATAGCTGGAACCTTAATTTCTGGATTCTGGATAGGTTGATCCTTGTTTGCTGGCTCTCTTGATGGCTAACTTCGGCACTCCCTCGAATAGTACCCTTTCTGATTACACTTGAAACAAACGACATTCAGCTTATTACAAACTCCTCCATGTTTCTTCCCACATACCTGACAATCTGGAAAAGTTAACCTCAACTGATTCGAACGATTCACATTAACCGGACGGTTGCCCTGGCCTCCGTCGCCTGCATTTTGTCTCTTGAAATTAAAATTTCTCCCTGGCTGAAACTTGCCCTTCTTAAAATTTGGAAACTTCCCTGGTTGTGACTGACCTTTATTTCCCACAAATTTCCTTTTCTTGCTTTCTTTCTCCTTCTGTGACATCTCGCACTCTGTCTCTGCGATCATGGCCTTCTATATAACTCCTGCATAGGTATCCAACTCAAAAATGGCTACCTTCCCTCTGATCCATGGCTTCAGACCTTGCTGGAATCTCTTAGCCTTCTTTCTGTCAGTATCCACATATGACGACACATAACTTGACAATTCTTCAAACTTACTCTCATAATCCGCCACCGACATATTTCCTTGCTTTAACTCTAAAAACTTCAGCTCCATCTGATCCTGGACAAACCGGGGAAAATACTTTTCTAAAAACAATTCCTTAAACCTCTCCCAAGTAATATCATATGTACCTTCTAATGTCTTCACAGTCTCCCACCAATAGGTGGCCTCATTCTTTAAGTAATAACTCGCAAACTCAACCTTCTGTTCTTCCTTTACCTTCACTAAGGCAAATGACTTCTCTATTTCCTTTAATCAAACATTTGCTTCAATCGGTTCTAAGGAACCCTTGAATTCTGGTGGGTTTACTGCCTGAAAAGTTTTGGAAGTTACCTGGGGATTGGTCCATCTTTGTTGTTGTTGTACCAGGTGAACTGTTTGTTGGGCCAAGATTTGGAAAATCTGGGCTATTTCTGGGTCTATGGGTACTGGGTTTGCATTATGGTTTGTATCATCTTGGTTGTTATTGTTGTTGTTGTTGGTTTCTTCATTCTGGGTGTTGGTGCGGGTATTTCTTCTGGGAGGCATTTTCTGTAAAGAATCAAACAACTTATTTAGCTTTTAAATCAAATCCTTTGCATAAAAGAGAAGTTTTGTAAAACAAAAATATTTCTTTTTGAAAATAGTTGTAACAGTTGAACTAAGTAAATTGCATGCTTCTTTACAGAATATAAACAGTTATGAGAACAGGGTACATGGTATCACATAGGTATAACTGGTGCAATAAATAAGGTAAAGTAAAACATGTGCAGTAAAATAAATGACAATGCTGGAAAAGAAAAGGTACTGGTATATATATATCAAAAGTTTTGGGTAGTATAAGCGTAAAGACGCTTCAGAAGTAAAATAAAAAAGGTACAACAACCTACTCACTAGTCATCAGCTCTAATCTATAAATACAACTCAAAAGTCTACTGATACATACTACACACTACTGTACATACTACACAACCATAACAACACTGATCAGCATCTCCATCTCTGGATCTCTGACTCAACTCCAAGGAAACTCTGGTCCTCCCAGCCTCTCAAAGTCTTCCATCACCTCAGTAGCCCATCCCATAAGTGTATCAGGGCCTCGGCTAGGTAGTGTAGCTCCATGTAGCCTAGCCTCAAGAATCCTGCGTGTCACATGGATCTCCTCTCGATGCTCCCTCACACCACGTTCAACATCTGTAGTCCTGATGATATGCTGTAGGTCTCGGATCTGGGCCAACAAGGAATCACGCTCCAATAGAAGTGCCTCATACCGGTAATAAGAAACTGGGTGCAATGTAGACTGGAATGGGGCACCTGCAACTGAATACCCAGTGGAATCTGAATCAACTGGTGGGGGTCCTCTGATGGGTGGCCTCATGCCTGGGGGTGGAATAACCTGCAGTGGCACGGGCTGCAACACAGGTGAGGGTAGAATAGCCAATACTGGTGGAACAATAGGACGTGGATCTGAAGATGGTACTCCCACTGAAGGCTCTGAGTGATTAGCTGTTACGGGGATGAAAGAGTCGGCCATCGCTGCTATCTGAAATCATATTGTAATATAAGAATCTCGAACCACAACGTGAATCATACTAATACCTATTATACCGTATCACTCAACCTCTCAACGTTCTATCTTTGTATTCCTTACTTCTAATTCTAACCCTCTACCTATTCTCGTCAACCTACGCTTGTGTCAGTGACTTATAACCTGTAGCTCGAATACCAAACCTGTGGCGCCCTCCAAACCCGTGTCAGAAGTTTGGGGTCCACACACACACCTTATTTATATCCTGCTTAACAATAATAAAGATAATAATAATATGCAGTGATCCTACTTACCAAATACCACGGACCGCGACAGGTTAAAGTATGCACACAAGCCAAACACACACTTACTTATATTACAAACCGTTCAAATCCCAATTATTTAAACTCAGAACTGAGTATTATACATTATTACAAACTTTTACAAACTTAAATTACTCCAAAAGGTGCCTACTAGCTTAACTCGATCAACCTGAACCCCTAGCTCTCGCGCTGGACTGGGGATCCTCGTTACCAATTGGTTCCTTCTTAACTGGAAAAGAACATAAACAATATCGCATAAATGAGCTAACTAGCACAACAAGTCACAATGACAAAACTGAGAATAATGATCATCAAATGAAAAGGGTTATGATATCAAGTGAACAATGAATTATGATTTAGAATTGGATATTACATTTTCATTTTAAAAACCAAGGTTAGGCTACTGATCAGTCACGCACTAACCCCGAGCAAAGCACACAGCACTGCTCTAGCTACTGGATCCAAGGCACACATTGGCCTAACTTGACCATTTATATGGTCTGACCACGAATCTAGTCCACAATTTTATAAAACAATCCAATTCTAACATAACAACAGAATAAACAATTTAAAACAATAAACAGAATCATAAGCAACATTGGATATTTAATAAGGAAATGGTTTCAATCTTTACAAGGGATCAGTATGGCAATTTCAAATCTTGACTGTTAAGTGATGAAAGAATTGGATAACAAAGGAATCAATGTTTCAGGGTTACAAGGATTTGGTATTTCAAAGCATAAGGTACAATAGATTGAATATGTAAGTAATCTGGTTCAGTGCTTGGTATTCAGATTATATGTATTTGTGGAGTAGTATCATATATTTGTGGTTCGTATCCGGGTGTACAACAATCAATGGTTTAGGAAGAATAAGGTTTACGGCTCAAGATCAATAACTGGAATCAGGGTTTAGGGTTCAGTGCTTCAAAGCACTTGCAATATAAAACATGATTATCAATCAACTACAATATATCTCGAGAAAGTTCAGAACACTTGCCTGGTACAAGCTTGCTACTATCTTCCAATCAAAACCGTCTTACTCCTCGACTATCTGTTTCCCTTTCCTACGCCTTGCCTTTTCTGCTCATATATTATAATCATCTATCAATATTTAACTCATACGATTCTATTCGAAACACAATTCTATCTACCCTTCATTTTACCCAAATCAGATTAACGGATTAAAAGTTACCCTATAACCAAGTAAACACCGAACATATAGACCGACAGTTAACCAACAAGTCACATATAGCACATAACACGTCAAACAATCAATGATATATCATTTATAAAGAAGTCTCGGGTCATAAACAGGCTTTCGGGTATTTAAGATGATTTTTAAAACATTTTTCGGAATTAAAACGGGTCGTTGGATC
Source organism: Apium graveolens (assembly GCF_009905375.1). Classification (NCBI taxonomy): domain Eukaryota; kingdom Viridiplantae; phylum Streptophyta; class Magnoliopsida; order Apiales; family Apiaceae; genus Apium; species Apium graveolens. The sequence continues at coordinate 192,447,221 of NC_133652.1, forward strand.
AATTTCAGAGTAATAAACAAGGTTCGGTTGGCCGAAATCTGGCTTCAAAACAATTTTCTGATAATTATCGAGCCTTGAAAATAATTTAAAATAATATTTTAAAGCTCGAAACTATTTTTCGGAATTTTTAAATCATTTTTAAATAATTAAATCTAATTAAATGATTAATTAAAATTAATTAATAATTAATTAAATCAATTAATCAATTAATTTTCGAATTAATTGACCAATTAATCAATTAAATATTAACTGAAATTAATTAACTAATTAATTCAGATTTATTTTTGAATTAAAAATAATTTTTGGAATTAAAATAATAATTTTTGGAATTTTCAGAAATTAAAATCGGATTTTTATAATTAAAATAAATAGAAAATATGATTTTTAAATAATTTTAAAACAGATCCAAAATATGCAAAATCTGGAAAGTTTAGGGACTGAACTTCACCATCTTCAAAAGTACAGGGACTAAACTGCAATTTTGCAGTTTAGTCGCCGGAAAATTTCGGGGATGGCCGGAGAACACGATTCCTGCATCCTCACCCCACCATCTACTTCAGATATGATCTACACAACACCAGGAACACAATCATGCAATCAAATCACATCAATAACCCCTGACCTGACCGGAAAATGGCCAAGAACATCACCGGTTTCTGGTGAACCGACGAAAACTTCAAAACACAACTCCCTTCGATTCACTAATCCTCTGTTAACGAGCTATATACCAATCGATTGCAAATTTCATAAGGAACACAACCCACTATAATACAACAGTTAATAACCCCTAAATCAAAAAGCCCCAAATTCAATTGAAAACATTCATACGGGTTATAAACCCTAATTATAAAATTCGAAGATTAAACTCAATTTTGAACATGTTATTGAACTCCAAATCAGTCATATGATATATAAAAATCATCAGGAAAACAAGCTTTACAACATGCAATCATCAAATCATTCAAACAATCATCCGAACAAAAAAATCATATTTTTAATGAAAATAATTCGAAAATAAATAAATTTCCAAAAAATAAACCTTTGATTCTGCAGTTCTGGAATTGTATAATCTGATAGTACTCTTCAAAACCTCCGTTTTGGTTACTAGAGCTTCCCGAGAAGATTTCAATAACACCTCCAAATAGTAGTTTGATTCTCAGAAAGGTTTATGAATATAGGTATTTTCTCTGAAAAATTATATAATTAGTGTTTGCAAATGATTTTTGATACGGAATAAAATACGGTAAAGGCTATTTATAATTACGGAAAATTAGTATCCCGTTGGATCATTCCAGATACAAAATAGTACGTTTATTTATAAAAACTGATCCAAACGGTATCGGTTTTCGGGATAATTATCCAAACCAGTACAATTTGTACTACGGTCTTGGTCTCAACGCCTGGTTACACGTATTACGAGGTGATAATGGTGATAGTTTAATAAAAAGATCATGTTTATCAAAAATACGAGTTTTATTGATTTACCGAAACGAATAATGTATCGAAAATGTTGCGCTGGGACCCGCGCAGGACCAACCGTATGCTGGATCGAAAAAGTCGGAACATGGAAAATGCTCGGAATATTGCAATTAGGTTATGAAGGAGTTTTCGGAAGAGTTTTGGGTTATAAAAACGTAACAACGGATGACGTCGGTTGGTTCCCAATTGTATAAAATAGTTTTTAAATACTCGGAAAAAGATTTTATAAAATCCATATATTTCCTATAAAATCATAAATCAACATAAAAAAAATTAGGAAGATATGACAATTATCTATATTTTATTTTGGACATATATAATTAAAATACTCAATTAATATTATTTTTAAACATGCAAACACATTTAACACTTAACAAATAATTCACAGAATAGATACTGAACACATATAATAATTGTCTATTAGCAAAAATAATTACACGATATATCCCGGATATTACAATGATGGCATAGACTGGACATACATAGAGATGTACCATCTTCCGACTGTTCGCCCTCATACCCCTCACCCAGGGATATTGTGCCCCTTACCCTCCGCTGATGAGGATGATAACAATGAGATGGAGGCACATACTTACAAGGTCCATGACTTATCCTCCAGTGACCCTGATTCTCCCCTTCAACCCCCAACGACCATACATATGGCAGTTCATGACTGGATTGTGGCTCAGCTGAACACTACGATCATTGTGGCGTCTGACCGCATTGCTGAGTTACGTCAGGTATTACTTGTTGAGAGAGCTGTTAGTCTTGAATACCCCGGGGACTTTAGGATTGCTTCCCCGATCCTAGCTCACCGAGTTGAGCTTCATGCCCAAGTTTAGATGAGGACCACTACGTTAGGAGGATACGTTCCAGTAGTTGAGTCCGAGTTGATTCTGGCTAGAGCAATGAGGAGGGCCAGAGATCTCACACGCCGTGACATAGACTGAGGAGAACAGTAGCTATATATGGACCTTGTGAGGGTTGGGTGACTTGTCACCAATTTTGTTAGGATAGATGGTAGAAAGATAGCATTCCTAGCCCCTCAGGGTGCCCGGTTATGTATTTGATATTCAGTATTCAGGAATTATGTATTCAGTAATTTGTATTGAGGATATATGTATCGATTTCAGATGTATGTATTTTACTATCAGTTGTTGAGAAATTGTTTTACTTCATTATTGCACCTCCGATGAAAGCATGCCAAATATTTAAATACATACGTACGTACAAATAAATTAATTAAAGTACATATATGTGCAACTGTGTTAACACCACTTTCATTTTCAGAACGATGCCAGCCCGTAGCAGAGGAACTTAGGCTCAGCCCGCAGAATCTGTTAATCAGAGACAATATGAACCTGACCATGTTGTAAATGAAGAAAGTAAGGTAGACTTAGACTACAATGAATTCGTTTAAGAGGAATACATGGAAGAAAAGGCTGAAGATACCCACCCAGGGGGAAACCCCATGAACGAATTTATGGATTTCGTAAGGGTAAATCAAAATAGGCAACCTCTTCAACCGCCACCACATGTTGGCCCGCAAACTACTGTTACCGCTTTCAGGGTGTTTAAGTCCCTCAATCCCCCAGAATTCTAGGATATGCCGACCTCATAGAGGCTCGTACTTGGATAAAGTAGATAAAGAAATATTTTGAGATATTAGGTGTCGTAGAGCAACACAAGACCATCTTCGCCTTCTACATGCTAAAGGGAGAAGCAAACTATTGGTGGAAGTCTAAGCGTAACTGTGACGCCCTCCAAACCCAGGTCAGAAGTTTGGGGTTCACAACACACACACACACACAATATATAAACATGTTTATAGAAATAATATATGTAATGACCCTACTTACTATAATCCATGGACCGCAACAGGTTAAAATATGCACACAAGCCACAACCTTACTTAAATTACAAATGTACCAAAACCCAATTAGTTTAACTTATATCTGAAAATAAAACATTCTTACAAACTTTCACACTCAAACTAAACAAAAGTCTTCAGCTAGCTTATCCTGTCTCAACATGGAATCCTAGCTCGCACACTTGTCTGGGGATCCTCGCTACCAATGGTTTCCTTTTTAACTGGAAAAGAACATAAACATATTCGTAAGAGTGAGCTAACCAGCTCAGTAAGTGACAGTGACAATACTGAGATTAGACAATGATCAAATGAAATGATTTAAGGTATCATATTTCTTGTTAAAAAATGATTAGAATTAGATATTCACTTTTATTTAAAAAATCAAGGTTAGGCTGCTGATCATTCACGCACTAACCCCGAGCAAGGCACACAGCTTTGCTCTATATACTGGATCCAAGGCACACATTAGCCTCTAATAAGACCATTAAATCTGGTCTGACCATGAATTTGGTCCATATTTATAAAACCATCCAATTCTATATTAACAGCATAATAAACAATGAAAATCAATAAACAGAATCATAAACAACATTCATCTCAAAGCATAAGGTGATTTGTAGTCACCACAAGGGTATAACAAGGTAAGTACAAAGATTGGCTCCTAGCCGATAAAAGAATCAGAAAATAGAAGAACAAAGGTTTCTTGGTTATAAGGATTAGTCTTCTGAAGTATAAGGTATGAAGGTTTGTATGTTAAACACATCTGGTTCATTGATTTGAATATGGTTTATATGCATTTGTGGAGTAGTATCGTATATCTGTGGTTCGTATCTGGGAATTCAACGCTCAATGGTTTAAAATGAACAAAGATTATGGCTCAAGATCCATAGGAATAATCAGGGTTTAGGTTTGAGTACTTCAAAATACTTGTAATATAAATATCTTGAGAAGGTTCAGAACACTTGCCTTATCTCAACTAGCTAACACTTCACTTGCTCTCGTTCACCGATTATTATTCACCGACTATCTGCTTTCCCTTTCAATGCCTCGATTCCACTGCTAGACATCACAAGTATCAATCAATACCCATTCTCGCTTTATTCTACTCATTACAAGCTTTTATCTACCCTTCATTTCACCGAAATCCGACGTACGGATCAAAAGTTACGATAAAAGTCGTCAAACAATGTACACATAAGCATATTATTCACCAATTATGTCACACCCCAAACCAAACACACACACACACACACTACATAAATGCGAACCATAATTATATTACAAACTTATATGTCCAAAAGACGATAACAATATGGTTACAAACCCAACCAAAATAATAACAATCCTGAGATCTTTACAAGTTCAGAGTTTGGAATAGCCCTTCTAACTACTACCTTAATTATAAACTGGCAGATTCGCCTAATCTATATACTACATGTGCCCTCAAATGGTCTTCACCCTGCCTACCGATTATCTTATGGGCAGTCTGCTTGGTACGAACCATGATTGCTAGCTGTAGGACAGGGTTAAATACAAGAAAATTAGCTAATACGCTCAGCAAGTACTAGCAGTTCTATTATACAAGGCATTATCTCACTATCATGGGTTCATGAATCAAGGGGTTATAGATGCTTGTAAAAATGACAATAAGAAATATGAAGTTATAATGTAAAGACATGGTAAAATCATAGTAATCGAAACATGGCATATGGAATCACGGTATTATGGTAACATGTTATAATATAAATGCATGGTAGAATCATAACGACCGAAACATGGCATATGGTATCATGGCATCGGGAAATCATGTAATAAATATCAAATCATCAAAATCATTTTAGGATGCTACAGATTACAGTCGGTGATCACCCACGAAGTAATCCCGAACCGTGCTGGGTTCTCAAATATAATGCGATCCCTAGGCTATATGTGAGCCTATCAATAAGCGTGAAAAGGACTTCCGTCTGGATCCAATCGACTAAGATAAGAAAACATTTATTTTATTTTTAATGATTTATAACATGGATGTCGGGGAAAGATTTCGTATCACTTTAATGGAATTGTAACAAGAGAATTCAAGTTCACTAATGAGGTTCACTTTAGGGAATATGGTAGAGAGTTTAGTATTCACGGTCTAATGGATAAGGAATGTGTTGTAGGTAAGGTACTAACAAGATTAAAAGTTATTAACGAAAGTATTTGAATTAATTAATGACATGGTGATTATCACAACTAAGCATTTATAAAAACGTATATACACTTGCAACAATTATAAGCATATGGAGGTAAGTAACTTGCCTTTCAACAATTCAAAGATTATTTGATCTTGACGGCACGAATCTTTCCCTTCGCTTCGGAACCTACACATTATATTCACCTCATTACTATTCACCCTTAAACTCCTTATAAACCTATAAACTCCTAGACTAACTTTTACTCTTATCATAGCTACTATTATACTTACACACAACTTGATCATATGCATTTAAAGTAATCCACATAATAACATAATCACATAATGGCATGGCATATACTACTTAGTTATTTATACTATAATATTACGTAAATACCTAAGCACATATGCAAGTAACACATAAGAACTATTATTGACCTTAACTTAAACCCAAAGATTATGTGCAACACTCGGACTCTTCACTTCCAGGTCCCAAATACAACGAACACCACTAAAGTTTTCCTAAGACCACTCGAAGGTGCTCTCGGGTTTCTTGGTGGAAATTGGATGTCTCCACCTTGGGCCTTCACTCTAAACCACTTCTTAAAGGTTGTTTCGACTCCAAAATAACTTCTAAAGTTGGTGAGACTCAGGGGCCTCACTCCTATAGGCTTACAAAAATTGATACTCATACTAAGGTTTCCTTCTAGCACCAGTTTGCACGTCTTGTGCTTTTTGGCTGAAATCTAAACTTCTACATGGGGCCTTCTAACAAAACGAATTCCTATGGATTATTAAGACTTTAACCTAACTCTCAGACTTGGTTTCAGGCCAAGACCTCACCTGGGCCTCTCTAGGCCTCTTCTCAAAATTGACACTTGTCCAGCCTCCCTCGAAAACACTCTGTCCATTTTTACTCATACTAAAACTCACTTTTCTCACTCAATTTTTAATTATAATGATTTTTTAAGCTTCCTAAGAATGCATTACATTTATTTAAGCCAAGGCCCCATGAAGGCTTAGCCTATGGCATGGTAATAATCGACCAAAGTTCAACGTTACGCAGTCCTGCCCTGTTCTGAGCTACCCTCGGAAATGTGTGTGCATCTATCTAAAGGAAAGTTTTTCAACAAACCAAAGACCTAAACTCAATTAAAACTCAAGTCCTAACTCCAGTAAACTCAGGCCTAGCAAGGCCTTACCAAAACTCACCTAAAACAGCCTATACTTATGGTGAAAAAAATCTTCTACAAAGTGCCTAGTGTACCTTCTTCCACCTTAACTCCCATTCCAACACCAAAACCAACATGCAGGCCAACAAATCTATCCTACAGTGTACACAACCCTATTAAATATCCTTTTATGGAATAATACAAGCATAAACTTAGCCATAATAGTCATTTACCGAGGCAAAAACAGAGAGCATAGCAGGGCATATTTTACATGTGAACTTTTAAGCAATTTTTCGAACCAAAAACGCATGGTAACAACTTGATGGCTACAAGATTCGATTATGACTTGTCAAGGCACATAACATAATAGAATTTTAAAGCAAAAATAATGGCATACATTGCACAAAACTCAAATTTAAATCACATAACTCATTTGTCTGAAATATCACTTGTATCATGACATGCAAGTGCTAATTTCAACTTTTATCATAAAAATCATAACATGCAAGGATATAAACTTTGAAAAATACATTTTTAAAAGATCATAAGTTCTTTTAAAGCCACATGCAAAGTCTCTTTCTTTTTGAAAAACAACCAAAACTATCACACAAACAACAAAGTCCATTCGGCTCCGTGGGAGTCATTGCCGAATGCTTGAGGCCAAGATCATGGCTTGAAAATGGAAGCAAAACACTTCATCAAGACCATCTCTTTCTCAATTTTTATGAGCCACATTAGGTTCAACTCTAGACTTACAAGAATCAAAGTTAAACCCTTGGCTTTAACCTCATGCAACTAAGAAACTAACCTTAAATGAAAATGTAGCACTAAATATAAATGTCCCTTGCTTAAGTGAGTTGAAAGTTGTTAAGGAAATGAAGAAATGAAAAAGAAAAATTAGAGGGGTGGGGGAGGTTTAGGTGCGGCCGAGAGGGGGTAGGGAGAGGAGAGAGTGGAGTGATGTGTTGGTGAAGAAAAATAAAGTGAAATGAGTGTTGTTCTAGCTTTTTATCTCATCAAAATAGTGAGTGGAGTTTGAATATACTATTTTATCCTTCATCCACTAATAGTAAGCTTTTGCATGCAAGGTTTTATTGATCATTTGTTTGGTCAAATGGAGTTAGTGAAGGTGAAAGGAAGGTCTTAGCCTTGATTTCTATTTTGGTGGAGGTTGCATGCAAGGGCACACTTGTAATTCAATAATTATTAAAAGTATAATTAAAAAGAACGTGTTTAAGTAATTAAAATATAAATCCATAAATCATAAAATTAATACCATATTTACTATGGGATTTTAGAAGTTTAATAAAATTGTTTTAAAAAATTTCGAACCAAAATTTTATATTAAAATAATTTTTCTAACATTATCACACTAATAAATAATTCATGTAAAATATAATTTAACTCATTAAAAATTCACACAAGCAATTGCAAATAAATTGACTCTACTCCACAATATTAGAATATAGTTTATCGCCTAATCGCAACTTATTCAATTATCACTAAATCACGAGAATCTCAATTATTACTTGATCGCGTAACGATAATCTTACTCTCGTACGAAAGCTATACACTTAAAAAATATTCCAGCAACATTCGTAATGCCAAACAACAAAATTATACATAATATATAAAGAATCCGCATAATTGGCCTTATTACACAGAATATTTACGAATATCTATATCGCACTTATAAAACAGTTCAAATAATTACTCGTTGTCATATCCTCTCCCCATTATAGGATTTTGTCCTCAAAATCTAGGAGAATAGTTGAGGATACCGATTTCGCATTTCAGATTCTAACTCCCACGTTGCCTCTTCAACTCTAGGATTCCTCCACAATATTTTCACCAGACTTACTGCTTTATTTCTAAGAATTCTCTCTTTTCGATCTAGTATCTGCACAGGTTGCTCTTCATATGATAAATCATCTTGAATTTCCACTGGCTCAATCTCTATCACATGATTGGCGTTCAGATTATACTTCTTTAGCAATGAGACATGAAATGCATTATGCACGTGCTGATATTGTGGCGGCATGGCTAGCTCATAAGCAACTTTTCCTACTTGGTTCAAGATTTCAAAAGGTCTGAAGTATCTTGGAGCTAATTTCCCTTTCTTACCGAATCGGGTCAAACCCTTTTATGGTGATACTTTTTGCAATACAGCTTCCCCAATTTCGAATTTCACATCCTTCCGGGCGGGGTCCACGTATTTCCTTTGTCTATCCTTAGCAGCAATGAGTCTCTTCTTGATCATAGTGACGGCGTCCTTTATTTGCTGAATCATTTTAGGTCCAAAAATCTTTCCTTCCCCAACTTCATCCCAACTTGTCGGTGTTCTACACTTTTGCCCATATAAAGCTTCGTATGGTGGCATGCCAATACTTGAATGGTAATTATTGTTGTATGAGAATTCTACGAGTGGTAGATGATCGTCCCAACTTCTTCTAAAATCAATTACACAGCTTCGCAACATATCTTTAATGGTTTGGATTGTTCGTTCACTTTGGCCATTGGTTTGTGGATGGTATGTCGTACTCATGTTTAATTTCGTTCCGAGATTTTCTTGAAATTGTCTCCAGAACCTCAAATTGAATCGTGGGTCTTGATCCGAAACTATCGATATAGGCATACCATGGCGTAACACAATTTTGCGTACATACATATGAACTAGTTTGTCTAATAAAGACTTCTCATTGATTGGAAGAAAATGAGCCGATTTTGTAAGGCGGTCAACTATCACCCAAATTGCGACGTGTCTAGAACGTGTTCACGGTAAACCCACTACAAAATCCATGGCATTATTTTCCCACTTCCATTATGGAATCTTCAATGGTTGAATCAAACCACTTGGTTTCGGATGTTCTGCTTTCACTCTTTGGCATGCGTCACATTTTGAAACCCATTCTATAATTTCTCTTTTCATGTTCAGCCACCAAATAATTTTCTTCAAATCATGGTACATTTTGGTACTTCCTAGGTGAATTGAAAATTTTGAGTTGTGTGCTTCTTGCAAAATATCCTTCTTTAATTCAGTCACATTTGAGATCCAAATTCTTGTCGAAAATCTCAACACACCTTGTTCGTCTTGTTGTGTACATATCTCTTCTACTGTCAACTAATTATTCTCTTGAGTTATTACTTCATCTTGGCATTTATTTATCCTCTCTAGTAGTGTTGGTTGAAACGTAATGGCACAACACATTTCTTCTGCCCCTCCATGTTCACAAAGCTCTAATTGCAATTTTTCAACTTCATCAGATAATTCCTTTGGCATTGTTATCATACTTAGCTTTTCCTTCCTACTCAGAGCATCTGTTACCACGTTGGCCTTTTGCGAGTGATATTGTATCGAAAAATCGTAGTCTTTGATCAATTCCAACCATCGGTGTTGTCTCATATTTAGCTCCTTCTGAGTAAAGAGGTACTTCAGACTTTTGTGATCCATGTATATCTCGCATTTTCCCCATATAAGTAGTGTCTCCATAGTTTCAAAGCAAACACTATCGCAAATAATTCTAAGTCATGAGTCGGGTACTTCTATTCATATGGTTTAAGTTGTCTTGAAGCATACGCTATCACCTTCCTGTGTTGCATCAATACGCATCCAAGTCCTTTATAAGAGGCATCACTATATATCACAAAATCTCCCTTGTCATCTGGTAATGCTAAAACCAGAGCAGTTACCAGTTTTTTCTTCAATTCTTGAAAACTACTTTCACGCTTCTCCGTCCATTCAAACCTCTCATTCTTCCTTGTCAATTTGGTCAGTGGTACCACAATCTTCAAAAAATCCATTACAAATCTTCTGTAGTATCCTGCTAGTCTCATAAAACTTCTCACTTCTGTAGGCGTCTTCAGTCTCTCCCAATTCATCACGGCCTCAATGTTTTCAAGATCTACCCTAATTCCCTAGCTTTCAACAATATGTCCAAGAAATCTTACTTCGGTTAACCAAAACTCACATTTCGAGAACTTGGCATACAATCTCTCCTTTCACAACACTTCCAAAGCTATTCTTAGATGTTACGTGTGATCAGCTTCTGTCTTGGAATATACTAGAATATCATCGATGAAAACTATGACAAACTTGTCCAAGTACTCCTTCAATACATGATTCATTAAATCCATGAAAGCAGCCGGTGCATTCGTCAACCCAAAAGCCATAACGAGAAATTCGTAATGTCCATATCTTGTTTGAAAAGCTATTTTCAACATGTTTTCAGACTTAATCTTCAATTGGTAATATCTCGATCGCAGATCAATCTTTGTAAAATAAGAGGCTCCTTTGAGTTGGTCAAACAGATCATCAATTCTGGGCAAAGGGTATCTGTTCTTGATCATCAGCTTGTTCAATTCTCGATAATCTACACAAAGTGTCATGCTTCCATCCTTTTTCTTTACAAACAAATTTGGTGCGCCCCATGGTGAAACACTTGGTCTTATAAATCCCTTTTCTAGTAGTTCTTGTATTTTCTTTGCTAATTCCTTCATCTCCGCTGGTGCCATCCTTTATGGAGCTTTTGAAACAGGCTCGGTGCCGGGTGCAAGATCTATTATAAACTCAATTTGTCGGTCCGGGGGTAATCCATGAAGCTCTTCAGGTAAAACATCTAGAAAATCTCTCACTACTAGAATGTCTTCTGGATTGGAAACTTCTCTACTCTTATCAACTACATACGTTAAATACGCCTCACATCCTTTCTGAATTAATTTCTTTTCTTGCATCGAGGTGAGGAATGTATAAGTTTGCCTTTGGCCCTTGAATGCCACTTTCTTTCCTTGTGGTGTACTTAATACTACCCTTTTATCCTTACAGTCTATTTGAGCACTGAAACTTGTCACCCAATCCATCCCTAAGATCACGTCAAATTCACCTAATTAGAAAGGAATAAGGTTCATAGGAAAAACGTGTCCGGCAATCTCTATTGTACAGTGAGGGCAAATATGATTTATAGGTACTCTATCTTGATTAGCTAAGATAACGGATAAGGGCTCATGCATTAATTGGGTTTCACAATTCAAATTATCAACAAAAGACTTCGAAATAAATGATCTGGTGGCTCCCAAATCAATCAGTACTTTAGCACTAGCAGCATTCACAGAAAGCGTACCTAACGCCATATTGGAACTCTGAATTGCATCCTTCACATTCTTGTTAAATGTTCTGTCTTGAGCTGGATAAGTCAAAGCTGGATGATTTGAAGATGATGCTATCTGAGGTTGATTGAAAGACATGGGGAATGATGAGGCTGACATAGGAACTGCTTGATTCATAGGGTAGGGTACAATGGTCATTTGTAGCAATTGATTGTTACCCACTCCTTTGCATTCTCATGATAAATGTCCTGTTTTCCCACACTTATAACACGTGATGTTGGTCTTCTGATTCTTACATTCATGAGCATAATGTCCTTTTGTATGACACTTGAAACAAACTATATTCGCCTTATTTGAGATTATCGTATGTCGCCTATTACAAATCTTACATTCCGGTACTGATCCTTGCGGGGGTTTCTGTCCACTAGTTAACTGAGATCTTGTTTCTTGTGATTTATTCCCAAATTCTTTCTTCTTGAAGTTCCTGGGTCTACTCTAAGGTTTAAACCTTTGATTAGTTCTCTGATTCTGGCCCTTGTAACTTGAGCCTTCTTCTCCCGATTCAAATCTTCTTTTCTTGTTTCCCTTGTCCTTTAATTCTGTTCACTCTTGCCTTCGATTACCATCGCTTTCTGAACCACTTCAGCATAAATAGTCAACTCAAAAGCTGGCACACGACTCCTTAACCAAGGATTCAATCCCTGTTGGAACCTTTTTGCCATTTTCTCTTCAGAATCAACATACTCTCCCCTAAACCTAGAAAATTCTGTAAACTTCTTCTCATATTCTCCAACTGTCATATTGTCTTGCTTCAACTCAAAGAATTTCATCTCTATTTGTGTTTGCATATAGCGAGGAAAATACTTATCCAAGAATATTCTCTTAAACCTATCCCAAGTAATAACTTCAACAGCTTCTAAAGCTTTCGCTGTCTCCCACCAATAGTTTGATTCACCTTTAAGAAAGTAAGTGGTATACTCCACCTTCTGATTATCTCCAACATTTGTTAAGGCAAAAGCCTTTTCTATCTCCTTGAGCCAAGCAAGAGCTTCTACTGGGTCTTGTGTTCCTCTAAATTCTGGAGGTTTTACAGATTGGAATGTTTTGAAAGTAGTGACGTTTGCTGGGGGTGGTTGAGGTGGTTGCATTTGTTGAAGAAGTTGTTGTTGTTGGGATATAGTAGGAGTTTGTTGGCGTACCAATTCCATAAGTTGTGCTATATCGGGGTTTTGGTTTTCTCTTTCATTTTCTTGGTTATATGTAGGTCTTCCTCGGGCTCTTCTAGGTGCCATTTTCTGAAATAAGAGTCATACAATTTGAGTGATGCAAAAACTAGGGTATTATTTGTATTCAACATGGTATACAATTTTCAATACAACAATAAAGGTGATGCATGGTTATGAGAAAGATTTTTAAAAGAACAAATATAGGAATCAAAGAAAATGAATAACTGAATTTAACATGGTTCGAGTCGAAAGGTACGAATCACAAGGTACAAATACGAATACAGATCCGAATTAAAATAGTACGAAAGTCTAGAAATGGAAAAAAATAACATAGTGATAAAAAGAGCAGCCTAATCCAAGCAACTAAAAGTCAAGCCCTCCTAAAACTCGTTCTAAGCCTCCTCCTCGGACTCCTCCTCACGGGTCCTTGCGATTTCGGCGGTAGTGTCCTCACTTAGCATTTTGACCACACTCCCAAGCTCATCCACTATCATCTGCACAGTAATCTGACTGGTCTGGTCGCGATGCACGGGCATTTCCTCCAATCTTGATGTGGCTACTTGGATCAGTGACTCGAGCCTCGAAATGGTTTTTGCCTTAGGTCCGCTACCCATCTCTTGCTTACTTGCATAGAGCTCCTCAAGTCGTTCCATCAGCCTGGCATATTTTCCTTGGTGAGTGTCATGATGCAGCCTTAGGTCAGCATAGACAGAGAAATGAATTGTGTCGCTCGGCGGAATCGAAGATGATGAGTGCGCATGTTGCTGTCAAGTAATATATATACAAAGGTTAGATACGGTTTACTTGAATATCGCGCATTAGTACTCCCGATATTATATTATATACTCATACTCCCTATAGTGCTAATTGGGTTTCCAGGGACTCTAAACCTAGGCTCTGATACCAACTCTGTCACACCCCAAACCAAACATACACACACACTACACAAATGCAAACCATAATTATATTACAAACTTATATGTCCAAAAGATGATAACAATATGGTTACAAACTCAACCAAAATAATAATAATCCCGAGATCTTTACAAGCTCAGAGTTTGGAACAGCCCTTCTAACTAATACCATAATTACAAAATGGCAGATTTGCCTAATCTATATACTACTTGCGCCCTCAAATGGTCTTCACCCTGCCTACCGGTTGTCTTACGGGCGGTCTGCTTGGTACGGACCATGATTGCTAGCTATAGAACAGGGTTAAATACAAGAAAATGAGCTAATACGCTCAGTAAGTACTAACAGTTCTATTATACAAGGCATTATCTCACTATCATGGGTTCATAAATCAAGGGGTTATAGATGCTTGTAAAAATGACAATAAGAAACATGAAGTTATAATGTAAACACATGGTAAAATCATAGTATTGAAACATGGCATATGGAATCATGGCATTGTGGTAACATGTTATAATATAAAGGCATGGTAGAATCATAATCACCGAAATATGGCATATGGTATCATGGCATCGGGAAATCATTTTTATTAATATCAAATCATCGCTAGTGATCAGCCGCGAAGTAATCCCGAACTGCGCTGGGTTCTCAAATATAATAGGATCCCTAGGCTATATGTGAGCCTATCAATAAGCGTGAAAAGGACTTGCGTCAGGGTCCAATCCACTAAGATAAGAAAAAAATTATTTTATTTTTAATGATTTATAACATGGATGTCGGGGAAAGATTTGGTATCACTTTAATGGAATTGTAATAATAGAATTCAAGTTCACTAATGAGGTTCGCTTTAGGGAATATGGTAGAGAGTTTAGTATTCACGGTCTAATGGATAAGGAATGTGTTGTAGGTAAGGTACTAACAAGATTAAGAGTTATTAAAGAAAGTATTTGAATTAATTAATGACATGGTGGTTATCACAACTAAGCATTTACGAAAAAGTATGTACACTTGCAATAGTTAGAAGCATAAGGAGGTAAGTAACTTGCCTTTTAACAGTTCTAAGATTATTCGATCTTGATGGCACGAATCTTCCCCTTCGCTTCGGAACCTACACATTATATTAACCTCATTACTATTCACCCTTAAACTCCTTATAAACCTATAAACTCCTAGAGTAACTTTTACTCTTATCATAGCTACTATTATACTTACACAGAACTTAATCATATGCATTTCAAGTAATCCACATAATCACATAATGGCATGATATATACTACTTAGTTATTTATACTATAATATTACCTAAATACCTAATCACATAAGCAAGTAACACATAATAACTATTATTGACCTTAACTTAAACCCAAAGATGATGTGCAACACTCAGACTCTTCACTTCTAGGTCCCAAATACAACGAACACCAAGAAAGTTTTCCTAAGATCACTCGAATGGTGCTCTCAGGTTTCTTGGTGGAAATGGGATGTCTCCACCTTGGGCCTTGACTCCAAACCACTTCCTACAGGTTGTTAAGACTCTAAAATAAATTCTAAAGGTGGTGACACTCAGGGGCCTCACTCCTTTAGGCTTAGAAAAATCGATACTCACACTAAGGTTTCCTACTAGCACCAATTTGCACGTCCTGTGCTCTTTGGCCGAAATATCAACTTATACATGGGGCCTTCTAACAAAAGCAATTCCTATAGATTCGTAAGACCTAAACCTAACTCTCAGAATTGGTTTCAGGCCAAGGCCTCACCCAAGCCTCTCTAGGCCTCTGCTCAAAGTTGACACTTGTCCAGCCTCCCTCGAAAACACTCTGCTCCGTTTTTACTCATACTAAAACTCACTTTTCTCACTCAATTTTTAATTCTAATGATTTTTTAAGCTTCCTAAGGATGCATTATACTTATTTAAGCCAAGGCCCCATGAAGGCCTAGCCTATGGCATGGTTATAATCGACCAAAGTTCAATGTTACACAGTCCTGCCCTGTTCTGAGCTACCCTCGGAAATATGTGTGTGCACCAACCTAAATGCAAGTTTTTTAACAAAACAAAGCCACTGGATTTAAGTACAACTCAAGTCCTCACTCCAGTAAACTCAGGCCTATCAAGGCCTTACGAAAAGACACATAAAACAACCTATACTTATGGTGAAAAAAATTCTGCTACAAAGTGCCTAGTGTACCTCCTTCCACCTTAACTCCCATTCCAACACCAAAGCTAATATGCAAGACGACAAATATATCCTACAGTGTACACAACCCTATTAACTATCATTTTATGGAAGAATACGAGAATAAACTTAGCCATAATAGTCATTTACCGAGGCAAAAACAGAGAGCATAGCAGAGCAGATTTTACATGTGAACTTTTAAGCAAATTTTTGAACCAAAAATGCATGGTAACAACTTGATGGCTACAAGATTTGATTATGACTTGTCAAGGAACATAACATACTAGAATTTCAAAGTAAAAATCATGGCATGCATTGCACAAAACATAAATTTAAATCATATAACACATTTGTCTGAAATATCACTTGTATCATGACATGCAAGTGCTAATTTCAACATTTATGATAAAATCATAACATGCAAGGATATAAACATAAAAAAACACATTTTTGAAAGATCATAAGTTCTTTGAAAGCCACATGCAAATCTCTTTCTTTTTGAAAAGCAACCAAAATTATCACACAAACAACAAAGTCTATTCGGCTCCTTGGGAGTCATTGCCGAATGCTTGAGGCCACGATCATGGATTGAAAATGGAAGCAAAACACTTCATCAAGACCATCTCTTTCTCAAGTTTTATGAGCCACATTAGGTTCAACTTTAAACTCACAAGAATCAAAGTTAAACCCTTAAAGCCACATGCAACTAAGAAACTAACCTTAAATGAAGATGTAGCAAATATAAATGTCCTTTGCTTGAGTGAGTTGGAAGGTGTTAAGGAAATGAAGAAATGAAAAAGAAAAATGAGAGGGGTGGGGGAGGTTTAGTTACAGTCGAGAGGGGGTAGGGAGAGGAGAGAGTGGAGTGATGTGTTGGTGAAGAAAAATAAAGTTAAATGAGTGTTGTTCTAGCTTTTTGTCTCATCAAAATAGTGAGTGGAGTTTGAATTTACCATTTTATCCTTCATCCACTAATAGCAAGCTTTTGCATGCAAGGTTTTATTGGTCATTTGTTTGGTCAAATGGAGTTAGTGAAGGGTGAAAGGACGGTCTTACCCTTGATCTCTATTTTGGTGGAGGTTGCATACAAGGGTATACTTGTAATTCAATAAATATTAAAAGTGTAATTAAAAAGAATGTGTTTTAGTAATTAAAATATAAATCCATAAATCACAAAATTAATAACATAAATACTATGGGATTTTAGAGGTTTAATAAAATTATTTTCAAAATTTTGAATCAAAATTTTATATTAAAAGAATTTTTCCAACATTATCACACTAATAAATAATTCATGTAAAATATAATTTCACACATTAAAAATTCACACAAGCAATTGCATATAAATTGACTCTACTCCATAATATTAGAATATAGTTTATCTCCTAATCGCAACTTATTCAATTATCACTAAATCACGAGAATCTCAATTATTACTTGATCGCGTAACGATAATCTTACTCTCGTACGAAAGCTATATGCTTAAAAAATATTCCAGCAACATTCGTAATGCCAAACAACAAAATTATACACAATATATAACGAATCCGCATAATTGGACTTATAACACAGAATATTTACGAATATCTATATCACACTTATAAAATAGTTCAATACTGGTTGTCATAAATTAGATCACATATAAAACATAGAACATAAGATATTCGATAAAAATAACCTTTGAAAGAAGATTCAGGGTTAACATGATTTTATGGGTATTTAATACGAATTTGTGAACATTTTTCAGAATTAAAATGGGTCAACGGATCATTTATAAACAATTAACAAGGTTCGAATACAAAACAGGTGCCGTGATTAATCTCTTCTTTAATTATTGAAAACTTTCTTTACAATTCTCGTTCCATATAAACTTCTCATTTTTCCTAGTAAGCTTTGTCAAAGGTGGCGTAATCCTCGAGAAATATTGAACAAATCTTTGATAATATCCTGCTAATCCCAAAAGATTCTCACTTTTGTTGGTGTTTTTGGCCTTTCCCAATTCGTAATGGCTTCAACCTTCGCTGGGAATACTTTAATTCCTTCACTACTAAATATATGTCCTAAGAACTGAACTTCCTGTAACCAAAACTCACACTTTGAGAATTTAGCATACAACTTCTTCTTTCTCAAAATTTCCAAAGATATCCTTGGATGATCCATATGGTCTTTTGTTGACTTTGAGTAGATCAAATAATCGTCTATAAACATAATGACAAACTTGTCCAAATATTCCTTGAAAATTTTGTTCGTCAAGTCCATAAACGTTGCTGGGGCATTGGTCAATCCAAAAATACACTAAGAATTTATAATGACCGTACCTTGTTCTGAAAGCTGTCTTTGGTATATCTTCAGGTTTAATCTTCAATTGGTGATATCCAGATATCAGATCAATCCCAGAGAAATACTTAGCTCATTTTAGCTGATCAAACAAATTGTCGTTTCGAGGTAATGGATACTTATTCTTGATAGTAAGCTTGTTGATTTCTCGATAGTCTATACATAACCTCATGCTTTCGTTGTTTTTCTTAACAAATAACACCGATGCACACCACGAGGACATACATGGTCTAATCTCTCCTTTTTCTAACAACTTTTGCAACTTCTTTGCTAACCCCTTCATTTCAATGGGTGCCATTCTGTACGGGGCCTTATATACTGGTTCTGTTCCGGGTGCTAATTCGATTGAAAACTCAATTTCTCTCTCTGAAAAAAGTCCTGGTAACTAGTCTGGAAATACGTCTAGAAACTCACTGACTACTTGCATATCTTCAAGTTTTGGTGGATCCTGAAATCTATCTATCACATAAGCAACGAAGTGCTCAAATCCTTGTTGCAGTAACTTTATAGCTTGAATCATCGTTAAGAACTTCTTTACCTGTCTTTGACCTTTGAACGTCGCCACTTTCTCATCGGGCGTCTTCAGAATTACCTTCTTATTACGACAGTCTACCTGAGCATCGTGCTTAGATAGCCAGTCCATTCCTAGAATGACGTCAAATTCTCCTAACTTAAATGGTATCAGATCCGCACAAAACTTATTGCCAGAAATCTCAATCTCATAATCCGCACACACTTGGTTAACAGATACACGCTCCTGATTTGCTAACTCTATAGTCATAATCTCATTTAACAATTCAACTGGACAATTTATCTTATCGACAAAATCTTGAGAAATAAATGATCGAGTTGCTCCCGAATTTACTCCATGTTTTTTTCCGCATACCTGCCATTCTGTTAAATTTAGCCTCTGTTGATTTGGCTGGTTCCTAGTGGATGGATGATTTCCTTGTCCTCTATTGCCCATATTTTGCTTTCTAAAATTGAAATTCCTTCCTGGCTGCAACTTGCTTTTCTTCTAATTAAAATTTGGAAACTTCCCTGCTTGTGACTGTTCTTCATTTCCCTCAAACTTTCTTTTCTTACTCTCCTTCTCCTTCTATGACATTTCACTCTCCGTCTCCGCAATCATAGCCTTCTGCACAACTCCTGCACACGTCTCTAATTCAAATATGGCTACCTTCCCTATGATCTATGGCTTAAGACCTTGCTGGAATCTCTTAGCTTTATTCCTATCAGTATTCACATATTATGGTATAAACCTGCAAAATTCCTCAAACTTACTTTCATAATCCGCTACTGACATATTTCCTTGCTTTAGCTCCAGAAACTTCAATTCCATTTGATCCTCAACAAACTGAGGAAAATACTTTTCTAAAAACAATTTCATGAATCAATCCCAAGCAATAAAATCCGTACCTTCAAATGTCCTAACAGTTTCCCACTAGTAAGTGGCTTCATTCTTTAAATAGTAACTTGCAAATTATGTTTTATGTTCCTCTCTCACCTTGACCAAAGCAAATGACTTCTCTATCTCCTTTAACCAAACTCTCGCTTCAATTGGATCTAAAGACCCTTTGAATTCTGGTAGATTTACCGCCTGAAAAGTCTTAAAAGTTACCTGAGGATTGGCCTGTATCTGTTGTTGTTGAGTCAGGTTGACTGTTTGTTGAGCCAAGATTTGGAAAATCTGGGCTACAGTTGGGTCTATGGGACCTGGATTAGCATTCTGGTTATTATTGTCTTGGTTGTTGTTATTGGTTTCTTCATTCTGATTGGTAAAACGAGTATTTTTTCTGGGAGACATTTTCTGTAAAGAATCAAACAACTTATTTAGCCTTTAAATTAAACCCTTGTTTTATGAAAAGTTTTTGTAAAACAGAAGTATCTCTTTTTGAAAATATTTATAATTGTTGAACTAAGTAAATTGCATGCTTCTTTACAGAATATATACAATCAAGGGGATATGGTACATGTTATCACAAAAGTTTATAACTAGTGCAGTAAATAAAGTAAAATAAAACAGGTACGGTAATGTAAATGATAATGCTGTAAAAGGAAAGGTACAGATATATATATATCAATGTTTGGTAGTACAAGCGTGAAAATGCTTCAACAAAAGTAAAAAGGTACATCAGGCCTATACACTAGTCAGCAAGTCTAATCTATATATACAAGCCAAAAGTTTACTTATATACACTATACACTAATATACATATAACAGCTGTGACAACATCTCTGTCGTCTAGCTCATGGCAAATCTGGACCTGCGATCTCCTCAAGCTCCTCTAAAACCCACTTAGCCCACTCCACGAGAAAGTCAGGGGTGATATCCTCATGGGTAGCTCTAGCTATCCTAACAGCAGCTGCTTTCCGAAAAACCTTAATCCTCTCTCTAAGCTGCCTCTCACCTCTCCCGATATCTCTGGTATGCATGATATGCAGTAACTCCTAGATCTGTCCGCGTAGATGCTGCTGCTCCAAAATATAAGCCTCAAACTGATGGTATGGAACAGGCCAGGGAGTAAACTGGAAAGATAAACATGCAACTGAATACCCAGTAGAGTCAGACTCAGCTATTGTGGGTCCTCAAATAGGTGGCCTCATACCAGAGGGTGGAATAGCTCGCAGTTGTGTAGCCATCACAACAGGAGGTAGTATAGCTAACACCGACAGAATAGCAGGATGAGGATCAGATGACGGTCCTCCAACTAAAGGCTCAGAATGATCAGATGGTACCAGAATGATAGAATCAGCCATCGCTATTATCTGAAATCACATCACAAAATAAGAATCTCGAATTACAACACGAATTATACCAAAACCAACCATACAGTCACAGTCATCCTCTCAATGTCCTATCTTTCTATTTCTTATTCCTAATCCTAACCCTCTACCCACTCCCGACAATCTAGGCATCTGTCAGTGTCTTATAACCTGTAGCTCTGATCCCAAACCTGTGACGCCCTCCAAACCCGGGTTAGAAGTTTGGGGTTGACAACACACACACAATACATAAACCTCTTTATGGAAATAATATATGCAATGACACTACTTACTGTGGCGCCCTCCAAACCCGGGTCAGAAGTTTGGGGTCCACACACACACCTTATTTATAACCTGCTTATAACAATAATAAAGATAATAATATGTTGGACCCTACTTACCGACTACCACAAACCGCAACAGGTTAAAGTATGTACACAAGCCACACACACACACACTTATATTTCCCAAATTCCAACTATTCAAACTTATAACCGAATATTAAACATTATTACAAATTTCATAAACTTAAATATTCCAAAAGCTGTCAGCTAGCTTAACTCGATCAACCTGGACCCCTAGCTCTCGCACTGGATTGGGGATCCTAGCTACCAACAGGTTCATTCTTAACTGGAAAAGAACATAAACAACATCACACAAATCAGCTAACTAGCTCAGCAAGTCACATTGATAAGACTGAGAATAATGATCATCAAGTGAAAAGATTTAAGGTATCAAGTGAACAATGATTAATGATATAGAATTGGATATTATATTTTCATTTTAAAAACCAAGGTTAGGCTGCTGATTAGTCATGCACTAAACCCGAGCAAGGCACACAGCTCTGCTCTGATTACTGGATCCAGGGCACATATTGGCCTAACTTGACCACCAATCTGGTATGACTACGAATCTGGTCCACAGTTTTATAAAAAAATCCAATTCTATCATAATAACAAAATAAACAATGTAAAGCAATAAACAGAATCATAAGCAACATTGGATGTCTAATAATGATATGGTTTCAATCTTCACAAAGGAACAATATGGCAATTTCAAAGAATGGCTATCAGGTGGTGAAATAATTGGATAACAAAAGAATTAAAGTTTCAAAGTTATAAGGATTAGATCTTTTAATGCATAAGGTACAGTGGTTTGAGTATATGAGCAATCTTGGTTCAATGTTTGGTATTTAGTTTATATATATTTGTGGAGTAGTATTGTATCTCAGTGGTTTGTATTTAGGTAATCAACAATCAATGGTTCAGAGAGAATAAGGTTTACGGCTCAAAGATCAATAACTGGAATCAAAGTTTAGGGTTTAGTGCTTCAAAGCACTTGCAATATAAAACAGGATTATCAATTATCTACAATATATCTCGAGAAAGGTCAGAACACTTGCTTGGTATTAGCTTGCTATACTTCACTAACTTCCAATCACAATCTCCTATTCCTCGACTACTTGCTTCCCTTTCCTACGCCTTGCCTCTTCTGCTCACATATCATAAGTATCTATCAGTACTCAACTCATATAATTTTATTTGGTATACACTTCTATCTACCCTTCGTTTTACCCAAATCCGATTAACGGATTGAAATTATACTAAAAACAAGTAAACACTGATCACATAGTTCGACAGTCAAACAAACAAGTCACATATAACACATAACGAGTCAAACAATCAATGAAATTTCATTTATAAGGAAGTCCCGGGTCATAAACAGTCTTTCGGTTATTTAATATTATTTTTAAAATATTTTTCGGAGTCAAAACGGGTCGTTGGATGAATTTTAAAGCGATAAACAGGGTTCGGTTGGCCAAATATGGCTTTAAAATAATTTTATAATAATTATCGAGCCTTGAAAACAATTTAAAATAATATTTTAAAGCTCGAAACTATTTTTTAGAATTTTTAAATCAATTTAAAATAATTAAATCCAATTAAATAAATAATTAAAATTAATTAATAAATAATTAAACTAATTAATCAATTAATATTTAAATTAATTGATCAATTAATCAATTAATTAAATAATTTAGATTTATTTTTAAATTAAAAACAAATTTTAGAAATAAAATAAATGATTTTTGGAATTTAAAATAATTAAAAAACTATTTTTAAAATCATTTTATAAAAAGAAATCCTATTTTTGAAAATAAATAAAACAAAAATCAAGTTTTTAAAACGGCAGGGACTAAACTGGAATATCACAGAAAGATCAGGGACCTTTCTGCACTTTTGCCGTCTCCTTCACCACGTCGACGGCGCAGCCATTGTCGGTGACTTGAAGCTTTCGGCGAGCTCAAAAATAGCCCAGAACACGACCAAATAAACAGGGAAACGTAGATTACAACCTCAGGAACTTATTTATGTAATTTAATCCATCAAACAAGCCGTAAATCAGCCGTAATAATCCAAGGAAAACTCGCCGCCAGCGAGTTTATACAGAATCCGGCGAAACTTTAAAAAATAACTCCGTTCAATCTAGGAATCGTCTGTTAACAATCTATACATGAATCGATTCTAAATTCCAAGAGGAACAAAACCCACTATATCTCAACATTTGTTAATCCCTAAATAAGAAATCCCCTAAAAATTAATCAAAAACATTCATATGAATATAAACCCTAATTTTAAAATTCGAGAATCAAACCCTAATTTGAACATGTTATTGAACTCCAAATTGATCATATGACATACCAAAATCATCAGGTGGACAAGCTCTACAACATGCAATCATCAAATCATCCAAACAATCATCTGAACAAAATTCATAATTTAAATCAATTTAATTCAAAAATAAATAAAATTATAGAAAAATAACCTTGATTTCTGCAGTAAAACAAGCATGGGATTCTGAAAATACACTTCAAATCCTTCGTTTTGGTTACCAAAGCTTTACAAACGGAGATCAATAACACCTTGATTTTGCAGTTTGATTCTTGAAAGGGTTTTATGAATATAAGTATTTTCTCTGGAAAATTCTATAATTACTGTTTGCAAATGATTTTTGGTACGAAGTAAAATACGGTAAAGGCTATTTATAATTACGGAAAATTAGTATCCCGTGGGATCATTCCGGATATAAAATAGTACGTTTATTTATAAAAACAGAAATCAAGTTTTATTTTAGTACAATTTGTACTGCGGTCTTGGTCTCAGCGCCTGGTTACACGTATTACGAGGTGATAATTGTAATAGTTTAATAAAAAGATCCTGTTTATCTAAAATACGAGTTTTATTGATTTACCGAAACGAATTTTGTATCGAAAATATTGCGTCGAGACCCGCAGAGGATAAACGGTACGTCGGATTGAAAAATTTGAAACATGGAAAATGCTCGGAATATTGCAATTAGGTTAGGAAGGAGTTCTCGGAAGAGTTTCGGGTTATAAAAATGTAAAAACGGGTGAAGTCGGCTAATTCCCGATTATATAAAATAGTTTATAAATACTCGGAAAAAGAAATTATTAAATCCATAAATTTCCTATAAAATCATAAATCAACATAAAAATAAATAGGAAGATATGACAATTATCTTTATTTTATTTTGGACATATAAAAATTAAAATACTCAATTTATATTATTTTTAAACATCCAAACACATATACCACTTAACAAATAATTCACAGAATAAATACTGAATATGCATAATATTTATTTATTAGCAAAAATAATTACACGATATATCCCAGATATTACATCCTTCCCCCCTTAAAAGGATTCTGTCCTCAGAATATCCTAAGAAAACAAATGAGGGTACTTTTCTCTCATATCACTTTCTAACTCCCAGTTTAATTATTCAACCTTTGGGTTTCTCCACAGTACTCTTATTAACTTTACTACTTTATTTCTTAACACTTTCTCTCTTTTTTCTAGAATCTCTATTGGCTCTCTACATACGACAAATCTGCTTGAAGTTCTATTGGCTCGTATTCGATTACATGTATGGAGTCTGGATTATACTTCTTAAGCATCGATACGTGAAAAACATTGTGAATGTGCTCCTTGTACGGAGGTAACGCCAATTCGTACGCTACTTTTCCAACACGCTTTAGAATCTCACAAGGTCCAACATATCTAGGGCTCAGTTTTCCTTTCTTCCCAAATCTCGTCAATCCCTTCCACGGTGATACTTTTAACAATACCAGATTTCCTTCTTCGAATTCCATATCTTTCCTTGATTGATCTACATACTTCCTTTGACGGTCTTGTGCTGCTATCAATCTCTTCTGGATAACTTCAACAACTTCCTTCGTCTGTTGCACCAATTCAGGTCCAAGTATTTTGCGTTCTCCTACTTCATCCCAATATACAGGAGATCGACATTTGTGTCCATAAAGAGATTCATAGGGTAGCATCCCAATACTGGCATGATAGCTGTTGTTGTAAGCAAATTCTACCAAGGGTAAATGCTCATCCCAACTTCCTTTGAAATCAATAGCACAAACACGTAACATGTCTTCGATTGTCTGGATTGTTCTTTCACTTTGGTCGTCCGTCTGTGGATGGTAAGCCGTACTCATATTCAGTCTCATTCCAAAACATTCTTGAAAACTTTTCCAAAACCTCGAATTAAACCTCGGATCTCGATCGGATACGATAGGCACAGGAACTCCGTGACGAACTACAATTTCTTTCAGGTACATATGGACTATTTTGTCTAATGAAAATCTTTCATTTATAGGCAGAAAATGAGCTGACTTGGTAAGTCTGTCCACTATAACCCAAATGGCATCATGATTGGCTTTCGTCCTTGGTAATCCGACTATGAAATCCATGGCAATGTGCTCCCACTTCCACTCTGGAATCTCTAATGGCCGCAACAATCCACTTGGTCTCTGGTGCTCTGCTTTAACTCTCTGACATGTATAACATCTGCTAACCCCTTCTGCAATCTCCTGCTTCATATCTGGCCACCAATAATTTTCCTTCAAATCTCTGTACATCTTGGTACTCCCTGGATGGATTGAATATCTTGAATTATGAGCTTCTTGTAAAATTTCATTCTTCAACTCCGTTACTGGTGGAATCCAAATTCTAGAAGAAAATCTAAGAATGCCTTGATCATCTTTTTGCGTGCACAACTCCTAACCTACTAAACGATTAATGTCCTGATCTATTACCTTCTCTTGGCACTTCCTTATCTTTTCTAACAACTCCGGCTGGAAAGTCATACTATACATTTTTGCTTCATTAGGCTTGCAAACTCTGATTTCCAATTCCAGTTTATGAAATTCCTTGTATATCTCTTCGGGTACTGATAACACATTCAACTTTTCTTTCCGACTTAACGTGTCCACCACAATATTTGCTTTATCGGGATGATAGTTAATCGTGCAATCGTAATCCTTAATCAACTTTAACCATCTTCTATGTCTCATATTAAGCTCTTTTTGTGTGAATATGTACTTCAAGCTTTTGTGATCCGTATAAATCTCGCATTTTCCTCCATATAGATAATGTCTCTAAATCTTTAAAGCGAATACTATAGCCACTAACTCCAAATCATGAGTAGGATACATCTGTTCGTGTGGTTTCAATTGCCTTGACGCATACGCAATAACTTTATCTTGCTGCATCAGAACACATCCTAGTCCTTTATGAGAAGCATCGCTACAGATTACGAAATTCCCTTGGTCATCTGGAAGTGACAAAATAGGTGTTGTAATTAATCTTCGCTTCAATTCCTGAAAACTTTCTTCACTTTGTCATTCCATATAAACTTTTCGTTTTTCCGTGTAAGCTTTGTTAATGGTGTCGCAATCCTTGAGAAATTTTTAACAAATCGACGATAATATCCCGCTAATCCCAAGAAACTTCTTACCTCTGTCGGTGTTCTCGGTCTTTCCCAATTCGTAATCGCTTCAATCTTCGCTGGGTCCACTTTGATCCCTTCATTACTGACTATGTGTCCAAAGAACTGAACTTCCTGTAACCAAAACTCACACTTCGAGAATTTAGCATATAACTGTTTCTTTCTCAAAATTTCCAAAGCTGTCCTCAAATGTTCTGCATGATCTCCTTCTATCTTTGAATAAATCAAAATATCATCTATAAACACAATATCAAACTTGTCCAAGTATTCCTTGAAAATTCTGTTCATCGAGTCCATGAATGCTGCCGGGGCATTAGTTAATCCAAAAGAAATCACTAGAAATTTATAATGTCCATACCTTGTTCTGAAAGCTGTCTTTGATATATCTTCTGGCCTAATCTTTAGTTGGGATATCCCGATCTCAAATCGATCTTGGAGAAGTACTTGGCTCCTCTCAACTGGTCAAACAAATCATCAATTCTGGGTAACGGATACTTGTTCTTGATTGTAAGCTTGTTGAGGTCCCGATAATCGATGCACAGTCTCATGCTTCCATCCTTCTTCTTGACAAATAACACCGGTGCACCGCATGGGGATATACTGGGTCTGATTACGCCTTTCTCGAATAACTCTTGTAATTGCTTTGCTAGTTCCTTCATCTCAACGGGTGCCATTCTGTATGGTGCCTTGGACACTGGTTCCGTTCCAGGTGCTAAGTCGATTGCAAACTCAATTTCTCTGTCTAGAGGAAGTCCTGGTAACTCATCGGGAAATACGTTTGGAAATTCATTAACTACCGGAATATCCTCAAGTTTTGTTGGCTCCTGACTTCTATCAATCACATATTCAATGAAATGCTTGCATCCTTGTCGTAGTAACTTTTTGGCTTGAATCATCGTTAAGAACTTCTTTGCTTGTTTCTGGCCCTTAAACGTTACTATCCTCTCGTCTAACGTTTTCACCATTACCTTTTTATTTCGACAATCTATCTGGGCATCGTGCTTAGATAACCAATCCATTCCTAAGATAACGTCAAACTCTCCTAGCTTAAATGGTATCAAA
The DNA here is from genome assembly GCF_009905375.1 of Apium graveolens. NCBI lineage: Eukaryota > Viridiplantae > Streptophyta > Magnoliopsida > Apiales > Apiaceae > Apium > Apium graveolens. Next base: position 192,475,316 of record NC_133652.1, read on the forward strand.
TCAACACAAAACATACTACCAGAAATCTCAATCTCACAATTCCCACAAACTTGATTAACAGATACATGTTCTTGATTTTCTAATTCCACAGTCATTATTTCATTTAAATACTCAACTGGACAATTTAACTTACTAACAAAATCTTGAGAAATAAATGATCGAGTTGCTCCCGAATCTAGTAACACTTTAGCACATAAAGAATTCACATTAAGTGTACCTGCCACGACATCAGTATCTTGGATAGCGTCCTTCACAGACATATCAAAAACTCTAGCCCTTGGAGTCTCATTCACTGCCGGAGTAGATCCCATAATTCTCAATGCATTACTGACAGGGGCTGGTGTCTTGCAATCCCTGGCTATATGTCCTGGCTTCCCACATTTAAAGCATATAAATCCAATAGCTGGAACCTTAATTGCTGGATTCCGAGTAGGCCGATCCTTGTTCACTGGCTCTCTCGCTGGCTGGTTGCGGCACTCCCTTGAATAGTTCCCTTTCTGATTACACTTGAAACAAACCATGTTCAACTTATTACAAACTCCTCTATGCTTCTTCCCACATACCTGACAATCTGGAAAAGTTAGCCTCAACTGATTCGGCTGATTCACATTGACTGGACGGTTGCCTTGACCTCCGTCGCCTGCATTTTGCTTTTTAAAACTAAAATTTCTCCCTGGCTGAAACTTGCCCTTCTTAAAATTTGGAAACTTTCCTGGTTGTGATTGTCCTTCATTCCCTTCAAACTTTTTCTCCTTACTCTCCTTCTCTTTCTGTGACATCTCGCTCTCTGTTTCTGCTATCATAGCTTTCTGTACAACTCCTGCAAAAGTATCCAATTCAAATTTGGCTACCTTCCCTCTGATCCATGGCTTCAGACCTTGTTGGAATCTCTTGGCCTTCTTCCTATCAGTATCCACATATGATGGCACATACCTTGACTGAAGGGTTTCGAGCACATAAACGCAACGGAAACAGTAATTAAAAACGTAAAAAAACAGAATTTTCAAACCTTGCCGCAGGATCCATGCAAAAACATATATTTAATTCGTAGATCAGATTGTTTACCTTAAGAAGCTTTACCAATTGGTTGACTAATGGAGATCCAAAGCTTGTTCAATCACCACGCATCCCGCTCTCGCGATCTACGCTCTATCGGTATCCACACGAATGCTTGAACTCAAGGATTGGATGTGTACTAGCACAAACTCATTTCTTCTTGCTCTCTCCCTCTTCTCTCTTGGTGGCTAGGGTTTTAGTAAAAGTCCTTTTTCATCCAAAATCAGCCACACAAAAGATATTATATAGAGAGTAGAAAAACGAATTATAACTCTTAACTAATTAGGAGTTATTATTAATTAGAAAATCCTATTTGTATTATAATTAAGTCTCACTTAATTATTTAACAAATAAATTTCATAATTAATATTAGTAAATTCGAATATCAATATTTATCTAATTAATTAAGTCATACTTAATTAATATTATAAATAATTCGAATTACTTTAATATAATATAAATCCAATTTAAATTAAATAATCCTTCAAGCATTCTTAGTGTGTGACCCTATAGGTTATTATTACGTTGGCAACAAATTTTAAATCTAATTTAAAATTGTAAACAATGAACGACATCTAGTAATACATCATTGCTACCCAAGTAATAATAATTGAATCGGTGATCGATTAAACCTTTTGTGAATAATGTACAATGTAATATAATCCCTTTAACCAAATATTATAGATTAAACTAGAGGCATGTAATGTGTCATCCTCATCATAGTTTAATCCAAGTTTCCTTGATCAATGAGTAGACTATCATATCAAATCAACATTTAAGCGTGGCCACGCATTTCATAGTCTAGCTCACACAAGAGGCCAATAATATCACTCCTAAAATAGGAGGGTTAAATCCCATCTAGATCATTCATATTTCTCATACGATTCATAATATACCCAATGTCCACTTTTATCATTACCCAGTCAAGGATAACTTTTAATGGAATCAATGTATATTAATTCTCGTATAGAAATATAATGACTTCAGGTCTAAGGACCATTACATCATTATCACTGTGAGAATTACTTAGGACACAACAGACATGTAGAATCTCACATTGGGTCTGTCCAGCACCATGTACATATACATCTCCCTGTGTTTTTGACTTTAGTATCACTATAACTATGATCAATGAGATGTGATCATCAGTCAACAAACACACCAGTCTTAATGCATTATTATTATCCCTAAATAATAATACTCGACTAAGGACCTTTAGGAATATTGATACTATTCTCATAATCTCATTTCTAAGTCACGTACTTAGAGATATATAATTGCATATCATATTCCAAGGACATTTATTAATCTAACATTTATATCGCAGTAAATTAAGAATTAATAAATTATAAATAGAATAATCGATAGAACATAAACATTAATAATCCTAATGTCTTAAACTAAAACATCATAGTGTTGTCTCTAGGGCACAAACACTAACAATCTCCCACTTGCACTAGAGCCAATCACCCATGTATCTAATTCTCATGGAACTAGTATGACCATCGTACTTCTGCTGCGACAAAGCCTTAGTCAGTGGGTCTGCAACACTATCATTACTATGCACTTTACAATTATATCTCCTTAATCATTAATCTCATTAATAAGGCGCTATTGCCTAAGGACATGCCTAAACAGTCTTCATGGTTGTTTCAAAAAAATATCAATATATTCGGCTTCCATAAAATCATCAATGTTCTTGCTGTGAACTATTCAAGCTAACATCAATTATATTTAGACAAAACATAAAACATACATAAATTCGTAATCATCCTTGTCTGTCCAAAAATTAGGTTCAGAAACTAGTATCATTGTAACCCTTTACAACCAGTTCCCTATCTTCTCCATACACCAAAAATAAATCTTCCTCTTTAAGTACTTAAGAATATTCTTGAAAACTATCAAGTGACCCTCACCTGGATTAGACTGGTATCTGATCGTCATGCTCAAAGCATACGAAACATCAGGATAAATACATATCATTGTACACATTATAGATCCAATTGCTGACGCATCTGGAACTTTCTCAAACGGCCCTTATCATCTAATGATTTAGGGGGCAATTATCTTTTGAGATCACTATCCCATGAGACATCGAAACATATCCTTTCTTTGTCTCTTTCATCATAAAATGATGTAATACTTTATCAATGTATGTACTCTGACTAGGTCGATTAATCTTTTCAATCTATCTCTATAGATCTTGATCCCTAATATATAGGTAGCATTGCCTAAGTCTTTCACCGAGAAACTATTTCTCAACCAAGTCTGAACAGCCTGTAGAGAAGGTATGTCATTCCATATCTGTTATATGTCATCTACATATAATATTAGGAATGTCACATGGCTCCCACTAACCTTCTTGTAAACACATAGTTCATCTTCATTTTGAATAAAACCAAACTCTTTGACCGTTTCATCAAAATGAATATTCATTTTCCTTGAGACTTGCTTCAATCTATAAATAGATAGAAGCAACTTAGAAACTACCTTAGCAAACTTTGGATCGATAAAACCCTCAGGTTGTATCATATATACATCATGTTCAAGGCTCCCATTTAACAAAGCAGTTTTGCATCCATTTGCCAAATCTCATAGTCAAAGTAAGCAACTATTGCTAACAAAATCCTGATAGACTTGACAATAGTAACCGATGAAAAGTCTCATCATAGTCTATACCATGAATTTGTTTGAAACCTTTTTGCCACTAGTCGCGTCTTATAAGTCTGTACTTTACTATCTATGTCAGTTTTCTTCTTGAAAACCCACTTACACCCTATAGGTTTTACCCCTTCGAGTGGATCAAGAAAAGTCAGTACTTTAATTTGATACATGGATTCCATCTCGCATTTCATGGCATCTAGCCATCTCTTGGAGTCTGAACTGTTCATAGCATCTTGGTAGGTGAGAGGCTTATCATTATCCGTAAGCATCATATCACCATCTTGAGTCAAAAGAAATTCATAATTTCTCCCGGGCTCATGGTGAATCCTACTAGATCTACGAATAACCTGTGTTTCTTGGACAGGATTACTTTTAACATTTTGATGTACATCCTGATCTTATTCCAACTCTGGTTCAATATTATCATATGGTTCTCGGTCTTCATCGAGATGTATTATCCTCCCACTGATTTTCTTAGAAAGTAGTTCTCCCCTAAGAAATACAGCGGCCCGAGCAACAAACACTTTATTCCCGGAAGGATTATAAAACTATACCCTAGTCTCACTTGGGTATCCCATAAAATAACATCTATCTAATTTTGGTCCAAGCTTGTGAAAGGCTAAACGTTTTATAAACGCTTCACGTCCCCAAATTTTCATAAATGACATGCTTTGATATTTATCACTCTATACCTCATACGGAGTATTTTAAACCGCTTTAGTCGGAACTTGGTTAAGTGTATATGCATCTATTTCTAGAGCATAAACCTAGAAACTGAATGGAAGATCCGCTTGACTCATCATCGATCATACTATGTCCAACAAGGTACGATTTCTCCTCTAAGAATCTCTATTCCATTGAGGTGTTCCAGAAAGAGTAAGTTATGATACACTATCACACTCCTTCAAGAAACTCTTGAAATTGAGGTTTAAGTATTCTCCTCCACGATCTGATCGTAAAACTTTTATACTTTTCCCCTGTTTTCTTTTCTACTTCGGCCTTATATTCTTTTAACATTTCAAAAGAATCGGATTTGTTCTTCATAAGAACCACATATCCATATCTACTGAAATCATCAGTAAATGTTATGAAGTAGTATAAGCCCCCTTGCCATCATACGCATTTGACCACATACATCATTATGTATAAGTCATAATTGTTCGGTGGCCCTTTCACCTGATCAGGTAAAATAAGATTTAGTCATTTTGCCAATGAGACAAAGTTCGCATCTTCCGTATGATTCAAAATCAAACTTATCCAAGTATTCATCAATATGTAACTCATAAATGCGTTTCTCATTAATATGGCTTAACGACAATGCTAGAGGTAATGTTTGATTTGAGCCAACTTAGAACATATAAATTGTTAACTAATTGTGCAACATTATAAGTCTTATCATTGAAATAGAATAAACAACTATTGTTTATTTAATTAAAATGAAAACCTTTCTTGTCCTGACAAGAAATTGTCTTAATGTGTCCGCTAAAGGCAGGCACGTAATAACAATTTATCAAGTTCTCAATCTCGCCTTATGGGCAACATTAGGAATAGAGTTCCTTCAACTAGAGCAACAACTTTTGCTCCAATTCTAACCCTATACCTGAAGCTTGACCATTACTAGTCTTCTTTTTTAGATCTTCCAAATAAGCTCGACAATTTAACTTCCATTCATCCAGTTATTTTTACAGAAATGACAAACATCTCCTTCATCTACACCACTATTAGGCTTCAAAATCCATTTGGGATTGCACTTTGTTTTGGCACCGAATAAGATCAAATCTTCACCTTGCCTGTCCACTTTCCTTTCCCATTTGCATTCCATGTGTACATCATCAATATGGACGTAATTCATGCCTTAACCGTGTTATTTTCAGCAGTTCTAAACATGCTTAACAACTCAGTGGGTGTTCTATCTATCTCATTCCTTTTGTTATTAATAAACTAAGAATAGAAGTTCAAAGATTGTTTGATCAAATCAAGCTGAGTCTCTAGACTATTCTTGAAACCCAAAATATCAAGGTACATATACCTATCATCTTTAGAACATGTGGTTCAACCGGATATCATTCTCCTATTAATGCAAAAGTATGGTGCCTTATTATTGTCAAATCTTTCTAACGAGCCTATCCTTCAAACATCCTTTGAAGTTGCTCAATCATATCATAAGCATCATTATGCTCTTGTTGCTTCTAAAGCTTAGCACTCATAATTACAAGCATGAGACATGAAACATTAGTTGCATAATCAATTTGCTTCTCGTAGGCACTTTGTTCAGCACATGTTTCATTCTCATCTAGAAGAAATAAGGGAGAGGTTTGAGTGACATCCTTGAACCTGGGGACAATCCTCAAGTTCTCGTGTCAATTGTGGAAATTATTTAATATCAACTTGTCTTTCTCAAGGACTATTACATAGAGAAGTTATTTGTGTTATTTATCATTTGATATCTACAATATTAAAATGCATAAAATGACTTAGTCTACAGATGATCATTAAATTATGTTCAAGTGATTATTCATATATATATACACAATATATATCTCCCACTATTTTTATCAAATTAATATCCCTAACTATTAATTTGGAAAGAACGTCTTCTATATCCTTTTTAGTGAGCCAAGATCCATATGTCACCATGCGTTAGGTCAGCTTTGGCTTTTCTCCCAAAACATGATTATTTAGGTAGACAACAATTGTGAATTATATCAACAATATAACTCTTGGATAGCTTGGTGGAACAAGATTTGTTCATATTTATCTAATAAATCTCGCCAAACTCTATGCCTCTAAGTTCACAATCCTATTATGATAACTTAGTTAAGTCAAACCCAATAGTCAAAAAGTATCAATATACTTCAACATATCTCCCATGATAGATAGGAGTACTTCGCTTTGGCGAACCCATTCTGGTCGATCTAGGGGTTAACGCATTGGAATCATTGGAAGACATATGATCAACTTAATTAACTTTAGGGTTTTGTTAATTTTAAAACGATCATGATCCCATCATAAAGAGATTCCCAATTTTTCCTTGAATAAAATACTTTAAATCAATATTCTTCAATGGTTTGATTTCCAGGTAGTGAGGGAGTCACAACGGTCTCGCTTAAAACCCACAACCTTACAAGTTCAAAGAACTCACTTTTGACAAAATCGCCCCATGTGAGAAATAAAGAAAATTTGTATTTTATTCCGTGTTTCATAAACACGAGAATCTCATAATCCTTTGTTCATTTTAAAATCTTGAGTCGTTACAGGTTTTATCTTGTTTAGAAAACATGGCATGGGTGTCGTATCTAATACATACATCCTCAATCTAATAAAGCATGCATCTTTATAAACTACTCTACACATACATTCATCATATGCTCATATATATGTAAAGTGCAATAAATAAACGTGGTTGGTTATGGCTTTATCCTATGTGATCTTCATCAAGCTAATGACAAAGATCTAGGTCAATCTAAGGTGAAAAATAAATACAGGCTAACTATTACATGTCTTCTTTCTTGTATTGCTTTCTTGGATGGCCTCCATGTGAGATTACCCTTCCTTGATCTTCAAATCTTCATGTATTCATGTACATTACACGAATGAAAAATAAAAACTAATCTAATGTACTTACAATAAGAACTCGAGTTACATTCGAGATTTAATAATTACAAGATCAAACGACATGCAATCCATATTTAAAAAAAACAAAACCATTAACCTAAGGTCATAAGACATAACCATCCACCATGCTCAATTAACATATAAGAACATGTTAAAATACATAATATGATCTTAACATATCATACCCATCATGATCTAATCATAAAAACCAAATATAGCAAAAATCAGAAAATTCAAAATAAAATCTGATAACATTAAATCCCAGATTACAGGGTCTAAACGACGTCAAACGTCTTATAGATCAGTCGGTAATAGCTTTAGCTATCTGTTTTGTTCAGACGCTCGATTCCATATGAAATAGCATATTTGTTCGCCAAAATCAGACACCAGGCCCAGATTTCAGCAAATCCGCTGCATCCGATTTAGAATCATATCAAATATGATTCTTATAATAAGAACAAACACAAAACATGTATATATCAGTATATATACAGATTATATAATCATCATATGATTATACAACTCTCATGAATATCATATATTCAAAACATATATATACATATGCATATATAAACATAACAACATGTAAAACATAAAAAATCGCATACATAACAGTCATGGAATATTATATACATGTTATCATCATAAAACCGGTAAACACATAAACGAATTAAACACTTTTCGCAAGTAGCTCTGATACCATTGAAGGGTTTCGAGCACATAAACGCATCAGAAACAGTAATTAAAAATGTAAAAAAACAGAATTTTCGAAAGCCGCCGCAGGATCCATGCGAAAAACATATATTTAATTCGTAGATCAGATTGTTTACCTTAAGAAGCGTTACCAATTGCTTGACTAATGGAGATCCAAAGCTTGTTCAATCACCACGCATCCCGCTCTCGCGATCTACGCTCTATCGGTATCCACACGAATGTTTGAACTCAAGGATTGGATGTGTACTAGCATAAACTCGTTTCTTCTTGCTCTCTCCCTCTTCTCTCTTGGTGGCTAGGGTTTTAGTAAAAGTCCTTTTTCATCCAAAATCAGCCACACAAGAGATATTATATAGAGAGTAGAAAAATGAATTATAACTCTTAACTAATTAGGAGTTATTATTAATTAGAAAATCCTATTTGTATTATAATTAAGTCTTACTTAATTATTTAACAAATAAATTTCATAATTAATATTAGTAAATTCGATTATCAATATTTATCTAATTAATTAAGTCATACTTAATTAATATTATAAATAATTTGAATTACTTTAATATAATTTAAATCCAATTTAAATTAAATAATCCTTCAAGCATTCTTAGTGTGTGACCCTATAGGTTATTATTACGTTGGCAACAAATTTTAAATCTAATTTAAAATCATAAACAATGAGTGGCATCTAGTAATACATCATTGCTACCCAAGTAATAATAATTGAATCGGTGATCAATTAAACCGTTTGTGAATAATGTATAATGTAATATAATCCCTTTAACCAAATATTATAGATTAAACTAGAGGCATGTAATGTGTCATCCTCATCATAGTTTAATCCAAGTTTCCTTGATCAATGAGTAGACTATCATATCAAATCAACATTTGAGCGTGGCCACGCATTTCATAGTCTAGCTCACCCAAGAGGCCAATAATATCACTCCTAAAATAGGAGGGTTAAATCCCATCTAGATCATTCATATTTCTCATATGATTCATAATATACCCAATGTCACTTTTATCATTACCCGGTCAAGGATAACTTTTAATGGAATCAATGTATATTAATTCTCGTATAGAAATATAATGACTTCAGGTCTAAGGACCATTACATCATTATCACTGTAAGAATTACTGATGACACAACAAACATGTAGAATCTCACATTGGGTCTGTCCAACACCATGTACATATACATCTTCCTGTGTTTTTGACTTTAGTATCACTATACCTATGATCAATGAGATGTGATCATCAGTCAACAAACACACCAGTCTTAATGCATTATTATTTTCCCTTAATAATAATACTTGACTAGGGACCTTTACGAATATTGATACTATTCTCATAATCTCATTTCTAAGTCACGTACTTAGAGATATAGAATCGCATATCATATTCCAAGGACATTTATTAATCCAACATTTATATCGCAGTAAATTAAGAATTAATAAATTATAAATAGAATAATCGATAGAACATAAACATTAATAATACTAATGTCTTAAACTAAAAGATCATAGTGTTGTCTCTAGGGCACAAACACTAACATTGACAACTCTTCAAACTTACTCTCCTAATCAGCTACCGACATATTTCCTTGCTTTAGCTCTAAAAACTTCAGCTCCATCTGATCCTGAACAAACTGAGGGAAATATTTTTCTAAAAACAATTCCTTGAACCTCTCCCAAGTAATAACATCTGTACCTTCCAATGTCTTCACAGTTTCCCACCAATAGGTGGCCTCATTCTTCAAATAATAACTTGCAAAATCAACCTTCTGTTCTTCCTTTACCTTAACTAAAGCAAACGACTTCTCTATTTCCTTTAACCAAACATTCGCTTTAATCGGATCTAAGGAACCTGTAATATCCGGGAAATTTATGTGAATATTATATGTTAAATAAATAAATATTATGTGCTTTATAAATTTAAAGTGATTATTGTCATAATATTATTGTCATAATATTATGTGTATTGTCATTTTACACGTGTTTCAATGCATTTTATGTGTTATCGGGTTTTTCTGGTAATTTAGGGATCGTTCTGTTTTTCAAAAATCCATGGACCGGGACCCCACCGGGACGACAAACCCCACCAAATCTGTGTTTTTGTTTTTATAAAATTATTCGTATTTCAAATACCCTTTATTCTTGTATTTTTGAATTATTCGCAATTTTTGGGCAATTTTGACATTAATTTTGTATTTTATCGTTTTTAAAATTATTCCCCGTAATTATTATTTTGGGGCCCTAATTATTATAATTAGGGAATAAAAAGACCCTTAATTTATTTTGGGGTATTAAATTTCTGTATAAATAAATAGCAGATTTGTTTTATTTTATTCTACTTTATTTTCAAAAATTAGTAAAAATAATACAAAAATCAGAAAATAGAAATTGGGGGTGAAATTTGTTCTTGAAAACAAATCGAGTGATTCCAGGAGCTGTGATTGTTTGTTTTTTAAGCTTGAATAACCGAATCAAAGCTCTTTTCAAGCTCTATCTTTTGGTACAAACATCAACAATAAAGGTTAATTATTATGTTATTTTGTTTTTTTTTATTTTTGTTAGTTAAATTCGGTTTTGAAGATTAAGGAGTTGTTTCATGTTTTTGATGGCTCGTTATTGTTCCTGGAGTGTTAAGGATCGATTTAGTATATTCATATGTTAATTTTGGTTGAGATTTGAGTAAGTTCGGGTTTATAGTTTTATCAGATTTTTTCAACTCGGATTTCTGGATTTGTTCTTGGTTCTTGATTGATTTTGAGTTAGGGAATAGATTATAGAAGTTGCCAGCTTCATTTTGGTACCAAGAACGCAAGTTTTGGTGCATAAATAAAGCTTTTCGAAATTCACTGGTTGACTGCCGGATTTTGCTTCGTTTTTTGCCGGAGAAATCAACCGGTAAATTGTTAATGGTTGTTGATAGCTGGAACAGGATGCTGGGTTGGCTATGATGTTGTTTGGATCAAAAAACAGGAGTGAGGGATGTGTTTTGAGCCCTTTTTATATCCCCCGGAGGTTCACCGGAGTCCGGCGAACCCGCCGGAAACTGGGTTTAATCCCAGAATCCGGGCGGCGTTCAAGCCAGACCCAGAATCTCCTTCAAGAACCCGAATGGGTTATTTGCAAAAACCCGGGTTTGATTTCCTCCTTATGAAAATCAGTTCTAAAAAAATGTTTTGAGATTTCCTTTTATTTTTAATTCAAAATTGTTTTACTATTTTCAAAAATTATTTATTTTAAATCATTTACTTATTTTTTTAAAATTCTAAAAAAATATTTTCTTAATTATTTTAAAAACCTAAAATTATTTTCTTTTATTATTTTCAAAAATCTAATTTGAGTTAATTATTTATAATTCATTTTAGTTAATTATTTATGAATTTAATTAATTGATTAAAAATCATTTAATCAATTAATTTCATTTATAAATAGTTAAATAAATATAAATTATTTATAATTAATTCAAATAAATTCTAAAAATTATTTTAGACTTTAGAAAATTATATTTTGGTATTTAAAAAATCAATTAATATTATTATTAATTGATTTATTTCCATTTATTTCTTATTTTATTCATAATAATTAAATTGTTCGTTCGTTTAATACGAAACGAACACGTATAGACTCAGAAAAATATTGCGCTTTCAATAAAAATACTTTTGAGTCCTAATTTCTTTTGTATTGCAATGTCAATTGATTTGTGTGTCAGTTTGAGTTAGTATCTGATCGGTAAATATTATTAATGACCTGATTTTTATTCTGAACGCACTGAGACATATCTTTTAAGGATCTGACTTAGGTATTACCTGAATTGTGTGATTATGTATTATACGAATGCCATGATTACGTGCTATGTGATATACATGCTATCTGTTTACAGTTTAAAATGCCATGCTTAATTATAAACGATCGGGTAGATGTCAAGACGTATAGTTACGTCGATTGAGTTTGGTTTGTCAATTAAGATAGTCCTTTTGTTTATAGAATCGAGTAGCAAGGAGTGTGGTCAAGTGTTAGACGGAGATAATAGTCAGCAGCTATAAGAAGAATTATAGTAAGAGATTATCGAGCATACCGGTCACTTATCGTTCAAGTGACGCCTATTTTGAATCATATTATGCAATTATTTATGTCATTACTTATTATTCAAGTGATATTGACTCTGAATTTATTCTTTCAATTTCTCTACTATTCTAAGTTCAGAATAGTTAAATATTTTTACATTTCGCTACAACTTTACTCTATACAGTGAAGCTTTGAATTGAGATTAGCGAATAACTAATTGTTCTGGTTTTTTCGCCATTGGTTGTTGAGATAACTCCGGACCATGAGAAATGGGGAGTTATGTGGTTAAGGATGTCATTTGATTCGACTCCTTTGACAGAAAATTGTTTTTATGGGTTGGATGGTTGCGTAAGAGGCCGTGGCGGCGGTCTAGCGTGAGCTATGTGTTATACAGGATATAACACCTTGCTAGGACGATATGTACCTTGGGTACCTTTTGTTTAGTTGGATATGCTTAGGCAAACCGGTGTTGCTCCGCGGCTGATCACCGGCGGAAACACACCGTCATTCGAGGATTTCAATCCCAAAACAAAATATATTGCAAATGTTATTTATTATCAACTATATATATCAGTTTCGTTACTGTTCAGGTATTGTGGTTTGGTTTTGTTCATCAGATATATTGTTGTTGTTCTAAATCATAAGCTATTTACTGTTTGCTGAGCATTTCTTTCGCTCATACTTGTTTCATATCCTGATTCTTTCAGCTAGGCTAGGGCAAGCTTAAGTTCCAGGTCTGACCAGAGGTGGTGTGCTTGTAGATAGTTTGGTGTGTTTTCTAGGTAGACATTTTGGGACGCTTAACTAGTCTAGAGGTTTGTAATAAAATTTGAATAATCTGTAAAACTAATTAGACTTATGGGTTGTAATAACAGTTGGTTTGTATTAGTGCCTGTTCCATACTATAACCTGTGATCGATCCAGTTATATGTAAGGGGTCATATTTATTATATTATTCCGCTGTGATTATTTTATTTTGGTTTATTGGCTAGTGACCCCCAAATCTAGACCCCGGGTTTGGAGGGCGTCACAGGTTGGTATCAGAGCTACAGGTTATGGTCACTGAAATAGGCTTAGGATGGTCATAGGTGAGTCATATGAAGATCACAAAGATAGGCACGTGTATTTTAGTTCTTATAGGATTAAATTTAGGTTATTGGGCTGGGTTATAGTTAAGTTGTTTAGGTTCCCTGTTTTGTGTTTAGCTCTTGGCTTTTATGCCATTGTTTTGCTATTTTATTGGTTTTGAGGATGTTAAGAAGTGATGAAAGAGGTTGGGAGGTTGTGTTGCAACCCTATCCATTGTTTGTTGGTTTATTTGAGATTTTGCATAAGAGTTTAAAAGGTTTGGGTAATTTTTCGTTGATTTTCTTTGTGTTGTTATTCTCAAGATAATAAGCAGGATTATGTGATAATCATGTCGCTTGTGTTAAAATGGTAGCAAGTTTATGATATTTTGAGAAGAGATAATATTTGAGAATTTTGATATACTAAGGAATTGCTACATATTTGACACAATGTTTGACAAATTATTATATAAGTTGCTTGTTTTTTACCAGAATAATGGCATCAAAGAGAAGGAATAATTCAGGAGAGGATCGTACCGAGGGTCGGACAGATCCAGCGATTGTCCAGATGTTGGGACTGATGCAGCAGCAAATGTTACATCTTACGCAGCAGCAACAGCAACAACAGCAACAAGCAGCACCACCACCTGCAGTGACTTTTAAGCAGTTTCAAGCGGTGAAGCCACCTGAGTTTAAGGGAAGTGCTGATCCTGTGGAAGCCAATGCATGGCTCAAGGAAATGGAAAAGGCTTTTGAATTAGTTAGAGAAGGGACTGAACAGAAGACCAAGTTTGCAAGCTACTTTCTGAAGGGTGAGGCGAATTATTGGTGGAAATCCATGCGAGCATTCGAAGGAGATGAGTTTATAACTTGGGAAAGGTTTGCCGAGCTGTTTCTGGAAAAGTATTTCCTAAGGTATATGAATAATCAAATGGATATTAAGTTCTTGAACCTGACCCAGGGTGATCTTACTGTCGCTGGGTACGAGGCTAAGTTTACTGAGTTAGCAAGGTTTGTGCCAGACCAGGTTGACACAGATGAGAAGAAAGCAAGAAGGTTTGAATAGGGATTGAGATTTTGGATTCAGTATAGGTTGGCCATGTTTGAATTAACTTCATATGTGGAAGTGGTGCAGAAAGCAATGGTGATTGAAAGTAAGAGTGGTATGTATCAAAAAGGGAAGAATGGGAAGAAAAGGAAAATAGAAACCTCAGCAGGAAGCCAGCAACAAGGTAATTTCTAGGGCCGTTTTAATAAAAGGCTAGAGTTTAAGGATAATAAGAGTGTTGGATTTAAGAAACCACAGCCAGGAAATGGGAATCATTTTCAGAATTCAAATCAGCAGAGGTTCAATCGTCCACCAGTACCAGAATACAAATTTTGTGGTAGAAGGCATTTTGGGATTTGTAAGGCTAATGTGTCATGTTACAAGTGCAATAAGAAAGGACACTATGCTAATGAGTGTTGAAGCCAGACTACAGCTCAAAAATCAGGAACAATGTGCTTTAAATGTGGGAAGATGGGACATATTGCCAGGGATTTCCAGACAACTGAACCAGTAGCTAATGTGTTAAGAATTGAAGGACCACCAACAAAGGACCAGCCAAAGGCCAGGACATTCCACATGACTATGAAGGATGTTGTTCAGAGTTCAGATGTGGTTGCAGGTACGCTTCCAGTCAACTCCGTAGATGCAAAAGTTTTATTTAATTCTGGAGCTACAAGGTCATTTATTTCTCAAGATTTTGCCGATAAACTGCATTGTGAAGTTAAATTGTTAGAACAAGCATTAATGATAGAGTTAGCTAATAAGAATCAAGTTTCCGTCGATCGAGTGTGCCCGAGGTATGATATTGAGATAGGAGGACATCATTTCTATGCCAACTTGATACCTTTTAAGTTGGGAGAATTTGATGTTATTTTAGGAATGAACTGGTTGTCAGAAAATAACACTCAGATTGATTGTAAGAATAGGAAGGTAAGACTTCAGACATTGGGTAGTAAGAAGAAGGTGATATTTCGAGGAAATAAGCAAGAGAGGAAGTTCTTAACGATAGCTCAAGCGAAGAAGTTATTGCGTCAGAATTGCGAGGCATATTTGGCCCATGTGATAGACACCAGCAAAGAAGTTCCAGCACTAGAAGCGATTCCAGTTGTCAATGAATTTCCAGATGTCTTTCCAGACGATCTACCAGGATTACCTCCCAACAGAGAAATTGAGTTTGCGATCGATTTAGCACCTGGATCAGAACCAGTTTCTAAAGCTCTGTACCGGATGGCACCAGTGGAGATGAAAGAATTGGCAACTCAGCTGCAAGATCTTTTGGAGAAAGAAGTTATAAGACCCAGTGTATCCCCATGGGGCGCACTAGTACTGTTTATCAAGAAGAAGGACGGGAGTGTGCGACTGTGTATTGACTATCGGGAACTGAATAAGATGACTATTAAGAACAAGTACCTGTTGCCGAGGATCGATGATTTATTTGACCAATTGAGAGGCGCTGTATGGTTTTCTAAAATTGATTTAAGATACAGTTATCATCAACTGAAGATCAATCTTGAAGACATTCTGAAGACCGTATTCAGAACCAGATATGGGCATTATGAGTTTCTAGTGATGGAATTTGGATTAACCAATGCACCAGCAGCTTTCATGGATCTGATGAATCGAGTATTCAAGAAGTATTTGGATAAATTTGTGATCATGATCATAGATGACATCTTGATCTATTCTAAAATAGAAGAAGAGCATGCAGAGCACTGGAGGATAGTTCTGGAGATACTGCGACAAGAGAAATTGTACGCAAAGTTTCCAAGTGTGAATTTTGGTTAAAAGAAGTACGATTTCTTGGGCACGTGATTAGCAATAAAGGAGTGGAAGTGGATCCAGCAAAGATTGAAGCTATAATCAACTGGGAGAGGCCAAAAACACCAACGGAAGTAAGAAGTTTCATGGGATTAGCAGGTTACTATAGAAGATTCGTGCAAGATTTTGCAAAGATAACTATCCCATTGACAAAGCTCACCAGGAAGAACCAAAAGTTTGAATGGGACGAGAAATGTGAAGAAAGTTTCCAAGAATTAAAGAATAGATTAGTATCTTCTCCAGTGCTAGTCTTGCCAGATGAACAAGGAAATTTTGTGATCGACAGTGACGCGTCATACAAAGGATTGGGATGTATTTTGATACAGCATGACAAGGTGATATCCTACGCTTCAAGACAGTTGAAACCACATGAAGAGAAGTATCCAACTCATGATCTTGAATTGGCAGCTATAGTGTTTGCATTGAAGATTTGGAGGCATTATCTTTATGGAGAAAAGTGCAAGATCTATACGGACCATAAGAGTTTAAAGTATATCTTTAACCAGAAGGAATTAAACATGAGACAACGAAGATGGCTAGAACTAATCAAGGACTACGACTGTAATATCAACTATCATCCAGGTAAAGCAAATGTGGTGGCCGACGCGCTGAGCAGAAAAGAAAGGCTAAATATGATAACTTCATCTGAGGAATTGATCAAGGAATTTGAGAAGCTTGAAATAGAGATCAGTACCCCAAGTATGTCTGCAGATGTGTTATGTGCCATGTCTTTTTAACCAAAATTATTAGAGAAGATAAGAAGATGTCAGGAAGAAGTCATGAGCCATGAACGAGACAGTTTAACAGGAGAAGAAATAGGGAGTCAAAAGGATGATAAAGGAATATTAAGATTTTCTTCCAGAATATGGATACCCAACGTAGTCGAGCTGAAAGATGAAATTCTTCGAGACGCTCACAACTCCAGATATTCAATTCATCCCGGGAGTACCAAGATGTACAGAGACTTAAGAGAAAACTTTTGGTGGCCAAGCATGAAGAAGGAAATTACAGAATGGGTAAGTAAGTGTTACACTTTCCAGCGAGTAAAAGCGGAACATCAAAGGCCCAGTGGACTGATACAACCATTGAACATTCCAGAATGGAAGTGGGAACATATCGCGATGGATTTTGTAGTTGGATTACCGAGGGCCACGGCAAATCATGATGCTATTTAGGTTATTATCGACAGATTGATGAAGTCAACACATTTTCTTCCTATCAATGAGAGATTCTCAATGGATAAATTGGTACGGTTATATCTTAAAGAAATTGTGAGCCGGCATGGAGTTCCAGTATCCATAGTTTCAGATAGAGATCCTCGATTTAATTTAAGATTTTGGAAAAGTTTTCAAGATTGTCTCGGAACGAAGCTGAACATGAGTACCGCGTATCATCCGCAGACAGACGGTCAAAGTGAAAGGACGATTCAGACTATTGAAGATATGCTAAGGGTATGTGCACTAGATTTTGAAGGAAGTTGGGACGAGCATTTGCCATTAGTTGAATTCTCCTACAACAACAGCTATCATGCCAGTATTGGGATGCCGCCTTATGAAGCTTTGTACGGGAGAAGATGCAGATCTCCAATATGTTGGGATGAAGTCGGTGAGAGAAAGATTTTGGGTCCAGAATTGATCCAGCAGACGAAAGAGAAGATATAACTCATTCATAAATGATTAGTAGCAGCTCAAGATTGCCAACGCAAATATGCTGATCCTGCCAGAAAGGATATGGAATTTGAAGTTGGTGAGGCAGTGCTATTAAAGGTTTCTCCTTGGAAAGGTTTATCAAGATTTGGAAAGAAAGGAAAGCTGAGTCCGCGTTATGTTGGCCCTTTTGAAATTTTGAGGCGTGTGGGAAAGGTTGCTTACGAGTTGGCGTTACCACCTCATATGCAGCATATTCACAACGTGTTCCATGTGTCAACATTGAAGTGTTATTTGCCTGATTCGAACCATGTGATAGAATATGAGCCAATCGAGATTCAGCCAGATTTATCTTTTGTAGAGCAACTAGTGCAGATTTTAGATAAGAAATAAAGAGTGCTTAGGAATAAGTCTGTATCGTTAGTACGAGTTTTGTGGAGGAATCCCAAGGTTGAAGCGTCGACTTGGGAGTTGGAAAGCGAAATGTGATCTAAGTATCCTCATTTGTTTTCCTAGGCTGATTCTGAGGACGGAATCCTGTTAAGGGGGGAAGAATGTAATATCCGGGAAATTTATGTAAATATTATGTGTTAAATAAATAAATATTATGTGCTTTATAAATTTAAGGTGATTATTGCCATAATATTAGATGTTATAGATGTTATGTGTGTTTTCGTGCGGGCCCGAAATTTTTTCGATTGATTAATATATGTTTAAACTCCAATTATATGACTTTATCCGTAACTGGAACGCGTATTTATTAGTGTTTTTATTAAGGTACTCATTTTATTTCATTTTACGCGTGTTCTAATGCATTTTATGTGTTATCGGGTTTTTCTGATAATTTAGGGATCGTTCTGTTTTTCAAAAATCAACGGACCGGGACCCCACCGGGACGACAAACCCCACAAAATCTGTGTTTTTGTTTTTATAAAATTATTCGTATTTGAAATACCCTTTATTCTTGTATTTTTGAATTATTCACAATTTTTTGGGGAATTTTGACATTAATTTTGTATTTTATCGTTTTTAAAATTATTCCCCGTAATTATTATTTTGGGGCCCTAATTATTATAATTAGGGGAAAAAACACCCTTAATTTATTATGGGGTATTAAATTTCTGTATACATAAATAGCAGATTTGTTTTATTTAATTCTACTTTATTTTCAGAAATTAGTAAAAATAATACAAAAATCAGAAAATAGAAATTGGGGGTGAAATTTGTTCTTGAATACAAATCGAGTGATTCCAGGAGCTGTGATTGTTTGTTTTTGAAGCTTGAATAACCGAATCAAAGCTCTTTTCAAGCTCTAACTTTTGGTACAAACATCAACAACAAAGGTTAATTATTCTTTTATTTCTTTTTTTCATTTTTGTTAGTTAAATTCGGCTTTGAAGATTAAGGAGTTGTTTGATGTTTTTGATGGTTGATTATTGTTCCTGGAGTGTTAAGGATCGATTTAGTATATTCATATGTTAATTTTGGTTGAGATTTGAGTAAGTTCGGGTTTATAGTTTTATCATATTTTTTCAACTCGGATTTCTGGAATTGTTCTTGGTTCTTGATTGATTTTGAGTTTGGGAATAGATTATAGAAGTTGTCAGCTTCATTTTGGTACCAAGAACGCAAGTTTTGGTGCAGAAATAAAGCTTTTCGAAATTCACCAGTTGATCGCCGGATTTTGCTTCGTTTTTGGCAGGAGAAATCAACCGGTGAATTGTTAATGGTTGTTGATAGCTGGAACAGGATGCTGGGTTGGCTATGATGTTGTTTGGATCAAAAAACGGGAGTGAGGGCCGTGTTTTGAGCCCTGTTTATATCCGCCGGAGGTTCACCGGAGTCCAGCGAACCCGCTGGAAACTGGGTTTAATCCCAGAATACGGGCGGCGTTCAAGCCAGACCCGGAATCTCCTTCAAGAACCCGGATGGGTTGTTTGCAAAAACCCGGGTTTAATTTCCTCCTCCTGAAAATCAGTTCTAAAAAAATGTTTTACAATTTTTTTTATTTTTAATTCAAAATTGATTTATTATTTTCAAAAATTATTTATTTTAAATGATTTACTTATATTTTAAAATTCTAAAAAAATATTTTCTTAATTATTTTAAATACCTAAAATTATTTTCTTTTATTATTTTGAAAAATCTAATTTGATTTAATTATTTATAATTCATTTTAGTTAATTATTTATGAATTTAATTAATTGATTAAAAATCATTTAATCAATTAATTTCATTTATAAATAGTTAAATAAATGTTAATTATTTATAATTAATTCAAATAATTTCTAAAAATTATTTTAGACTTTTAAAAATTATATTTTGGTATTTAAAAAAATCAATTAATAATATTATTAATTGTTTTATTTCCATTTATTTCTTATTTTATTCATAATAATTAAATCGTTTGTCCGTTTAATACGAAACGAACGCGTATAGACTCAGAAAAATATTGCGCTTTCAATAAAAATACTTTTGAGACCTAATTTCTTTTATATTGCAATGTCAATTGATTTGTGTGTCAGTTTGAGTCATTATCTGATCGGTAAATATTATTAATGACCTGATTTTCATTCTGAACGCACTGAGACATATCTTTTAATGATCTGACTTAGGTATTACCTGAATTACGTGTTTATGTGTTATACGAATGCCATGATTACGTGCTATGTGATATACATGCTATCTGTTTACAGTTTAAAACGCCATGCTTAATTATAAATGATCGGGTAGATGTCAAGACGTATAGTTACGTCGATTGAGTTTGGTTTTGTCAATTAAGATAGTCCTTTTGTTTATAGAATCGAGTATCAAGGAGTGTGGTCAACTGTTAGACGGAGATAATAGCCAGCAGCTATAAGCAGATTTATAGTAAGAGATTATCGAGCACACCAGGCAAGTACCCTAACTTCACTTATCGTTCAAGTGACGTTTATTTCAAATCTTATTATGAAATTATTTATCTCATCACATATCATTCAAGTGATATTGACTCTGAATTTATTCTTTCAATTTCTCTACTATTCTAAGTTAAGAATAGTTAAATATTTTTACATTTCGCTACAACTTACTCTATACAGTAAAGCTTTGAATTGAGATTAGCAAATAACTAATTGTTCTGGTAATTTCGCCATTGGTTGTTGAGATAACTCCGGACCATGAGAAATGGGGAGTTATGTGGTTAAGGATGTCATTTGATTCGACTCCTTTGACGAAAAATTGTTTTTATGGGTTGGATGGTTGCGTAAGAGGCCGTGGCGGCGGTCCATCATGAGCTATGTGTTATACAGGATATAACACCTTACTAGGCCGATATGTGCCTTGGGTACCTTTTGTTTAGTTGGATATGCTTAGGCATACCGGTGTTGCTCCGCGGTTGATCACCGGCGGAAACACACCGTCGTTCGAGGATTCCAATCCCAAAACAAAATATATTGCAAATATTGTTTATTATCAAATATATATATATATATATATCAGTTTTGTTACTGTTCAGGTATTGTGGTTTGGTTTTGTTCATCAGATATATTGTTGTTGTTGTTCTAAATCATAAGCTATTTACTGCTTGTTGAGCATTTCTTTCGCTCATACTTGTTTCATATCCTGATTCTTTCAGCTAGGCCAGGGCAAGCTTAAGTTCCAGGTCTGACAAGAGGTGGTATGCTTGTAGATAGTTTGGTGTGTTTTCCAGGTAGACATTTTGGGACGCTTAACTAGTCTAGAGGTTTGTAATAAAATTTGAATAATCTGTAAAACTAATTAGACTTATGGGTTGTAATAACAGTTGGTTTGTGTTAGTGCCTGTTCCATACTGTAACCTGTGATCGATCCAGTTACATGCACGGAGTCATATTTATTATATTATTCCGCTGTGATTATTTTATTTTGGTTTATTGGCTAGTGACCCCCAAATCTAGACCCCGAATTTGGAGGGCGTCACAGAACCCTTGAATTCTGGTGGGTTCACCGCCTGGAAAGTTTTGAAAGTTACCTGGGGATTGGTCTTTATTTGTTATTGTTGAGTCAGGTGAACTGTTTGTTGAGCCAAGATTTAAAGAAGCTGGGCTACTGCTGGGTCTATGGGTCCTGGGTTTGCATTCTGATTGGTATTGTCTTGGTCATTGTTGTTGTTGTTGTTGGTTTCTTCATTCTGGGTGTTAGTGCGGGTATTTCTTCTAGGAGGCATTTTCTGTAAAGAATCAAACAACTTATTTAGCTTTTAAATCAAATCCTTTGTATAAAAGAAAAGTTTTGTAAAACAAAAATATCTCTTTTTTTAAAACAGTTGTAACAATCGAACTAAGTAAATTGCATGCTTCTTTACAGAATGTAAACAGTAAAAGGGGGTAGGGTACATGGTATCACAGGAGGTATAACTGGTGCAATAAGGAAAGTAAAACAGGTGCAGTAATGTAAATGATAATGCTGGAAAGGAAAAATGTACTGATATATATTGATAAAAAGTTTTAGGTAGTACAAGCATTAAAATGCTTTGGAAATAAAAGCAAAAGGGTAGAACAACCTACTCACTAGTCAGCAGATCTAGTCTATGAATACAACCCAAATGTATACTGATACACACTACACACTACTGTACATACTAAACAACCACAACACCACTGCTCAGCATCTCCATCTCTGTGCCTCTGGCTCTAACTCCAAGGAAATTCTGGTCCACCCAGCCTCTCAAGGTCCTCCATCACCTCGCTAGCCCATCCCATAAATGCATCAGGGCTAGCTAATGTAGCTCCATAAACTCTATCCTCAAGAACCCTCCGTGTCACATGAATCTCCTCTCGAAGCTCCTTCACACCATGATCAACATCTGTAGTCCTGATGATATGCTGCAGCTCTCGGATCTGTGCCAACAAGGAATCACGCTCCAGTAGAAGAGCCTCATACCGGTAATAAGGAACATGATGCAATGTAGACTAGAATGGGGCACCCGCAACTAAATGCCCGGTGGAATCTGAATCAGTAGGTGGGGGTCCTCTGATAGGTGGCCGCACGCCTGGGGGTGGAATAGCCTGCAGTGGTACGGGCTGCAACCCAGGTTGAGGTAAAATAGCCAACACTGGTGGAACAACAGGACGTGGATCTAAAGGTTATCCTCTAACCGAGGGCTCTGAGTGATCAGCTGATACGGGGATGAAAGAGTCGGCCATCGCTGCTATCTGAAATCATATCAAAATATAAGAATCTCGAACCATGACGTAAATCATACTAATACCTGTTATACCATTGCACTCAACCTCTCGACGTTCTATTTTTCTATTTCTTACTTCTAATCTTAACCCTCTACCCATTCCCGTCAATCTAGGCTTGTGTCAGTGACTTATAACCTGTAGCTCTGATACCAAACATGTGGCACCCTCCAAACCTGGGTCAGAAGTTTGGGGTCCACACACACACACACCTTATTTATAATCTGCTTATAACAATAATAAAGATAATAATATGTTGTGACCCTACTTACCGACTACCACAGACCGTAACAGGTTAAAGTATGTACACAAGCCACACACACACACTTATATTACAAATGCCCAAATCCCAACTATTCAAACCTACAACCAAATATTAAACATTATTACAAATTTCATAAACTTAAACTATTCCAAAAGCTGTCAGCTAGCTTAACTCGATCAACCTAGACCCCTAGCTCTCGCACTGGATTGGGGATCCTCGCTACCAACAGGTTCCTTCTTAACTGGAAAAGAACATAAACAACATCGCACAAATGAGCTAACTAGCTCAGCAAGTCACATTGACAAGTCCGAGAATAGTGATCATCAAGTGAAAAAAGTTAAGGTATCAAGTGAACAATGATTAATGATTTAGAATTGGATATTATATTTTCATTTTAAATACCAAGGTTAGGCTGCTGATCAGTCACGCACTAACCCCGAGTAAGGCACACAACTCTGCTCTGATTACTGGATCCAAGGCACACATTGGCCTAACTTGACCATCAATCTGGTCTGACCACGAATCCGGTCCAGAATTTTATAAAACAATCCAATTCTATCATAATAACAGAATAAATAATGTAAAGCAATAAACAGAATCATAAGCAACATTGGATGTCCAATAATGAGATGGTTTCAATCTTCACAAAGGAACAATATGGCAATTTCAAAGAATGGCTATCAGGTGGTGAAAGAATTAAATAACAAAAGAATTAAAGTTTCAAGGTTATAAGGATTCGATCTTTCAATGCATAAGGTACAATGGTTTGAGTATATGAGCAATCTTGGTTTAGTGTTTGGTATTTAGTTTGTATATATTTGTGGAGTAGTATTGTATCTCAGTGGTTTGTATTTAGGTAATCAACAATCAATGGTTCAGAAAGAATAAGGTTTATGGCTCAAAGATCAATAACTGGAATCAAGGTTTAGGGTTCAGTGCTTCAAAGCATTTGCAATATAAAACATGATTATCAATTATCTACAATATATCTCGAGAAAGTTCAGAACACTTGCCTGGTATTAGCTTGTTATACTTCACTAACTTCCAATCACAATCTCATATTCCTCGACTACTTGCTTCCCTTTCCTACGCCTTGCCTCTTCTGCTCACATATCATACATATGATTCTATTCGGTATACACTTCTATCTACCCTTCGTTTTACCCAAATCCGATTAACGGATTGAAAGTTATACTAAAAATAAGTAAACACTGATCACATAGTTTGACAGTCAAAAAACAAGCCACATATAACACATAACGCGTCAAACAATCAATAAAATTTCATTTTTAAGGAAGTCTCGGGTCATAAACAGTCATTCGGGTATTCAATATGATTTTTAAAACATTTTTCGGATTCAAAACGGGTTGTTGGATGAATTTTAAAGCGATAAACAGGGTTCGGTTGGCCAAATATGGCTTCAAAATAATTTTATAATAATTATCGAGCCTTGAAAACAATTTAAAATAATATTTTAAAGCTCGAAACTATTTTTCGGAATTTTTAAATAAATTTAAAATAATTAAATCCAATTAAATAATTAATGAAAATTAATTAATAAATAAATAAAATAATTAATCAATTAATATTTAAATTAATTGATCAATTAATCAATTAATTACTAATTAAAATTAATTAATTAATTACTTTAGATTTATTTTTAAATTAAAAATGAATTTTAGAAATAAAATAAATGATTTTTAGAATTTAAAATAATTAAAAACTATTTTTAAAATCATTTTATAAAAAGAAATCCTATTTTTGAAAATAAATAAACCATAAATCAGGTTTTTATAAGTTTTTAAAATGGCAGGGACTAAACTGTAATATCACAGAAAGGTTAGGGACCTTTCTGCACTTTTGTCATCTCCTTCACCACGTCGCCGGCGCAGCCATTGCCGACGACTTGAAGCTTTCCGGCGAACTCAAAAACAGCCCAGAACACGACCAAATAAACGGGGAAACGTAGATTACAACGTCATGAACTTATTTATGTAATTTAATACATCAAACAAGCCGTAAATCAACCGTAATAATCCAAGGAAAACTCGCCGCCGGCGAGTTTATACAAAATCCGACGAAACATTAAAAGACAACTCCGTTCAGTCCAGGAATCGTCTGTTAACAAGCTATACATGAATCGATTCTAAATTCCAAGAGGAACAAAACTCACTATCTCTCAACATCTGTTAACCCCTAAATAAGAAACCCCTAAAAATTAATCAAAAACATTCATATGAATATAAACCCTAATTTTAAAATTCGAGAATCAAACCCTAATTTGAACATGTTATTGAACTCCAAATTGATCATATGACATGCCAAAATCATCAGGAAGACAAGCTCTACAACATGCAATCATCAAATCATCCAAACAATCACCCGAACAAAAATTCATAATTTAAATCAATTTAATTCGAAAATAAATAAAATTATAGAAAAATAACCTTGATTTCTGTAGTAAAACAAGCCTGGGATTCTGAAAATACACTTCAAATCCTTCGTTTTGGTTACCAGAGCTTTCCAAACGGAAATCCATAACACCTTGATTTTGCAGTTTGATTCTTGAAAGGGTTTTATGAATATAAGTATTTTCTCTAGAAAATTCTATAATTACTGTTTGTAAATGATTTTCGGTACGAAATAAAATACGGTAAAGGCTATTTATAATTACGGAAAATTAGTATCCCGTTGGATCATTCCAGATATAAAATAGGACATTTATTTATAAAAACATCCAAACGGTACCGGTTTTCGGGATAATTATCCAAATCAGTACAATTTGTAATGCGGTCTTGGTCTCAACGCCTGGTTACACGTGTTACGAGGTGATAATTATAATAATTTAATAAAAAGATCCCGTTTATTGAAAATACAAGTTTTATTGATTTATCGAAACAAATTTTGTATCGAAAATATTGCGCCGGGACCCGCACAGGACAAACGGTACACCAGATCAAAAAAGTCTAAACATGGAAAATGCTCAGAATATTGCAATTAGGTTAGAAAGGAGTTCTCGGAAGAGTTTTGGGTTATAAAAACGTAAAAACGGGTGAAGTTAGCTGGTTCCCGATTATATAAAATAGTTTATAAATACTCGGAAAAAGAAATTATTAATCCATAAATTTCCTATAAAATCATAATCAACTTAAAAATAAATAGAAAGAAATAAAAATTATCTATATTTTATTTTGGACATATATAAATTGAAATACTCAATTTATATTATTTTTAAACATCTAAACACATATACCACTTAACAAACAATTCACAGAATAAATACTGAATATGCATAATATTTATTTATTACCAAAAATAATTACACGATATATCCCAAATATTACACTTACCATAATCCACGGACCGCAAAAGGTTAAAGTATGCACACAAGCTACGACCTTACTTATATTACAAACGTATCAAAACCCAACTAGTTTAACTTACATCTGAAAATAAAACATTCTTACAAACTTTCAAACTCAAACTAAACAAAAGTCTTCAGCTAGCTTATCCTGTCTCAACCTGGAATCCTAGCTCGCACACTTATCTGGGCATCCTCGCTACCAATGGTTTCATTTTTAACTAGAAAAGAACATAAACATATTCGCAAGAGTGAGCTAACCAGCTCAGCAAGTCACGGTGACAATACTGAGATTAAGCAATGATCAAATGAAATAATTTAAGGTATCAAGTTTATTGTTAAGCAATGATTAAAATTGGATATTCATTTTTATTTAAAAAACCAAGGTTAGGTTGCTGATTAGTCACACACTAACCCCGAGCAAGACATACAGCTCTGCTCTATATACCGGATCCAAGACACATGTTGGCCTAATACGACCAGGAATCTGGTCCACATTTATAAAACCATCCAATTATATATTAACATCATAATAAATAATGAAAATCAATACACAGAATCATACAAAAACATTCATCTCAAAGCATAAGGTGATTAGTAGTCACCAAAAAGGTATAACAAGGTTAGTACAAAGATTGTCTCCCAGCTGATAAAAGAATCAGACAACAGAAGAATAAAGGTTTCTTGGTTAATAGGATTAGTTTTCAGATGTATAAGGTATGGAGGTTTGTATGTTAAATACATCCGGTTTGTTGATCTGTATATGGTTTACATGTATTTCTGGAGCAGTATCGTATATTTGTGGTTCGTATCTTGGAATTCGACGCTCAATGGTTTACGAGGAGCAAAGCTTATGGCTCAAGATCAACAGGAATAATCCAGGTTTAGGTTTGAGTACTTAAAACACTTGCAATATAAAATAGAACTATTCAATTACTTGCAATATATCTTGAGAAGGTTTAGAACACTTGCCTTATCTCAATTCGCTAATACTTCACTTGCTCCCGTTCACCGATTCTTATTCATTGACTATTTGATTTCCCTTTCAATTCCTCGCTTTCTCTGCTAAACATCACAAGTATCTATCAATACTCATTCTCGCTTTATTCTACTCGTTACAAGCTTCTATCTACCCTTCGTTTCAGCCAAATCCGATGTAGGGATCGAAAGTTACCTTAAAAACCGTCAAAAAATGTACATATAAGCATATTATTCACGAATTAGATCACATATAACACATAGCACGTAAGATACTCGATAAAAAAAATTTTAAAAGAAAAATCAGGGTTAAAATAATTTTCCAGGTAATCAATACAAAATTTTGAACATTTTTTGGAATTAAAACGGTTCAACGGATCATTTATAAACAATTAACAGGGTTCGAATACCCGAATCTGACTTTAAAATCATTTATAATAATTATCAAACCTTGAGCATAATTTAAAATAATATTTTAAAGCTCAAAATTATTTTTTGGAATTTTTAAATCAAAATAAATAATTAAATCTCATTAAATAATCAATTAAAATTAATTAATAACTAATTAAATTAATTAATCAATTAATATTTAAATGAATTAACCAATAATATAATTATTATTAACTAAAATTAATTAATTAAGTCATTCAGATTTATTTTTAAATTAAAAATAATTTTCAGAATTAAAATAATGATTTGTGGAATTTTTAATTAAAAATGAATTTCTGAAATTAAAATATCTAGAAAATATGATTTTTATAAATTTTCAAAACAGGAATTCTATTTTCGTAAGTTTTTGAAACTATAGGGACTAAACTTCACCATCTTCAAGCCTATAGGGACTAAACTGCAAACAATTACAGGGGTTCGCTGGAAAACGCTCTGTCTCGCCGGAGAAGGCGATCCATGTATCGTTTGGCCACCATCAACTCCAGAATTAAACTACAGGACACTAGAAATACAAACATGCAATTGAAATCAACAGATAACCCCTGAGTTAGCCGGAATAACACGAAGAAAACTCGCCGGACGGCGAGTTCCTCTTTTCTCTGGCCAGCTCGATTTCGGTATCGTCTGTACATCAAACCACCACCACTAGATTCCTCTTTTCAAGATCTACACGATGGTATCAACCAATCATACTAATAACCCCTAGATCAAAAACCCCCAATTTCAATTGAAAACATTCATAGGAATTAAGAACCCTAATTTCTTAATTGGAAATCAACCCACTTTTGAACATGTTATTGAACTCCAAATTGCTATTATGACATATGAAAATGATCATAATCAAATTATCTACAACATGCAAGCATCAAATCATACAAACAACATCAAAATAAAAATTTAATATTTAAACCTAAAATAATTCGAAAATAAATAAAAATACAGAAATTAACCTGTTGATTTTGTAGTGAAATATGTTATGGAATCTGATAGTACTCTCCAAGACCTTCTTTTTGGTTACTAGAACTTCAAAATCCGATTTCAATAACACCTTCAAATCTTGGTTTGATTACGAAGAACACTATAATGTATAGGGTTTTTCTCTGAAAATTATATAATTTTACTGTTTGCAAATGATTATCTGTACAAAATAAAATACGGTAAGAGCTATTTGTATTTACAGAATATTGGTACCCCGTTGGATCATATCGGATATACAAATAAAATACTTAATAGCAAAGTATTAATAAAACTGATTCAATTCGGTACCGGTTTTGGGATAATTATCAAACCAGGCTTTTTCTATATACAGTCTTGGTCTCAGCGCTTTGGTTACTCGAATTATGAGAAGATAATATAATATTTTATTCAAAATATCCCGTTTCTCGAGAATACTGGTTTTATCGATTTACTGAAAGGAATATTGTATCGAAATTTTTGCACTGGGACCCGTACAGGTAAAACCGTATTCCGGATTGAAAAGGTCAAAACATGGAAAATGCTCGGAATAATCATATTAGGTTAGAAAGGACTTTTTTCGAGACTTTCTGGTACGACCAGCATTTTGTGTAATATTATTTGTGAACTTTGTATAATATTAGAGCCGAATGTAAATATACTTAATGATTGTACGTTGTGTGAATGAAAATTTCTGCATTATAAATTGCTTTATGTAGAATATGATTTTTCAAAGCAAAAGTTTATTTATTTCCCTTATTTTTGATTTATAAGGAATATTCTAAACCTTGGAAAAAAATTCTTTTAAAAGTTATTTCATTCACAAATTTCAAAGGTGATCTTATAAAATTTCTAAAAATCCAAGTTATTTTATGGTATAAATTTTATAATTTTTGAACTTGTATTTTATTTTATAAAAATATATCTTTAAAAATTTATTTGTTATAATTAGAAAATTACATGGAAACCCTTGCATGCAAATCACTCTTCCATTCTATTAAAGGGCAAAGGAGACCTTTTCAACCCCACTAACTCACTTGTTGTTAACCAAATTACCACATTAACCTTGCATGCAAAATGGCCTAACTTTAGCTAGAGGGTATTCTTGTACATTCTCATTTCCTTTCATTTCTTTTAGTCAATCAAAGGCATAAAACCAAAAACAAAATGTGAGAAATCATTTCACTCACTCCATACTCCAACTCACCTCTCTTTTTCTCTCCTCCCCCTCCCTCTCCTTGCTCTCAGCCGAGAACCCCCTCCCCCACTCCCTTCCATTTTTCCATCATCTTCCCTAGTGTAATTCTTCCACCTACATTTATTTTATATACTTCGCAAGAGTTTTGTGATTTGGGAGATGAAGTTTCATGGTTGCATGTGTAGCTTTTGTGTGATCTCCAAAGAGAAACTCTTGATTCTTGTGAATTCAAGAGCTCTCTATGAGATATATTTTATATATATTTTAACTAAGTGTTTTATGGAGAAACCATGCTTTAAAAACCTTTGCATACTACTGAAATTTCACTATATAATCATGTTTAGCCATGCATGCTAGTTTTAAGATGTTAATATGATGATCAACCATGTTATGTATGCTACTCTTCTCGAAATCATGTTTTCATGTTTAAAAATCTATAAATTCGAATTATTTGTGCTTGAAATAGATTGTTTCCATGATATATTTCTTAATAATAGTTATGAGATGATATATTTCATGATTATTAAGGTTGAGTAATAGGTACAAGTCGAATTTACAAGAATTTAAACTCTATATTTTAGCCGAAATCTTGTTAAGTGTTTTCCATGAGTTGCATGTTATATTTTTATTTGCATGTTGGTGTTCTAGGGCATGGATGATCTCCACTCCTGTTGAGGCACTATTTTAGTATGTTGATGCACTAGGTTTGCTTTGGTAAAGGTTGGATGTTTAGTTAATAAGTGGGAGTCAAGGTGGAAAGGGATTAGTTAGTGTTTGCATTTTTCCAGATTTGATGCACTAGTTTATGGGGAAGTTTTGAATGAACATTTGTTGTGAACTTTGAGGCCCAAGCTACCAGAAGCTAGAACTAGGAGTATATAATAGGTTTTAGGTGTTTGTTGGAGGTTTGTAAGATGTTTGGTTAGGTGCACGAGTGGAATCACAAAATCTGTCCAGCAGGGGACAGTTTTGTTGCAACTTAGAAATAGGAAGTTTTGACCATGTCATAGGTAGGCCCTCATTAGGCCCTGTTGGGACTTAGTTAGAGGGATTGTTAGAGGAGTTTTTCCAGCCATAGTTCATAGGATTTGAGTTATAATAATGTGTAACAAGTTAGTTCAAGTCAGGACCTTTTATGTCCAGAAAAACAGGGGAACCATAGACTTTAAGCTTAGGCCTAGGGAGGTCCAAGCTAGGACCTTGAGCTACATCAAGTTTGGGAGTTGCCTTATGATCAGAAGAGTCTAGTGTAGAAGTTTTGGAGGTAAAATTGTAGTGTAAGAGTGTCTAATGCA
This sequence comes from Apium graveolens, assembly GCF_009905375.1. NCBI lineage: Eukaryota > Viridiplantae > Streptophyta > Magnoliopsida > Apiales > Apiaceae > Apium > Apium graveolens. The sequence continues at coordinate 192,506,719 of NC_133652.1, forward strand.
CTCAAGAAACCATAGATGTCATTCTGAAATTTACCTTAGTAAGCACCTTCACTTATCACATAGTTTTAGAGCATTTATGAGTGAGGCCTAGGTTGACCACTATAGTTGCAAGATAGCATGAAGCCAGTATAGTGAAAGGACCAAGTGAGGGTTAATAGGTTTTGGATAGTTTAGTAAAGGCACATCGAGTTAGGAGGCCAAAATTTGGAGACTTTGTCTAGTTTAGCGATCAAGTGACTTAAGTTGTGGAACGAGATCATCCAAGCCTAGTGTTGAAATATGGTGTGTGTGTGTGTGTGATATTGTTTGGTATTTAAAATATGGTATGTGAGTATATGTGGCTATGTGTACTATTATGTTTAAAAGGTGATTATAAATTGCGTGCATATAGGCCTAAGTGCCATTTGTATTTAATTTCGGGTTGTAAATAGGTTGTGTTGGTGAGAATATATTATAATGAGGTTATTATTAATTGTGTAGGATCTCGAGACGAGGGTAAACTTGCCATAAAGGTAGAGTAAAGCTTCCAGTTGCTCCTACTTTCCACTCCAGTCCAGTCCAGCCTTCTCAAGGCAAGTGATTCAACCTACTTTAACACTGCGAATGTGTGATAACTAGTTCTTATATATATGATGCGAGTATCCTGATTTACCTTGTTATACCCGGACCAAGTGATTCTCAAATCTATCCTCGTATTATATAGAAATTCCATGAACCCTCAAGTACTTATTGCAAGTAGATCAAAAATCATACCATGCTAGTATACCAAAGTAATCGGGATGCCATGATAAAATAGAGAATTGTTATAATACCTGATTGATCCTTTTGATTAACATGCTATTGATTACTGAGAAATCTTGATTTTACACCCTGATGCTTGATTTAACTCTTGTAAGAACCCCGATAGAAACTTTATCTTGATACCTAAAAGCCAGATATTCTTTAAAGTCATTCACGATTGTTTGATAACCCTATCTTTACCCTAAAGCTTGACATCCTGATATACCTTAAGCTAATGATTACTTTCTTTATATCATAACACCTCTATCATACTTGTAACCAGTAATTCTTATCTTCTTGATGTTCTAATACCTATACCTTGTCTAAAACCATTGCTTTAAGCGTAGTTTGGCATTACTCTTTCATATTATCCAATAACCCTACTAAATCTCCTTGTCAAAATTCTTGTAAATGGAAACCTTTCAATTACCCTGATAGAGTAAAGTCTAGTGGATCATGGCCCTAAGATTTAGTGAACATAATTCCAGTGTTTCAAGTCAATCTACAATCCCTTGATAAAGATGTTTATTGTTTAAGAAATTTTATTATCAATCGGCATCAGTTTTTGAAATGATTAAAATTTGGATTTTCAGTCCCAAAGGGGGATAAATGTTTTCTTTAAATAGTGGATCTGGACTGAGACGCAAGTCCTTTCCACACTGATATTGTAGGCTTAAAAGTTTCTAGGGATCCCATTAATGTTTTAGAACCCAGCGAGGTTCGGGATTACTTCACGGCTGATCACCGGCTGTAATCTGTATCGTCATAAAATGGTTTTTGATTAAGATATGATTTTGAAAAAGTTTTTGATACAAGCAAATAATGCCATCACCCAAAAGTTCATCTCTTGTTATTACTAGTTATATCTTCACATTGTCATTCTTTAATATATATCTCGATTTATGTTTTGTATCGTATTGTTTAGCACTTGTTGAGCATTTGGCTCACTACCTGCTTTAACCCTGATATTACAGCTAGCAGCTATGGTAAGATTCAAGCAGACAGCACGTAAGACTTATGATGCTGACGCGTATGTCCGAGCTCAGGTAGAATAAGAGATAGTTTTGTGTGAGGACTCGATATTAAAACCAGTTGTAATAGTTAAGTAGTGTTGGGCTGTTCCAAACCCTAAACTGTAAGATCTTGGATTCAGTTGTATTTACTTTCTTTTAAATATTGTAATAGTTATATATTATGTATTGTTAAGTTGGGGGTGTGACACTTTTGGGTTGTAAAAACGTAAAAACGGTTGAAGTCGGATGGTTCCCGATTATACAAAACAGTTTATAATTACTCGGAAAAATAATTTATCAAATCCATAATCCTTTATAAAATCACATACCAACGTAAAAATTAATTGAAAAAATATTAAAATTATCTATACTTTATTTTGGACATATAAAAATTAAAATACTCAAATTTTACCATATTTAAACATCCAAACACAAATACCACTCAACAGATAATTCACATAATAATCACATAATATTTATTTATTAACAAAATAATTACAAGATATATCCCGGATATTACACTAATCTTGAGATTGACGCGGTGATCCCATGGGATATATTCACGCGGTTGTTTCTAGACAAGTACTTCCCTCAATTTATGGAGACTCAGATGGAGATAAAGTTCCTGGAGCTAAAACATGAAAGAATGACAGTGGCATAGTATGAGGCCAAGTTTATTGAGTTGTCACGGTTTGTACCAGAGTTCATTAATACGGAAAAGAAGAATGCATGAAGTTTTCAGCTTGGTCTGAAATAATAGATTTATAACCGAGTGGCGATGTTAGAGCTGCCAGATTATGCCACCTTAGTACAGAAGGCGATGTTCGCGAAATGCCGTTACTTAAAATGGTCGTTTCTCCTAAACCGTAAATCGGATCTAAGAGAACCACATACCAAAACGCAGATTACGACATGATCTAGCTAAACATGGCAAAGTTATAGTTTGTTCTGTGAGTTTCCTGGTCTGAATTCTAAGCACAAATAGTCTTAAAGAAAATGGGCGTTATAACGGCTATGTTTACGAGTTTTCCAATTTTTTACTACACCAAAACCTCACCAATTCATCAACCATCACCAACACATCAATAATTCACTTAACCAACACTAACTCAGTACACACTCTCAAGATATTCTGTAATATCCGGGACAAAGTGTGTAATTATTTTTATTGATAAATAACTATTATGTGATTATATTGTGATTTGTGGTGAATTATATAATGATTGGTGTTGTTATGTGGATTTTTATATGTGGTAAAGTATAAGTATGTTAATTTTATTATGTCCAGAATAAAATATAGATAATTAAGGTATTTTCTGGTAATTTTTAGAGTGTTATATGATTTTATATTGATTTATGAATTTATTAATTATTTTCTGGATAATTACAAAATCATTTTCTAAAGACGGGAATCGTCCAACCTCAACCGTTTTTATGTTTTTACAACCCGAAACTCTTCCGGAAACTCCTTCCTAACCTAATTAGGTAATTCTAGACATTTTCCATGTTTTGACTTTTTCGATCCGGATTACGGTTTGACCCGTACACGGCCCGACGCAATACTTTATATACTCTAACCCTTTTCGATAACATTATCTTTGTACAAATCATTTTATTAAAGCCTGGTTTTGATAATTATCCAAAACAGGATCATACTTATCCAAAACATGATAGTACTTATCCAAAACAGGATAGTGTTTATCCAAAACATGATAATATTTATCCAAAACGATTGTATTTATAGTTACTTAACGACAAAACAACGTATTTATCGATCCAACACGATCCAGAACATACTAATATTCCGTAAATATAAATAGCCCTTTTCTTATTACATTTCACTTGTATAATCATATTTAGACAGTACAAACCACTGAAAACCAGGGAAAACCCTAATAAAATACCGTGTTCTTGAAAATCAATCGCACAAACGAAGGTGTTATCGAACTCTGATTCGGACGTGCAATATATCAAAACGAAGCTCTCAAAAACCCCTTTCTGAATCCACCATATATTATTGTGCAAAAATCAAGGTATTTTTCTAATTTAATTATTTTAATTCGAATTATTTATGGATTAAATTAGGAATTTTTGTTCTTGATGTTTTTGATATGATTTGATGGCATAATCATGTAGATCTTTTCTTCCTGGTCATTTTGATATATTTTATGTCAAAAACTTAGTTTAATAACATGTAAAAAAGTGTGTTTGATTCTCGGATTCATCAATTATGGTTTATGTTCTTGAATAATTTTAGTTGAAAATTTGGTGTTTCTTCATTAGGGGTTATTAGACGATTTGAATGATTGGGTTGTGTTCTTGGTTAAATTTGGGATCGATTCATGTATATATGTGCAATGAACGATTCCTGGATACCCTGTATTTATGTTCGTCGGATTCTGGAAAACGCTCGCCATCGGCGAGTGTTCTTCACCAATTTCCAGTCATTTCAAGCATGGATTGATGATTTGGTTTATGGAATAATGTTTATATTGCTTTGTACTACAAATCTGCACATTCCTGTGTGTTTCTGGGCTCTGTAGCAATTTCCCGGCGAGATTGGAGTTGCCGGCAATGGCTGCCCCGACAAACTCGATGGGGACGGTGGCAAATTGCCATTTAGTCCCCCCTGCTTTTACATAATTTACTTTTGAGTCCCTGCAGTTTCAAAACTTTATAAATATTTTATTTCTGTTTATAAAAATTATAAAAACGATATTCTGCTTATTTCTATTTTCAAAAAATTATTTTTAATTATTTAAAAATCCCAAAAATTCATTATTTAATTTCTGTAAATTATTTTTAATTTAAAAATAAATCTTAATTATTTAATTAATTAATTTTAGTTGATAATTATTTATTTAATTAGTCAAGTAATTTGAATATTAATTGATTAATTTATTTAATTAGTTATTATTTAGTTTTAATTGATTTAATAATTAGATTTAATTATTTATTTTTGATTTAAATATTCCGAAAAATAGATTCGAGCTTTAAAATATTATTTTAAATTATTTTCAAGGCTCGATAATTATTATAAAATATTTTAAAGTCAGATTCGATTGTTCGAACCCTATTATATAATATAAAATGATTCAGAGTCCCGTTTTAATTCTGAAAAATGTTCAAAAATTCGTATTGAATACCTGGAAAATCGTTTTGACCCCGAATCTTCTTTGAAAATTTATTTTGATCAAATATCTTACGTGTTATGTGCTATGTGCTATCTGATTGATGTGTTATATGCCTATGTGGTTATTGTTTGATGGTTTTTGCTATTACTTTCAATCCGTAAACCGGATTTGGGTAAAACGAAGGGTAGATAGAAGATTATGACGTCTATGTGACGATTAGAATGATATGAGATTGAGTATTGATAGATACTTGTGATGCCTAGAAGAGTAAGCGAGATATAGAAAAAGAAAGTCAGTGATCCGTAAATGTAACACCCCCAGATCCGGGGTCGGGGATCCGGGTCGTCACGGTCTTTCTTTCCACAATATCACTTCACTTAATTAATAATAATAACCTTATGCTGTGACCCCACACTAACACACACCACAACCCGTTATAGTCTCAGAGATGAAATTGAAATAAGTACAAGTCTTTGAATCCACAATTTAAAATTTTTACAACCCAAAATGATTACTTGATAAATTTACAGTTAATTGCCATTATCTGCCACAAGTTATAATTATACATAATTGATTCTCAAAAATAGAATGCCTGATCTACCAATAGATCTACCTCTGCAGCTATAGCAGCCACAACATCATCGGGAAGACGCGGGACGCTTCCCACGCGCTTGCGCTGGGTCTGCTGGAGTCTGACCATCTTTCCTAACTGTTGTTGTGTGATGAAGAAATAAAGCAAGAGTGAGCCTTACAGCTCGCAAGATAATATATAGTGATAACAATAATATAAGTATCTAAATGGATACTTACTAGAATCTTTTATCGTGTGTAAGATAATTACTAGTATATACTTACTAGTATATGAGCCTTCTCATAGTACTCATGAAAGTCTTGGTCAAAAGAAATGAACCAAGTTTGATATCTTAATGCGATGAAGTCGCAAAATATTCAGTATATATACATATATACTTTTCAAAATATTGGAAGTCCTCTTCCATGCATAATATACACAAAATCCCAGTGTATAACTGTATAAAAAAATATCGTTGCAAGGTGATCTCATATATCTAACCTTGTCTCAACGTTTTTCTGAAAATCTTTGTCATTCATAAGACAATTATTAATTAGATATAAGTTTAAAAGATGAGGTTACCAAATACCCCAATATACTTATATCTTTCCCAATACTACTTGAACTACCACCATTCAAGTTATAATCAGTTTCAAAAGTTCATCCCACTGATGAGACCACAAGATAAGACTTGAATAGATTCAATCTTTGAAATATTATTGAATGAAAAAGTTATGAGATACTTTATTTAGCCCCGATATATATATCCACATATATATATCCCTTTAAACATTTCCTGGAACCTCTGTTATGCAAAGTATGAACAGAGTTTGAAACATCCAATGAATTTTGGAAAGGAAAAGAATTTTGGCATAAACCCGATATCTCGCTGATCAGGCAAAGATACCAATAAGTAACCTTTTCTACTGTAGATGGATGAATTCCTCACCGGTCATCACCCTGGCCGCATTAGGACCTTGCGCTCGACCGTACCCCGGTCCCTCACGCGTTGATGGACTGCCACCCAGCCACTTACACAATAATAGACCGTACCCCGGCCTGTCGCTTATGCCGACTCAATGAGATGGGCTTACTTCCCGAACGTTGGGCAAGTAATCAATTCATTTACCAAATCTGCAACCTCGTTGCGAATATAAAATACACCACAGAGCCGGATTCCCCAGGTTTTGAGCGAGTATTTAAATCCCCTTTAAAAGGAAGATCTTAAATATAAAAATGAGTTTTGGGATCCGCTCTGACTTTTAAAAATCATTTTGAAGACTCGAAAACACTTTAAAGAGTGTTTGGAGTAAGGCTGATTTAATGAAGTAAATCAGTCCCCAGAATATTAGAAAATATCTGAATATTATTAATTAAATAATATTCCCATAAAGAATAGTCTTTATAAAAATAATTGAAGTAGAAATATTAAAATTTATACTTGAAACGAGTATTAAATAACCAAAGATATACTTATATGAAAGTATTATCTTTATTTGAATAATCGAAAATAAGTTTGATTATTAACACCTTATTCTTTAATAAAATAAAGAATATATTTCAGCAAATAATCGGAGTCATAGATCCTCAAATGAATATTCAAATAATATTCAACAAATAAAATAAGCTGAGTCATAATACCTCGAATGAATATTATAAATAATATTCATTAAATAAAATAAAGGAGTCATACATCCTCAAATGAATATTCAAATAATATTCAATAAATAATATAAAAGGAGTCATAAGTCCTCGAATAATATTCGAAATAATATTCAATAATAAAATAAAGTTTCAAGTTATCGAATAAACCTTATTCGATTAATAGTTTGGAAAACTATAACCATATATATATATAAATATATATATATATATATCCATATCCATATATACAAGATTACTCGGGGTCCTCGACTCCCGGTTTTTAGAAAATATTTTCACCTTTGGGTCCCTATACTAAGGGTATATGCAAGATACCGCTATCCTCTAGCATAGGTATTATCAACTGAACCAACAGATATATATTTCAAGAATATGAAACAGGCATGCATATATACCATATCACATGCTACAATATATCGCAAGAATTTGCTAAATAACCAACATGCATCTATCGCAAGATAATGCATATACAAGTGTATTCATCACAACAACAGTATAACGGATAGAATACTTGCCTGAGCGACTGGGGGTTACGAATGGCTCGGGACGAGTCTGGTAACCTATAAACAACAAGTAAGTTGGAATTAAACCAAAGTCACTTGTAAATCTATACTTTAACTAACTTAGACTCTAACGCTTGTTTTGCGCTCACTGATTCGCTTAAGTCACTCGGGTACCCTCGGCTCCACCATTTTTAATAATTTAACCTTTACGAGTTTTAAAGCGATTCCTTCTCGAGTGACTTACCAACTGCCTAAAACACTTACCATAAATGTTTCATGCATTAATTAACCCTTTGTGGTCTTTAACCTACATTTCAAAGTAAGGCGGGGGGAAAAGTTTCGTTCGCGAAACGCCGTTACTTGAAACGGTCGTTTCTCCTAAACCGTGCATCGGAATCGAACGAACTACATATCAAAACGAAGCTCGTAACATGAGCTATCTAAACATGGCAGTGGTCATAATCTAGCAGGGGGTTCTCGGGTCCTAATGCTATGCACAAAAACAGTCCAAAGAAAATCGGACGTTACGACGGCTATGTTTACGCGATTTCCAATTTTTTAAACCATCCACAATCAACCCAAATCAACCTCAAATCCAACATACAACCAACATCCATCCTTATCACATCATAACAACCCCAACCAATCCAATTTAATCATTTATACTTATGCTCAAACTTAACTTTAATCATGCTTAAGTTCTTTTAAATCAAAACCACAACAATTACCATTCCATTTCACTACCATACCAAATCTCAAACTCTAAATCATAACAACAAGCTACAATAACATCCTACTCATCAAAATCACCTTATAATATATATGAACCTAGGGTTTGGAAATGGTATACCTTCCTTGAAGTGGTGGGTGGAGCTAGGAAGCCTTAAGAAGCTTGGAGAAGTTTTAAGAAAGCTTGGATCTTCAAGAAAACAAGACAAACTTCAAGTTAAAAATCTTGAAAACACTATTCATTGTCTTCTTCATTGATTAAATGAAGAAGTTAGAGAAAGAATTAATGGCTTAAACTCATGATATAGCCATAACTAAGCATGAAGATGATTAGGGAATTTTCTTACCAATTTAGGAAGCTTTGATCTTTGATTTTGAAAAATCTATGCCTTGAAAATGCTAAAAAGCCGTGAGCAAGATGAACTCATGCCTTGGTTGTTTTGATTTTTTGATGGAAATGATTTTTACTTGGCTTGGTTGACTTGATTTGTATTTGATTTAGCAAATTACTACCTTGCCCTTGAATTTGTGTGGTTCTTATTCAACCACACCTCCTTCCTTCCCATGTCATGCTTACCTCATCCTCATGATGTCATCCTTCCTTCCTTGTCTTCTTTCTATTGGTTGGATGACATCATTCCCATTAATCCCTTTGATTAACTTCCTAATCGTTGCCTAATGACCGCTGATCTGTTATACGGTTCGCTTAACTTTCGCTTTCATTTATCGTTTGAAGGATCATACCCGGGATCTTATTACTTAGGTCCCCTTAACCTTTCTCAATACATTGTATTCCTTTTATGATCCTCTCTTATAATCCTTTAATTTAAATCCTTTTTATCCTGTTACCTTATACTCAATTCTCTCCGTATATTGTGGATTTCCGGGAAAAATCAAAGTGTTCGGAATTGGATTCTGACGATCTTTACATACACTTATATACCACATAGAGTACTAATAAAATCTCAGAATATCCATATCAGAACCCCTACATAGTGTGGCATGAAAAGTTTTCTCGTTCAGCAAAAACACTATTCATAAGGGTTTCAAAATTTCTCAAAAATTGGGGTTATTACAGTCTCCCCTCCTTAAAAGGATTCCGTCCCGGAATTAGATAGAAAACAAATGGGGATACTTTCTTAGCATTACATTTTCTAACTCTCAAGTAAATTTTCCCACATTGTGGTTCTTCCATCAAACTCTGAATAGTTTGATAACCCTTCTCCAAAGCACTTGTTCCCTTTTCACTCTATAACCCTTCCTGGTTGCTCCATATAGGTTACGTCGGGTTACATATCTATGCGCTCATATGCCTTTATTTATCTGGCATCTGAATTTCACTTCCTTAACATTGATACGTGAAACACGTTACGACCTGCTACATGTTCGGGGTTAGGGCTAGCTCATATGCTAACTTCCCAAACGTCTTAATATATCCAAGGGTCCAACAAATTGTAGACTTAGCTTTCCTTCCTTTCCGAACCTCATCAATCCTTTCCAAGGGATACCTATAACATTATAGGTCCCCTATTTCATACTCTTTATCCTTTCGTGTCAAATCAACATACTTATCATGTCCATCTTGGGCTACTACCAGCCGTCCTCTGTTTAGATCTATCATACCCTTGGTCCTTTGGACTACTGCGGGTCTGAGCATCTTGCGCTCTACAACTTCATCCTAACATAAGGGAGATCGACATTATCTTCCCTCAAGGATCTCATAAGGCGACATCTCGATAATGACATATGATCTATTGTCGTAAGATAACTCAATCCGAATTAAGTGATCATTCCAAATTCTTTCAAGTCTATTACACAGACTCTCATCATAGCTTCCAATCATTAGAGCTCTTGCTTCTCAATACCCATTCTTTTCCAGTTCGTAATCGCTATCACCTTCCGTTCCTAATATTATACTGGTTATACTTTTGCTCGTTAGCGTTCTATAACCTTTTAATAACCACGTCAACCTTAGTATCACGAACGTGTTCCCATTCCGCATACTACCACCACTTTATTACTCCTTTTTCAGTTATTTCTATTTTCCAAAATTTGATCAATCAAATAGAAGTAAAGGAATTTGTTGAGAGATCACTATGATCATGAACACTTGTTATATCGCATAGTTAGTACAGAAGGTGGCCAGCCTTTAGTACTTGACAAGCAATTAAACAACATGTGGTATCCTACTAGGCTTCTATCACAAAGATAGATAGTCATTCGGCAATACCTCCCCTTCTGGAAGGGTTGTTCTTCTCAGCTTACATGAAATGAAAAGAAGAGAAAAGAACGAACTGAAGAGAATTGTATATATGAAAAAAATATACTGCCACAAAATATCTGGCTTGGAACCTACCTCTGAACTATAGAGGTTTGTCATAGGAGAACAAAACATATACGTATTTATATCAACATCAAGTATTATAGCATCGCATTTCACGTGCCTAAATATTTTCGCTATCCCGTCCATCATTCTATGGACCCATGCTCTTCCTCGAGCTTATACACAATTACCTTTGAAACTCCCTCGACATCGAAAATCGAATCTGGGATCTCATTCTAGACATCATCGTTACTAGAGTTCTATGCTTGCACCGCAACCTTCCTCGTATAATAATACGACTCTCTATTGATAAGAAAGAATAAATATTCACTAGGTAGATACTCTACTTAATTAGTCTATCAATGATAACTTATACACTACCACGACCCGATTAGTGGTACTCAATCTCAACACCCATTCCAATACAACTCTCACGGTTGTAATCAGCTCACTACTCGCAGAATCATTGCTGCCTTACTATGGTCCACCACTGACCTACTGTCGTCATTCACGTTCCATGAAATCTTAATATCTAACCATACGAAGTCCATACATGTCGTATCAAATCCTTCTAAGGAGGTAACATAATCACCATTCACGATTCATGAAGAACACTCCTGATTCTGACATACATACATGACATGAAGCAGATAAAATTGCAGAAGAGTTTCGCTCAAAGCAACGATAGCAGGTTAATACTATTCTTAATCATACGCCCTAAATAGAAGAATTAACTCAAGGGTTCATCTAGTCCTTTTTGAAACATGGTCCTGGATTATCTCAAGATAGGACCTTCTAAGATAGATAGCCCGTTCATGGCGATTACACGAATTAAACCTTTACCAACTACTATTACGGTTGGGTATTGCACAGTCATCAGAAGGAATGTCAATCTTCCAAACCATAATTCAACCTTCACATTTTTAACCATCATCACTGTATTCTTTTGGCACACGCGCCTATAATTATCCTCTTACCCTTAAAGTGTCAGCCACCTCTTTGGCCTTTCCTGATAGTAAAATTTCCTTACAGTCAATGTCATTTTAACCACCTCCAAATAAATTTTCTACCTTATTTCCGATCACTGCTTGAGTGAAGATGTTTTCCTTAAAATCAGATGGGAAAAAAATATCACCATTTTTCCATAAGTTATTGCCTCAGTCTTTAGAGGCTAATCACTGTCAAGACTGACTCTCAATCATACTTAGAACATTTTTTTTTTCTTAAGTCCTAATTGCCCTGAACAATTTCGACCATTACTGGTTCGATCCATACTTTCTCGTGGTTTAACACGTGCCCCACTTGGCATCATTATAATTACGTCATATTTCCTTTATCCACATTTCTATTCTTGAGAATTTTGAATATTACCTTTTTCCTTATAAAACCTCTAAGGTTATCCTTCAATCGTTCCTCCTGTATTCCCTAGATACAGGGCATATCACAATACCATTTACTAATAGTAGAACCATTGTCTATATACTTCTGCAAAATTTCTCCACTGATTCTTAAAGGTTGTTGTTACCTTAACCCTTTCCCAATCATACTGTCAAAACTCATACTGTCCCTATTAAGGGTGACATGCCAACCTTTATGCAGTCCCCTAGGATTCATTTTAAGTTACCAATGTTCTATCCTTAATTCCACCTTTAAAAGGTACCTGCATCCTTCCACGAATAAATCAAGTCATATTTCCTTGATAGATTATCATATTCATCATTCCCACCTCGATAGTCTATACCTAACTTCATAATAGCATCCTTATTCAAATTGAGGTCAATCCATATGGCCTCCAAAAGATAACAACGATTATCCGCTTGTCTTGCCTAATTTGGTAACGATAACAAGGATGTTCTGGAAGATATTGGTCGTGTTCAACATGAACTTCTTCTTAATAATTCCTTATTTACTTCTGTTGTTTATCTCAACAGTCACCTCAATGTTGGGATATCTTTCATATCTGGCGTCTCCCTTTCTGGGTATCATGCCACCGGTCTTACACTTCACCTTCTTGAAGGTCACTTCCTTCATCCAATTTTCTTAATTTCTTACTTTCTTGTCTCCTCAGTCTATCCGCGTCTCCTTATTTATCCTTCGAATTATCTCAAGGTTTCCTCGAATCTTCCCAACTTATGGGGGATAAAATATATGTATCTCTTATGCCCTCAACCATCAATTTTAACTCATGGTGAATCACCCTCATCCTGACGATTACATACTCTTCTATTTCTATTTCTACGAGTCTTTAGGGTTTCCTCATACCCAACTCCCTTATCATTCCTCAAACTCTATTGCCGTTATATTCCTTTCTCTTATCATTATTTCATGAACCAACACAACATAAGCATTGATTCCAAACATTCCGTCATTCTGGATTCGTGTCTTCAGAACGAATCTTGACAACTTTTACAACTTAAATTCACAATTCATCATACTCGTCTGCCTTTGTTCTGGCTCTAAAGCTTTTACACTATCTCCTTATCTTTGGGAATTACTTTCCCGAAAACAATTGACTGAACTTAAATCAGTTTATTATAATCTCTTGCTCCGTGCCTTCCTTGGCCTTTTACCGTCGGGTGGTCTCTCTCTTAGGAGGGTAAGTGATAAAAACAGTCTTTTGTGATTCGTCAATCATTTAGAATCTCAAATGATTCCTATATTTCCTTTAGCCAGGCTCTTGCCTCGACTGGGTCAGCTTGTTCCTTGGAACTCTGAGAGCTTAGCGATTTAAAGGTCCTGAAAGAATTTCTCACCGCACTGTCTCCTCAGGGTGGTGGTTGGGGATAATAGTCTAAGTTCTTTTTAGACAGGTCCATGAATTGCCGTATAGGAGTACCGTCTCGGGTCTCCTTTCCTTACTCGACTTTCTGTTTCCTTAGTATGAAATGTTTCATCCTACTCCCCATAATTGGGGTCATCTTTTAATTTAAAATCCTCATTTTCCACTCCATTATGTCATGGGTTCCTTCTATCTTGATGGCGACCTCCCTGACTATCACGTTCAGGGTTTGCTCTAAATCTTATTCCTCAAACTATGGCTCTCATCTAAGTTCTCATCCTTACGCTCTTGAACTTTTGGAACCCAAATTCTATAGGAATACCTCATTATTCCCTTATCATCTTTCTCGATATTAATCTTTTATCTAATTGTTGGCTCCCTGCCTTCATTCATAACTTTTTCTGGCACAATATGATCTTTTCCAATAATTCGGGCTGTATTGCAATCTTAAACAGCTTTTCGGTACCGGCTCCGGTTACCTTCACTTCTATTTCCATTTTCTCAAAATCTCTTATAAACTCTCCAAAAGATATTATCATCTTGAGTCTCTCCTTTTTACTAAGGGCATCAGCCACCATATTGGCTTTCCCCGAATGATAAAGAATCTCCCAATCATTATTCTTGATTAGCTCTAACTGCCTCCTCTGGCATATGTTGAGCTCTTTCTACGTGAAAATGTACTAGAGCACTTATGGCTTAGGTAATTCTTGCACTTCTCTCCATACAAGTAGTGCCTCCAATCCTTAGGGTAAAACTATTGCCACGAGCCTAAGCTCATGAGCGGGGATATCGAATTTCATATTACCTTAATTGTCTTGACATGTACGCGATTACCTTACCGTGCTGCATAAGCACGCACCCTAAGCCCTTGTGCGAAGCGTCACTATACTTCACAAAATCTCTTTTTCCATCCGGCAACGCCAGCATAAGGGCCATCACCAACCTCTGCTTCAGTTCTTGAAAGCTGTTCTCGCATTTCTCTGTCCATTCGAACTTCTCAGTCTTACGAGTAAGCCGCGTTAAAGGGGCTACTATCTTTACAAACTTGAACGAACCTCTGGTAGTGACCGGCCAATCCTACCTCTGGTAGTCGACCAAACCATGGTCATCAATTCATCAGTGGTCCTTTATCCAATCCTGTCAGGATCCTGCATGGGGTCCTCCTCAACAACTATCCCTACTAGGACAACATCCTCAATATCAACATCATCCGGTCCTACATTAGGACACTCTATCGGATCCACAATCCGATCTCCAATTAGTAATAAATATCCTCGCGATGTTGCTCCTCAACCTCAGGGTTCGGAGTCCCGCTACCATATACGATAACGAACTATGCTCCTATCGCTACATTTATAAGGGTTCCCATAAGGGTTTTAACTGTCAGTACTACGTTAGGTAGTCCGACTATGAACTTGGCAAGAGTTCTTATTATCTTAGTGAACTTATTATCTTAACGTCCCATCATCTCTGAGGTTTATAACGCTTAGCTCTGATACCATTTCTGTAACACCCCCAGATCCGGGGTCGGGGATCCGGGTCGTCACGGTCTTTCTTTCCACAATATCACTTCACTTAATTAATAATAATAACCTTATGCTGTGACCCCACACTAACACACACCACAACCCGTTATAGTCTCAGAGATGAAATTGAAATAAGTACAAGTCTTTGAATCCACAATTTAAAATTTTTACAACCCAAAATGATTACTTGATAAATTTACAGTTAATTGCCATTATCTGCCACAAGTTATAATTATACATAATTGATTCTCAAAAATAGAATGCCTCATCTACCAATAGATCTACCTCTGCAGCTATAGCAGCCACAACATCATCGGGAAGACGCGGGACGCTTCCCACGCGCTTGCGCTGGGTCTGCTGGAGTCTGGCCATCTTTCCTAACTGTTGTTGTGTGATGAAGAAATAAAGCAAGAGTGAGCCTTACAGCTCGCAAGATAATATATAGTGATAACAATAATATAAGTATCTAAATGGATACTTACTAGAATCTTTTATCGTGTGTAAGATAATTACTAGTATATACTTACTAGTATATGAGCCTTCTCATAGTACTCATGAAAGTCTTGGTCAAAAGAAATGAACCAAGTTTGATATCTTAATGCGATGAAGTCGTAAAATATTCAGTATATATACATATATACTTTTCAAAATATTGGAAGTCCTCTTCCATGCATAATATACACAAAATCCCAGTGTATAACTGTATAAAAAAATATCGTTGCAAGGTGATCTCATATATCTAACCTTGTCTCAACGTTTTTCTGAAAATCTTTGTCATTCATAAGACAATTATTAATTAGATATAAGTTTAAAAGATGAGGTTACCAAATACCCCAATATACTTATATCTTTCCCAATACTACTTGAACTACCACCATTCAAGTTATAATCAGTTTCAAAAGTTCATCCCACTGATGAGACCACAAGATAAGACTTGAATAGATTCAATCTTTGAAATATTATTGAATGAAAAAGTTATGAGATACTTTATTTAGCCCCGATATATATATATCCACATATATATATCCCTTTAAACATTTCCTGGAACCTCTGTTATGCAAAGTATGAACAGAGTTTGAAACATCCAATGAATTTTGGAAAGGAAAATAATTTTGGCATAAACCCGATATCTCGCTGATCAGGCAAAGATACCAATAAGTAACCTTTTCTACTGTAGATGGATGAATTCCTCACCGGTCATCACCCTGGCCGCATTAGGACCTTGCGCTCGACCGTACCCCGGTCCCTCACGCGTTGATGGACTGCCACCCAGCCACTTACACAATAATAGACCGTACCCCGGCCTGTCGCTTATGCCGACTCAATGAGATGGGCTTACTTCCCGAACGTTGGGCAAGTAATCAATTCATTTACCAAATCTGCAACCTCGTTGCGAATATAAAATACACCACAGAGCCGGATTCCCCAGGTTTTGAGCGAGTATTTAAATCCCCTTTAAAAGGAAGATCTTAAATATAAAAATGAGTTTTGGGATCCGCTCTGACTTTTAAAAATCATTTTGAAGACTCGAAAACACTTTAAAGAGTGTTTGGAGTAAGGCTGATTTAATGAAGTAAATCAGTCCCCAGAATATTAGAAAATATCTGAATATTATTAATTAAATAATATTCCCATAAAGAATAGTCTTTATAAAAATAATTGAAGTAGAAGTATTAAAATTTATACTTGAAACGAGTATTAAATAACCAAAGATATACTTATATGAAAGTATTATCTTTATTTGAATAATCGAAAATAAGTTTGATTATTAACACCTTATTCTTTAATAAAATAAAGAATATATTTCAGCAAATAATCGGAGTCATAGATCCTCAAATGAATATTCAAATAATATTCAATAAATAAAATAAGCTGAGTCATAATACCTCGAATGAATATTATAAATAATATTCATTAAATAAAATAAAGGAGTCATACATCCTCAAATGAATATTCAAATAATATTCAATAAATAATATAAAAGGAGTCATAAGTCCTCGAATAATATTCGAAATAATATTCAATAATAAAATAAAGTTTCAAGTTATCGAATAAACCTTATTCGATTAATAGTTTGGAAAACTATAACCATATATATATATAAATATATATATATATATATCCATATCCATATATACAAGATTACTCGGGGTCCTCGACTCCCGGTTTTTAGAAAATATTTTCACCTTTGGGTCCCTATACTAAGGGTATATGCAAGATACCGCTATCCTCTAGCATAGGTATTATCAACTGAACCAACAGATATATATTTCAAGAATATGAAACAGGCATGCATATATACCATATCACATGCTACAATATATCGCAAGAATTTGCTAAATAACCAACATGCATCTATCGCAAGATAATGCATATACAAGTGTATTCATCACAACAACAGTATAACGGATAGAATACTTGCCTGAGCGACTGGGGGTTACGAATGGCTCGGGACGAGTCTGGTAACCTATAAACAACAAGTAAGTTGGAATTAAACCAAAGTCACTTGTAAATCTATACTTTAACTAACTTAGACTCTAACGCTTGTTTTGCGCTCACTGATTCGCTTAAGTCACTCGGGTACCCTCGGCTCCACCATTTTTAATAATTCAACCTTTACGAGTTTTAAAGCGATTCCTTCTCGAGTGACTTACCAACTGCCTAAAACACTTACCATAAATGTTTCATGCATTAATTAACCCTTTGTGGTCTTTAACCTACATTTCAAAGTAAGGCGGGGGGAAAAGTTTCGTTCGCGAAATGCCGTTACTTGAAACGGTCGTTTCTCCTAAACCGTGCATCGGAATCGAACGAACTACATATCAAAACGAAGCTCGTAACATGAGCTATCTAAACATGGCAGTGGTCATAATCTAGCAGGGGGTTCTCGGGTCCTAATGCTATGCACAAAAACAGTCCAAAGAAAATCGGACGTTACGACGGCTATGTTTACGCGATTTCCAATTTTTTAAACCATCCACAATCAACCCAAATCAACCTCAAATCCAACATACAACCAACATCCATCCTTATCACATCATAACAACCCCAACCAATCCAATTTAATCATTTATACTTATGCTCAAACTTAACTTTAATCATGCTTAAGTTCTTTTAAATCAAAACCACAACAATTACCATTCCATTTCACTACCATACCAAATCTCAAACTCTAAATCATAACAACAAGCTACAATAACATCCTACTCATCAAAATCACCTTATAATATATATGAACCTAGGGTTTGGAAATGGTATACCTTCCTTGAAGTGGTGGGTGGAGCTAGGAAGCCTTAAGAAGCTTGGAGAAGTTTTAAGAAAGCTTGGATCTTCAAGAAAACAAGACAAACTTCAAGTTAAAAATCTTGAAAACACTATTCATTGTCTTCTTCATTGATTAAATGAAGAAGTTAGAGAAAGAATTAATGGCTTAAACTCATGATATAGCCATAACTAAGCATGAAGATGATTAGGGAATTTTCTTACCAATTTAGGAAGCTTTGATCTTTGATTTTGAAAAATCTATGCCTTGAAAATGCTAAAAAGCCGTGAGCAAGATGAACTCATGCCTTGGTTGTTTTGATTTTTTGATGGAAATGATTTTTACTTGGCTTGGTTGACTTGATTTGTATTTGATTTAGCAAATTACTACCTTGCCCTTGAATTTGTGTGGTTCTTATTCAACCACACCTCCTTCCTTCCCATGTCATGCTTACCTCATCCTCATGATGTCATCCTTCCTTCCTTGTCTTCTTTCTATTGGTTGGATGACATCATTCCCATTAATCCCTTTGATTAACTTCCTAATCGTTGCCTAATGACCGCTGATCTGTTATACGGTTCGCTTAACTTTCGCTTTCATTTATCGTTTGAAGGATCATACCCGGGATCTTATTACTTAGGTCCCCTTAACCTTTCTCAATACATTGTATTCCTTTTATGATCCTCTCTTATAATCCTTTAATTTAAATCCTTTTTATCCTGTTACCTTATACTCAATTCTCTCCGTATATTGTGGATTTCCGGGAAAAATCAAAGTGTTCGGAATTGGATTCTGACGATCTTTACATACACTTATATACCACATAGAGTACTAATAAAATCTCAGAATATCCATATCAGAACCCCTACATAGTGTGGCATGAAAAGTTTTCTCGTTCAGCAAAAACACTATTCATAAGGGTTTCAAAATTTCTCAAAAATTGGGGTTATTACAGTAAATATGAATTGAAGTGTAGAAAGAGAAGGCAGGTGATTGACGAATAGAAGCAAGGCATAGAAAAAGAAGGAAAGTGATTGATGAGTAAAATTGTTAGATGAGTACAAGTAAAGTTGGAAATCAACTATGATAAGGCAAGTCCTTCTGAACCTTTCTTCGAGATATATTGCAAATATTTCTGAACTTTCTCATAACATATTGCTATTATTGAAAATAAATCTTGTTTTATATTGCAAGCGCTTTAAACTATTCAACCTTGAACCCTGATCGTATCATTGAGCTTGAGCCGTAAGCTTTATTTCTTATAAACCACTAACAGTTGATTTCCTAGATATTAAACAAACCATACAAATATAATACTACTCCACAAATACATACACACCATAAGCCAAGTATTCAACAGAATTTCTTGAGCATGCAAAAACTTATACACCCTGGAATACCCTATCACATCAAAGATCAATACCCTGTATTATCATTGAACCATTGTTCTTCCGATACTTGATTCTTTATCAGGATTAAAGCCATTCTTCATACTTACACCTTGATACACCCTGGTGATACCTGTTAAATATTTTATGCTCTCAGATAAATGCTTTATCAATGTTAATGATATTTCTGTTTTATTGAGTTGCAATGGTTATCATATTGAATTGTTTTAGAATTGGATGGTTTTATAAATGTGGACCAGATTCGTGGTCACACCAGATTCGTGGTCATATTAGGCCAATGCGTGCCTTGGATCCAGTATATAGAGCAAAGATGTGAGCTTTGCTCGGGGTTAGTGCGTGACTGATCAGCAGCCTAATCTTTAGTTTTAAAAATGAAAAGAATATCCAATTCTATTCATTGCTTATCTAGAAACTTGATTCTTATGAATCATTTCAACTGATCATTGCTGAACCTCAGTTATTACTATTATGACGTGCTGAGCTAGTTAGCTCACTCTTGCAAATATGTTATGTTATTTTAAAGTTGAAAAGGAAATGGTTGGTAACGAGGATTCCCAGTCCAGTGTGCGAGCTAGGATTCCAGGATAAGATGGACCGAGTTAGCAGGAGCTTTATATTGTTGATGAGTTATGTAAGATTGTAAGAATGATATCATTATCAGTTGTAAGCGGAACTAGTTGGGATTTGGTATGATGTAATAAAAGTTAAGGTTGTGGCTTGTTTTCATACTTTAACCTGTTGCGATCCATGGTTATGGTAAGTAGGGTCTTTACATATATTACTTTTATAAGCAGGTATATATATTGAGTGTGTGTGTGTGTGTTGTGAACCCCAAACTTCTGACCCGGGTTTGGAGGGCGTCACAGGTTTGGTATCAAGCTACAGGTTATAAGTCACTGAAATAAGCCTAGATTTTTGGGAATGGGTAAAGGGTAATATTAGAATTAAGAAATAGAAAAAAATAGAACGTCGAGAGGTTGAGTGCGACTGTATAATAGGTTTCGATATGATTCGTGATGAGATTCAAGATTCTTATCTAGCGATGTGATTGTCAGATAGCGGCGATGGAAGACTCTTTTATCCCATCTGATCATTCGGAGCCTTCAGTCGGAGGACTATCATCTGATTCATGCCATGTTCTTCTACCGGTGTTAGCCATATCCTCTCATGTTGCAACGGTTGCATCTTTTCAAGCTAGTATCTCATCCCCTGATGCGAGACTACCTAATCGAGAATTCCCCACATGCTGATTCTGGTTCTACCGGATATTCAGCTGTGAGCGCATCTCTTCTGTCTACCCTATGCCTTGTTCTATACCATTAGTTTAAAACCCGTCCTATGAAGTAACACCACCTAGAAGGATGAATTCGAGAGCTACAACATATGATGAATACACGAGATATTAAGAGGGGTAAGAAGAAACCTAGAGAGAGAATTTAGTTATTCCGAAGGATAACTGCTATAAGGTCTTATGGAGCTACTAATGAGTATGCCACCTATGATTATCTTGTGGATTAGGCTAGAGGGATTTTTAAAGGAGTTTGAAAAGATTGGAAATCGAGAGTTTTCTTGGGATTAGATAATGATGTGATGACCAAATATGATGTGTATAGTAATAATTTGATGTGATATTAGTCGACCTTGTTTTACAAAATAGATTTGATGATTACTGGATAGATTTGTTATACTTGGTAATCGTAAGAGATGATGATGGGAATGTTACCAGTATGGAAGATTAAAAGTGAAGCAATAAATAAATAATATGCAATGGTAACTGGAATTTTTGTCGGCCAATAAAGGCAAAATGGACCCAATAAAAGGGTAGAAGATATATGGAAATGAATAAGCTCTTTTCTGAGTGTTTCCCTAATTTGATACCTTGTAGTTGTTGAGAAGGACAACAACCAACTCATATAGTAATGACGACCAGGTGTACAATTTTCAAGAGTTTAAATAGTTTTCAAAACAGATTTTCTTAACAAGATTTTCCTAAAAATCCTTTAAACAAAATAAGTTTTAAAAACTTGGTTGTCAAACTACTACTCGAGTTTCTTGTTGTTTTATAAGATTCAGATTATCCAGAAGAATGTTGGTCCTAGAAGCTAGTGTGGTTCGTTTAAAAGGCCAGGTGGACTCGCTATTATGCAGAAGATTTGATTGCTCCCAACAGAAGAATTCAAATGTTGTATGATAAGTTTAACGACAGAATCAATGTACAGAGAAACTGTTCATCCAATTTCTAAGACGATTAAAGTCCAAAGAATGCGTCGATTCACAAGAAGGCGAGTACGGGCAAAGAAGATTGAGAAAATCTCCAGACTTTTCTAATTGGAAGAATGTTATTAACAAAGGAGTAGATATGTTGAATGATCAGTAGCGTAAGAGAAATTTGAAGTTATGATTATAAATCTCATAAGAGTGATAACAGGGTTGAATTATAAAAATATTGAACATGGAAGTGTGACGCTAAAGATGCAAAATCTAATACATGGGAATTTATTTTAATTATCGATTGAAGAAGGAATTTCAGAGAACTTTTAAAAGTCAATATATGACTCAGAATGGGATATATTGATCGAACAAGAGTTGAAGCTATAAACAAATGAAATGTGGATGGCGACCAATGTTATCATTCTTTTCTATTAATACCCTATATTTTTATGAATCTTGAACAAGTATGAACTTTAAGACTTATTTTTGTAATTGAGACAAGCAGTGTTATGGTGTGACTCTTTGTCAGAATGACGAAGAGTCTGGTGGGACGCCACATAATCATGTGCTGTATGCCATATAGTATGAAAGACTGGCCATCTTAAGTATAATATGGTTGTCTCATTGATATCTAAATCATCATTCATTCTTTCCTCTTCAATTTTGATTTCTTGATTTATGAATCCTTCCGATTGTTTCCTTGTACTATTATCCCTTGCAAAAAGTTTCCAATAAGAATTATATACACAAATTCCTTCTTGTGTAAGGTCCATTCTTTGAATATTTTAAAAGAAAGTGAAATGCACCTGTGTAGCAGATAGGGTTATATGATAAGTATGGATAATTGCAAGCCATTAAATGGTGGGCATATACGTGCATTGAAGAACCGTTATACCAACGACGTGGTTGTTACGAGGACATCAAATCAGAGGCGGAAATCTGTATACATGATACATTGTGAGTATGAGATTTTGGTGTGAATTGGAGTAGTTAGCGAACCGTATGAGGAAAATTAACTAGAGGAATAAGAAAGTAAAGTTGTGTATATTGGATAAGGCAAATGATTGGTTGGACAGCAGAAGCAAATGAAGAAATTTTTAATAGTAACCAGATAATCGATTAATACATTGTGAAGATGAAGCATACCTCAATCATGTGGGAGATATTTGTCATGAAGATTCAAGATCGAAGAAATTCTAGTTACAAATAAACTTCAAGGGTGTTCTTCAAGGAATGGTTGGGTTTTCCCACTTAAGTAAATGAGTTATGGCAAATTTGATGCTCATAACCGAATCGGTGAAGGAAGTTCAGTATGAAAAGGCATAAATGGAGATGAAGGTATGGTGGTTTAACTGCAACAATTTTTAAGAAGTGATGCTTTTAAACCAAAGGAATTCTTTCACAAGATTATGAGAGCATTGGTTAAGACCATGTGTTGTTTATCAGAAGTTGAACGAGTTAACTAATAAGAACAAGTGTATATTGTCAAGAATAGATGAATTGCTAATGAGAGAGCTTGAATTGAGATATGAACTATAAATGTTTTAGAATAATTTATAATAGTACTCAGTAGTGATATTCGATTATAACCAAAGGATATGAGAAAGGGTATGATATAATTAGAATTGTTCGCTATAATCTTAAATTGAACTAAAATATGAGTTGTACTGGTTAGTATTATATGTGATGGTGAAATGGTGAGTTTAGAAGATGGAAGTTGATTGGTCTACTTGTGAGTTGATTGTTGGTTGTTTGATTGATTGTTGGTGTCGGCTTAAGTCTGGCTGGTAGTTAATAATATAAAGGAGATGCTGACCAAATTTTCAGAAAACGCCCTACTCTTAAAGAAAGAAAGTATACTTCTGTGTGTTATTGATATTCATGTTAATATTCCAAATGATTTTGATCTCGGTTCTTGAAAGAGGTTGTTACAACCAATCCGACTATATATAATTGGTCTTTGATTTTATTTAGCTAGTCATCACCTGGTGCAATTGATCAATTAAGTAAGTTAATTGGTTAATTTTACCAATTAATGGTTAGTTAGATGGAAATCAATTCCAATTAGATTAAGTCAAATTTTGATGTGACTTTCAAATCCGAAATCAAAACAATGAGGAATTGGGAGAAGGTAAGGACACCAGTAGAGTTCAGAAATTGCTGCAAGTGTGTGAGGCTTTACTTGGATGAATATGCCCTTAGTAATGGATAATAGAGATAGAAAGTTATTTGTATGGACAAGTGAGAAGGATGTTTTTAAGAACTAAGGATTTAAGATAGAGCAAAGAGAAGGAAGGTAGGAAAGGAAGAAGGGAGATGGAATAAAGAAGAGATTAGTACCTACACCAATATGGATTTTATTAGGCAATCAAAGAGATTCTATTATCTGTAATAAAGTTTTATCAAAGGACATCTTGTTTCTGAATTGTTTTGATAATCATACAATAAATGGTTTATCAAGTATTTCTGTTCTGGATAAAATGTGAGATACGGTTTTAGTTCAGTTTCTGATTGATATTGATACTTAGGTTGTTATTAAATATCAAAAATGGTATTAATATAAATGATTGATGTTTACTTCAGTATGGGATGTTGTGAGCATCAAATTTCGTATTGACATCTAATTTGATATGACATCAAAATGAGTATTAATATCAGGAGTTCGATTGTGAATGAGCTATGAGAATGAAAAACGGAAATAGGAAAGAAAGTGGAATCAAAAGGATGATAAAGAAAATTTATAGGTAAGATATGGGTAACATGAGGGACAGAAGTAAGGTGAAAAATTTAGGAAACATTGGTAAATTGAGATAGGGAATGCATCCCAGGAGAATGATCAAGTATCGAGGGCTAAAAGAAGATATCTAGTGACTAGACATGAAGAGGAAATTGGAGGAAATATGTAAATGAATGTTATGCCTACCCAAGAGTTAAGGTGGGACATCAAAGACTACATGGATACATTTTTCCAGGAAACGTCGTAGTGAAGTCACCTGAGAACCAAAGTTTGTCCAATAAGTGGGTTAGTTGTTGCTTGAAGAAATGGTGGTACGTCATCAGATCCAGATATTGATTGTAAATGATCGATATTATTTGATTTGAGATTTGACAGGAGTATTCAGAATATGATGAAATTATGATGAACCAGAATAGTATATACCACTCCTAGATGAACGGTTAGTAAGTAAGGAAGAATTAAAAGATAGGAATATTGGCTACGATAACTCAAGGGATTCAAGCTACTCCGAGAATATGATACGAGGCATAGAGTTCAAAGAAGACTTTCTGATAGTATGGCATAAAGAAAGAATAAGTGTTATATGTGACTAGACGTCAAGGAAAAGCATTGTAGTCAGTTTCGTATTAGAATTCCCTCGAACCAAAATAATGATAGTATGGGTTAGAATATGCGGGTGATGCCTCCAGACTAGTATATTTTCTTCTAAGAAATAAGATATTTCCGTTCGGCAAATATACTCGATTGTGATTCAAGGAAATTAAGGTATGACGATACATTTGTGCGTCAATCGTATCCAGTCGAGATTTTCTCGTTAATTCTTTACTCTAGTGTAATTTCGAGAACGTCATAAATCGAATACGCAATGGTTTCAGTATATCATTAGCAGATGGACGAGAAGATTAAGAGAACGACTAAAGAGCCTTGAATGCGATTGGAAGCAATTACAAACTAAGTTAATTGAACAGAGAAACATGTGGGAATAAAATTCAACAACCAGTAACTATTGGAAACATTCATGAACAAAAATTTCTGAAATTAGAAAGAAAAGAGAATTAATAGGCGTTATGCTGGTCCAGAAAAGAGAATTAATAGGCGTTATGTTGGTCCTTTTGAAACAGTGAAATAAGGAAGATAAGTGTAAGTGAGTTGGCTTCACCACCACATGTATAGCTGGTTCATAAGGTGTTTATATGTGTATATTCACGAAAAGTAACTAAGCTCCATTATATATAAAATGGAGACTTGAGTTGAGTTATGGGAACAACTAATAGAATATGATGTATGTGAAAGGCTGTTGAGTAATGAGTAATGAGTAATGGTGCGAGTAAAAGTTTATGAAAAGTTGTAAGGTTGAGAGATCAACTTGAGAAAAATGGAAGTGAGATGCTGGAATATATCATTATCTGATCCTTAGTGTGATTCTGAGGACAAAATCCTTTTAAGGGGGTGATGTAATATCCGGGACATAGCGTGTGATTATTTTTATTGATAAATAACTATTATGTGATTATATTGTGATTTGTGGTGAATTATCTGATGATTGGTGTTGTTATGTGGATGTTTATATGTGGTAAAGTATAAGTATGTTAATTTTATTATGTCCAGAATAAAATATAGATAATTAAGGTATTTTTCTGGTAATTTTTGGAGTGTTATATGATTTTATATTGATTTATGAATTTATTAATTATTTTTTGAATAATTACAACATTATTTTCTAAAGCCGGGAATCGTCCAACCTCAACCGTTTTTATGTTTTTACAACCCGAAACTCTTCCGAAAACTCCTTCCTAACCTAATCAGGTAATTCCAGACATTTTCCATTTTTGACTTTTTCGATCCGGATTACGGTTTGACCCGTGCGCGGCCCGACGCAATATTTTCGAAACACTAACCCTTTTCGATAACATTATCTTCGTACAAATCATTTTATAAAAGTCCGTTTTTGATAATTATCCAAAACAGGATAATGCTTATCCAAAACAGGATAGTGTTTATCCAAAACAGGATAATGTTTATCCAAAACGATCGTATTTATAGTTACTTAGCGGCAAAGCAAGGTATTTATCGATCCATCACGATCCAGAACGTACTAATATTTCGTAAATATAAATAGCCCTTTTCTTATTTCGTTTCACTTGTATAATCATATTCAGACAGTACAAACCACTGAAAACAGGGAAAACCCTAATAAAATACCGTGTTCTTGAAAATCAATCGCACAAAGGAAGGTGTTATCGAGCTCCGATTCGGGCATGCAATATATCAAAACGAAGCTCTCAAAAATCTCTTTCTGAATCCACCATCTATTTTTGTGCAAAAATCAAGGTTTTTTCTGATTTAATTATTTTAATTCAAATTATTTATGGATTAAATTAGGAATTTTTGTTCTTGATATTTTTTATGTGATTTGATGGCATAATCATGTAGATCTTTTCTTCCTAGTCATTTTGGTATATTTTATGTCAAAAACCGAGTTCAATAACATGTAGAAAAGTGTATTTGAGTCTCAGGTTCATAAATTAGGTTTCATGTTCTAGAATAATTTCAATTGAAAATTAGGTGTTTCTTCATTAGCGGTTATTAGAGAATTCGAATGATTGGGATGTGTTCCTGGTTAAATTTGGGATTGATTCATGTATATATGTGCAACGAACGATTCCTGGATACCCCATATTTATGTTCGCCGGATTCTGAAAACGCTCGCCGTCGGCGAGTGTTCTTCACCAATTTCCAGTCATTTCAAGCATGGGTTGATGATGATTTGGTTTTATGGAATAATGTTTATATTGCTTTGTACTACAAATCTGCACATTCATGTTTGTTTCCGGGCTCTGTAGCAATTTCCGGGCGAGCTTGGAGTCACCGGCAATGGCTGCCGTCGGCGAACTCGATGCGTTCGCCGACGGTGGCAAATTGCCATTTAGTACCCCTGCTTTTAAAGAATTTACTTTTCAGTCCCTCCAGTTTCAAAACTTTATAAATATTGGATTTCTGTTTATAAAAATTATAAAAATGATATTCTGCTTATTTCTATTTTCAGAAAATTGTTTTTAGTTATTTAAAAATCCGAAAAATTCATTATTTAATTTCTGAACATTATTTTTAATTTAAAAATAAATCATTATTTAATTAATTAATTTTAGTTGATAATTAATTATCTAATTAGTCAATTAATTTGGATATTAATTGATTAATTAATTTAAATAGTTATTAATTAATTTTAATTGATTTAATAATTAGATTTAATTATTTATTTTTGATTTAAATATTTCGAAAAATAGTTTCGAGGTTTAAAATATTATTGTAAATTATTTTCAAGGCTCAATAATTATTATAAAATTATTTTAAAGTCAGATTCGGGTGTTCGAACCCTATTATTTAATTATAAAATGATTCAGAGTCCCATTTTAATTCCGACAAATGTTCAAAAATTCATATTAAATACCTGGAAAATTGTTTTGACCCCGAATCTTTTTTGAAAAATTATTTTGATCAAATATCTTACGTGTTATGTGTGATGTGCTATTTGATTGATGTGTTATATGCCTATATGGTTTTTCTTTGACGGTTTTTGTTGTAACTTTCAATCCGTAAACCGGATTTGGTTAAAATGAAGGGTAGATAGAAGCTTATGACGTCTATGTGACGATTAGAATGATATGAGATCGAGTATTGATAGATACTTGTGATGCCTAGCAGAGTAAGCAAGGCATAGAAAACGAAAGTCAGTGATCGGTAAATATGAATTGAAGTGTAGAAAGAGAAGGCAAGTGATTGACGAATAGAAGTAAGGCATAGAAAAAGAAGAAAAGTGATTGATGTGTAGAATTGTTAGATGAGTACAAGTAAAGTTGGAAATCATCTATGAAAAGGCAAGTCCTTATAAACCTTTCTTCGAGATATATTGCAAATATTGAACTTTCTCATAACGTGTTGCTATTATTGAAAATAAATCTTGTTTTATATTGCAAGTGCTTTAAACTATTCATCCTTGAACCCTGATCGTATCATTGATCTTGAGCTGTAAGCTTTATTTCTTATAAACCACCAACAGTTGATTTCCCAGATATTAAACCATACAAATACAATATTACACCACAAATACATACACACCGTAAGTCAAGTATTTCAACAGAGTTTCTTGAGCATGCAAAAACTTATACACCCTAGAATACCCTATCACATTAAAGATCAATACCCTGTATTATCATTGAACCATTGCTCTTCCGATACTTGATTCTTCATCAGGCTTGAAGCCATTATTCATACTTACACCTTGATACACCCTGGTGATACTTGTGAAATGTTTTATGCTCTGAGATAAATGCTTTATCAATGTTAATTATGATTCTCATTTATTGAATTGCAATGGTTATCATATTGAATTGTTTTAGAATTGGATGGTTTTATAAATATGGAGCAGATTCGTGGTCAGACCAGATTTGTGGTCATATTAGGCCAATGCGTGCCTTGGATCCAGTATATAGAGCAAAGATGTGAGCTTTGCTCGGGGTTAGTGTGTGACTGATCAACAGCCTAACCTTTAGTTTTAAAAATAAAAAGAATATCCAATTATATTCATTGCTTATGCATAAACTTAATTCTTATGAATCATTCAACTGATCATTGCTGAACCTCAGTTATTGCTATTATGACGTGCTGAGCTAGTTAGCTCACTCTTTGAAATCTGTTATGTTATTTTACAGTTGAAAAGGAAATGGTTGGTAACGAGGATTCTTAGTCCAGTGTGCGAGCTAGGATTCCAGGGTAAGATGAACCGAGTTAGCAGGAGCTTTATATTGTAGATGCGTTATGTAAGATTGTAAGAATGATATCATTATCAGTTGTAAGCAGAACTAGTTGGGATTTGGTACGATGTAATAAAAGTTAAGGTGGGCTTGTTTTCATACTTTAACCTATTGCGATCCATGGTTATGGTAAGTAGGGTCTTTACATATATAACTTTCATAAGCAGTTATATATATTGAGTGTGTGTGTGTGTTGTGAACCCCAAACTTCTGACCCAGGTTTGGAGGGCGTTAATTTTCAACTAATTCAACCATCATCATAGATCCATTAACCATAATCAATTCAAATCAAGCAAAATTAACTAACAATCATGGATAATACTTCTCTTTCACTAATCTAAAAAATTATTAAACTCAAAGTAAATGTTAGGGTTTTGAAGATTATACCTTCCTTGGTGTGTAATAAGTTACAAGGGAGCCTAAAGGATCCTTGATCTATGTTTATCATGTTCAAACTTGCAAATGATTTCAAGAAAAAGTTAGAACTTTTAAAGTTATTATTATTCTTGCAAGAACTGGAACAATGAGGGTCTTACCATGCTTATATGGACGAGAAAAGTGAACAATAGTTGTAGGCCATCTCAATACATTTCCAACGAGAAGTGGTGAGGGAGAAATGAAATGCTTTTTGTTTGTGTTTTGTGACGTGTAGTGAATTAGCCTTGCTTAATCTTAACCTTGGCTTAATCAAGGTTAATTTACTTGTCCATAAATCACCAAACAAAAATATCTACTTAACCTAGGTTATTTGGTTGGTTAAAACACTTGGTCCAGAATCATTCTTACATTAATATCTTTTCCAATTACTTACATCATCCTGCTTACTTCATTCCCTTGTCACTTGTCATTATATTGTGGTTTGATGATTTCACATTGTTTCTAGTTCCTTGCTTCTTGTACAAGCTTGATTCTTGGTCGCTTATTTATTTTACGGTTCGCTTAACCCTTGTTCTCGTTGATCATTTGAGGGATCATATTCGGGACCTTATTACTAGGGCTTCCCTTAACCTTTCTGAATATTTTATATTCCTTTAATGATCCTCTGTTATAATCCTTGAATTAAAATCATTTTTAATTATGTTACCTTATACTCAATTCTTTTGGTATATGGTGGACTTTCGGGAAAAATCAAAGTGTACGCATTCGAATTCTGACCACCTTTACATACACTTATTTACTTTATGGAATACTAATACGATCTCAGAATTTCTATAACAGTACTCCTATATAATGTGGTCTGATAATTTTCCTTAATCAGCACAATCAACAAAAACTTACTATTCATCAGGGTTTAAAAAAATTCCAAAAATTGGGGTTATTACAGTGTTTAATGGTCAACGACAAACCCAAAAGCTTCTAACCATGGTCCAAACCGAGAGGTTGTTAAGGAAAGGAAATAAGGCATTATCTGGCTTATGTAATGGACACCAAAAAGGGAGTTCCCGACATACACGACATACCCGTAGTGAAAGAATTTGAGGATGTCTTTCCAAAAGACTTATCAGGGTTGCCACCCGACCGAGAAATAGAATTCGTAATAAAATTAGCACCGAGAACGACGCCAGTATCTAAGTCCCCATATAGGCTAGCCCCAGTCAAAATGAAGGAACCAGCTTCTCAACTAAAAGAACTCTAGAAAAAGGGATGATAAGGCCAAGTGTGTCACCATGGGGTGCACCGGTATTGTTCGTGAAGAAAAAGGATGGAAGCATGAGGATATGCATAAACTATCGAGAGTTGAATAAATGACCATAAAGAATGTTAGGTCCTTAATACAAATGTAAATGGGGGAATAATACAGTTTATGCAAACAAATCGAATTAAGTACTCAACAGAATGAAACAATTTTTATATTAACTAATAAAAATTGATTACAAAACTACTCTCTCAAATGATGAACAATAATCCTTGAAATCTTCTAGGTTACATAAAAGATATATCGATTTGTGACACATATAGTGTAAACCTAATCTGTGCTAATAAACTGCACATCTAGACAATCAATAAGGAATCATATTCTATTATAATAAGAAATCTTAAAAGATATCCATGTATTGATTGCTACAATAAGTAAAGTCCTACACCGACATGTATTTTGCAAATCCTTTCCTTCTTCAATATCTCATGACTTTCAGCTGAAGTGACCAAATGCTGATGTCAAATACTGACCAGCAAATACTGATGACAATTGCTGATGAAGACACCTCTCCTAAATACTGATAAATAAACTATGATAATTTATATGCTGATATCATCAATTTCTTCTAACAATCTCCCCCAATTGTGCATTATGTAATTATGGATAGGTTCCTTATTGATGATGTCAAAACTATCTAAATGCAGAAACACAAACAAATAGTCTATTTTACAATCAGTTTCTTCAGACTTTAACTTCAGTCTTAAACTCTGGTACTCAGTAGCTTCATCAAGGAATTTCTTGAGGAGAATATCTTCAAGAACATTTACATACATTTCCATTCTCTGTTTGATATCCTTGATCTCTTCTGTAGATTCATCATTCTAATAAATAGCAGCTCTGAGATCATGTAACTTAGATCTTATAAGTGACAAGTCATCCAATTCCAAAAAATCCAACTTCTTTACCATCAGGATTAAAAGTAAGAACTTCTCTTCCTAAAGACTTAACCACCCTGGCTCCTCCAATAGGCATATCAACAGTATAACCAGATTTATCGATAAACTTTGGAATGTAATTGGACTTGTATGTCATTCCTTTCTACTTCATGTATACCAAGTTCTTCATAAATTTTGACTCTAACAGTAGTAGAGTTGGTTACCTTAAGTAAAGTAGTGACAAATTTCAACTTCTATTATGGTTTATTCTTCAAATGCTCTTGATTAAGCCTCAACTCTCTCCCAGATTCCAGAAAATAAATCCGCTTTTCACCAGTTCTATCATTCACAATGTGTACTGATAAAATTTTCTGCAAATATCCAAGATTTGTATTATTCCAAATTCCTGTCAGATTTTCAGGTTCCCTTAGAATTAAAGCATCAGCAACATAGTTATTATCTTTTGAATATCCCTAGCTGTAATATTCGGCATATAACTTGTAATTATTTTTATCAATAAATAAATATTCTGCGATTATTATGTGAATTATCTGTTGATTGGTATCTATGTTTGAATGTTTATATGTGATAAATTTGAGTATTTTAATTTTTATATGCCCAAAATAAAGTATATATAATTTTGATATTTTTCTATTAATTTATATTTTGTTATATGATTTTATAAAGGATTTATGGATTGAATAAATTATTTTTACGAATAATTATAAACTATTTTGTAAAATCGGGAATCGTCCAACTTCAACAGTTTTTACGTTTTTACAACCCAGAAGTTTCGTGAAAACTCCTTTATAACCTAAAATGATTATTCTGAGCATTTTTCATGTTTTGACTTTTTCGATCCGGAGTACATTTTACCCATGCGGGTCCCATCTTAAATTTTTCGATACAATATTCGTTTCAGTAAATCAATAAAAACTCGTATTTTCGAGAAACGAGATGTTTTGATTAAACTATTATATTATATTCTCGTAATTCGTGTAACCAAGGCCCTGAGACCAAGACTGTATTTACAAAAAGCCTGGTTTTGATAATTATCCCAAAATCGGTACCGAATTGGATCAGCTTTGTTAATACTTAATGATTAAGTATTCTATTTTTATATCTGATATGATCCAACAGGGTACCAATATTCTATAAATATATATAGCCCTTACCCTATTTTATTGGGTATAGATAATCATTATCAAACAGTAAAAATATATAATTTTTCAGAGGAAAACCCTAGAATTCATCGTATTCTTGAGAACCAAACCTAAAAACGAAGGCATTATCGAAATCGAAATCAAGCATTTGAGTAAAAATAACTTGTGAAGAGTTCTTTCAGATTCTATAATCAATTTCACTACAAAAATCATTGGTATTTTCCTAGTTTTTTTATTAAATTCGAATTAATTTGGGTTCAAATATGAATTTTTGATTTTGATGTTGTTTATGTGATTTGATGCTTTCATGTTGTAGATAATTTGATTCTGATCATTTTGGTATATTATATGTCGAATTTAGAGTTCAATAACATATAGACAATTGAGTTTGATTCTCGAATTAATAAAATTAGGGTTTCTATAAGTATGAATGTTCTTAATTGAATTTTGGGTGTTTTTGATTCAAGTGTTATTAGCTTAATTCGTTTATACCATTAGATAGATCGTGAAACAAGCAATCGATTGAGACAAGCGTGATGAACAAAGGGTAGTATTTAGTATTATTTGTATTCCGATGGCGAAGCTTTGACCAGGTTTTCCGGTCGAAATATGTACTATTTATTGAGAATGATTCTGCAAATGTGTTTCTGGAATGAAAACGAACAATCCCTGTTAATTTCGCTTAGTTCTGGGTCGTATTGAAGGTCTCTGGAAAGCTTGGGGTTGCGGTTAATGGCGACCGATGGCGAGTAGGTGGGGAAGGTGGTAAAATTACCATTTTGCCCCTATATTTTGTAAAAACTTACAAAATAGTCCCTATGGTTTTAAAAACTTGCAAAAATAGTATTTATGTTTCCAAAATTTTCAAAAATTCTATTTTTGTGTTTTTTATTTTCAGATAATTATTTTTAATTATTTAAAATTCTACAAATCATTATTTTTAATTCTGAAATTTATTTTTAATTCAAAAATAAATCTGAATTATTTAATTAATTTATTTTAGTTAATAATTAATTATTTAATTGGTAAAATTATTTAAATATTAATTGATTAATTGATTGAATTAGTTATTAAATAATTTTTATTAATTATTTAATATGATTTACTTATATCTTTTGATTTAAAAATTCCGAAAAATAGTTTCGAGCTTTAAAATATTGTTCTCAATTATGTTCAAGGCTCGATAAATATTATTAAATGGATTTAAATTCAGATTCAAGTATTCGAACCCTTTTAATTATTTATAAAATGATTAGTTGATCAGTTCTAATTTCGAAAAATGTTCAAAAATTCTTATTAAATACCCGAAAAATCATTTTAACCCCGAATCTTCTTTAAAATTTTCTTTTATCGAATATCTTACGTGATATGTGCTATATGTGATCTGATTGATGTATAATATGCTTATGTGTTTACTGTTTGACAGTTTTTATCGTAACTTTCAATTTATACGTTGGATTTGGGTGAAACAAAGGGTAGATAGAAGCATGTAACAAATAGAATAAAGTGAGAATAAGTATTGATAGATACTTATGATGTCTATAAGAGGAAATGAGGTGTAGAAAGGGAAAGCAGATAGTGAATGAATTGAAACGATAGACGAGAGCAAGTGAAGTGAAAGCCATTTGAGATA
Source organism: Apium graveolens (assembly GCF_009905375.1). Classification (NCBI taxonomy): domain Eukaryota; kingdom Viridiplantae; phylum Streptophyta; class Magnoliopsida; order Apiales; family Apiaceae; genus Apium; species Apium graveolens. The sequence continues at coordinate 192,541,542 of NC_133652.1, forward strand.
AGTCAAGTGTTCTTAACCTTTCTTGATATATATTGCTAAGTATTCCAAACAGTTCTTGTTTTATATTGCAAGTTCTTTGAAGTACTTAACCCTAAACCCTGATTCTTCCTATTGATCTTTGAGTCGTAAAGCCTTATTCTTTGTAAACCATTGATTGTTGAATCCCCAGATACGAACCACATATATACGACACTACTCCACATATACATATATACCATACATCAAACACAGAAATGGATTCACTTAACTTGCAAACCTTCAAACCTTATACATCAGAAGACTGATCTTTGTAACCATTAAACCTTTGTTCTTCTATTATCTGATTCTTTCCCAGGTAGGAAGCTAATCATTGTACATACCTTGTTATACCTTTATGGTGTTATGAATTACCTTATGTGTTGAGACAAATGTTGTTTATGATTCTGTCTTTTGATTTACAATGTTTTTATGTTATTGTTATTGTTTTCTAAATGTGAACCAGATTCGTGGTCAGACCATATTTGTGGTCGTATTAGGCAAATGTGTGCCTTGGATCCAGTATATAGAGCAGAGCTGTGTGCCATACTCGGGGTTAGTGCGTGACTGATCAGCAACCTAACCTTAGTTTTTAAAATAAAAGTGAATATCCAATTATAATAATTGCTTAACAAGAAACTTGATTCCTTAAATCATTTCATTTGATCATTGTTTAATCTCAGTTATGTCACTGTGACTTGCTGAGCTAGTTAGCTCACTCTTGCGAATTTATTTATGTTCTTTTCCAGTTAAGAAGGAAACTGTTGGTAGCGAGGATCTCCAGACAAGTGTGCGAGCTATAATTCCAGGTTGAGACGGAATAAGCTAGCTGAAGACTTTTATTTTAGTTTTGAGTTTGAATGTTTGTATGAATGTTTTATTTTCGAATGTAAGTGAAACTGGTTGGGATTTGGTATGTTTGTAATGTAATTAAGGTGGTGGCTTGTGTGCATACTTTAACTTGTTGCGATATGTGGTTATGGTAAGTAGGGTCATTGTATATATTATTTTCATAAACAGTTTTATACATATTATGTGTGTATGTTGTGAACCCCAAACTTCTAACCCGGGTTTGGAGGGCGTCATAAGTTTGGTATCAGAGCTACAGATTATAAGTCACTAACACAAGCCTAGATTATCGAGAATGGGTAGAGGGTTAGGATTAAGAATAAGAAATAGAAAATTAGAATGTCGAGAGGATGAGTGCAACTATATAGTAGGTTTTAATATGATTAGAGTAGTGATTTGAGATTCTTATCTTGCCATGTGATTTTCAGATAACAGCGATGGAAAATCCTATCATTCCTCTACCATCTGATCATTCTAAGCCTTCAGTTGGAGGACCGTCATTTGATCCACGCCCTGCTCTTCCACCGGTGTTAGCTATATTACCTCCTGTTATGACGGCTGCACCACTGCGAGCTATTCCACCCCTAGTATGAGACCACCTATTCGAGGACCCGCACTTGCTGATTCTGACTCTACCGGATATTCAGTCGCAAGTTCATCTTTCTAGTGTACTCCACGCCCTGTTCCATATTATGACTCTACCGGATATTCAGTCGCAGGTTCATCTTTCCAGGAATTACAGCACATCGTGAGGACCATAGATGTTTAAAGGAGTGTGAGGGAGCTTCGGGATGAGATTCATGTGACCCGTAGGGTACTTGATGCTAGACTAGATGGAGCTACTTGTGAGTATGCGGCCCCAGGTGCTCTTCTGGGGAGGGCCAGAGAGGTGTTGGAGGATCTTGCGAGGCTTGGTGGACCAGAATTTCCATGGAGCTAGACGACAGAGTTGTTGTGGGTGTTGTTATATGTATATTAGAGTGTAGCGTGTATTAGCAGACTTTTGGTTTGTATATGTAGACTAAACTTGCTGACTAGTGTGTAGGCCTGTTGTACCTTTTTTCTTTTGTTGAAGCATTTTCATGCTTGTACTACCAAATTTTGATAGATATATATATCAATACCTTTCCTTTACCAACATTGTCATTTACATTACTGCACCTTTCTTATCTTACAGTACTTACTGCACCAGTTATAAACTTTATGATAATATGTACCCTATCCCTTTGATTGTTTACATTCGGTAAAGAAGCATGCAATTTACTTAGTTCAAGCATTAAAAATGTTTTCAAAAAGGAGATATTTCTGTTTTACAAAAACCTTTCATAAAAAGGATTTTATTTTAAGGATAAAAAAGTTGTTTGATTCTTTACAGAAAATGCTTCCTAGAAGAAATACCCGTTCTACCAACAAGAATGAAGAAACCAACAACAAAAACCAACAAAACAATAACCAGAATGGTAATCCAGGTCCTATAGAGCCAACTGTAGCCCAGATTCTTCAGATCTTGGCTCAACAAACAATCAACCTGACTCAACAACAACAGAGACAGGCCAATCCTTAGGTAACTTTTAAAAATTTTCAGGCGGTGAATCCACTGGAATTTAAAGTTTCTTTAGATCCAATTGAAGAAAGAGTGTGGTTAAAGAAGATTGAGAAGTCATTTGATTTAGTCAAGGTGAGAGAGGAACAGAAAACTGAGTGTACAAGTTACTATTTGAAGAATGAAGCCGCCTACTGGTAGGAAACTGTTATAACATTTGAAGGTATAGATGTTATTGCTTCGGATAGATTCAAGGAGTTGTTTTTAGAAAAGTATTTTCATCAACTTTTTCAGGATCAAATGGAATTGAAGTTTTTGGAGTTAAAACAGGAAATATGTCAGTAGTAGATTATGAAAGTAAGTTTAAGTAATTGTCTAGGTTTGTACCATCATATGTAGATACTGATAGGAAGAAAGCTAAGAGATTTTAGCAAGATCTTAAGCCACAGATTAGAGGGAAGGTAGCTATATTTGAGTTGGACATGTATACAGGAGTTGTATAAAAGGCTATGATTGCGGAGACCGAAAGTGAAATGTCACAAAAGGAGAAGGAGAGTAAGAAGAGGAAGTTTGAAGGAAGGCAAGTTTTATCCAGGAAGGAATTTTAATTTCAGAAAGTAAAATGCAGGCGACGGAGGAAATGGCAACTATCCAGCCACTGGGAATCGGCCAAATCAGCAGAGGCTAGCTTTATCAGAATGCCAGGTATGCGGAAAGAAACATGGAGGAGTTTGTAATAAATAAAATATGGTTCATTATAGATGCAACCAGAAGGGGCACTATTCAAGGGAGTGCCATAATTAACCAGCCAGAGAGCCAGTAAATAGGAATCAACCTACCAGGAATCAAGGGGGCAAGGTTCCAGCAATTGGGTTTACATGCTTCAAGTGTGGAAAGCCAGGATACATAGCAAGGGATTGTAAAACATCAGTTCCAATCAGTATTGCGTTGAGAATTATTGGATCTATTCCAGCAGTGAATGAACCTCCTAGAGCTAGAGTTTATGATATATCGGTGAAGGATGATATTCAGGACACTGATGTTGTGACAGGTACGCTTATTGTGAATTCTTTATGTTCCAAAGTCTTAGTAGATTCAGGAGCAAATCGATCATTTACTTCTCAATATTTTGTTGATAAGTTGAATTTTGTAGTTGAATTGTGAAATGAGATTATGACTGTAGAATTAGCAAATCAAGAGCGTGTATATGTTAACCAAGTGTGTACGAACTGTGAGATTGAGATTTCTGGCGATAAGTTATATTCTGATTTGATACCATTTAAGTTAAGAGAACTTGATGTCATTCTAGGAATGGACAGGCTATCTAAGCACGATACTCAGATAGACTGTCGTAACAAGGAGGTAATTTTGAAGACGCCAAATGAGGAAGTGGTAACGTTTAAAGGTCAAAGGAAAGTAGAGAAGTTCTTAACGGTGATTCAAGCTAAGAAGTTACTGTGACAAGGATGCGAGAATTTTATTGCTTATGTGATAGATAGAAATCAGGAGCTAGCAAAACTTGAAGATATTCCAGTAGTCAATGAGTTTCCAAACGTATTCCTAGACGAGTTACCAGGACTTCCTCCAAACAGAGAAATAGAGTTTGCAATCGACTTAGCACCTGGAACGGAACCAGTATCTAAGGCCCTGTACAGAATAGCGCCCGTTGAAATGAAGGAATTAGCAAAGTAATTACAAGAATTGTTAGAAAAATGAGCGATTAGACCCAGTGTGTTCCTATGGGGTGCACATGTGCTATTTGTTAAGAAAGATGGAAGCATGAGATTATGCACCGACTATAGAGAACTCAACAAGCTTACTATCAATAACAAGTATCCATTACCTCAAATTGATAATTTTTTTGATTAGCTGAAAGGATCCAAGTATTTCTCTAAGATTGACTTGAGATCTAGATATTACCAATTGAAGATCAAACCTGAAAATATACCAAAGACAGCTTTCTGAATAAGGTACGGTCATCATGAATTCTTAGTGATGTCTTTTGGACTGACCAATGCCCCATCAATATTTATGGACTTGATGAACATAATTTTCAAGGAATATTTGGACAAGTTTGTTATTGTGTTTATAGATGATATTTTGATCTACTTGAAGTCAACAGAAGACCATGCAGAACATCTAAGGATATATTTGGAAAATTTTCAAAATGTGAGTTTTGGCTATAGGAAGTTCAATTCTTAGGACACATAGTCAGTAATGAAGGGATCAAAGTGGACCCAACGAAGATTGAAGCCATTACGAAGTGGGAAAGGCCAAAAACACCAACAGAAGTGAGATGTTTCTTGGGATTAGCAGGATATTATCAAAGATTTGTTCAAGATTTCTTGAAGATTGCGACGAATTTGACGAAGCTTACCAGGAAAAATGAAAAGTTTATATGGAATGAGAAGTGTGAAGAAAGTTTTCAAAAATTGAAGAAAAGATTGATCACGGCACCTGTTTTGTCACTTCTAGAAGATCCAGGAAATTTTGTAATTTATAGTGATGCTTCTCTTAAGGGATTAGGTTCTGTTTTGATACAACACGATAAAGTTACTACAAATGCGTCTAGACAACTGAAACCTCATGAGTCGAAATATCCTACTCATGACTTTGAACTAGCAGCAATAGTATTCACTATGAAGATTTGGAGACATTATCTATATGGAGAAAGATGTGAGATTTAAAGGACCATAAGAGTTTGAAGTACATTTTCACGCAGAAGGAACTTAACATGAGACGGCGAAGATGGTTGGAGTCGATCAAGGACTACGACTGCACGATTAACTATTACTCAGGAAAAGCAAATGTAGTAGCAGATGTATTAAGAAGAAATAAGAGATTGAATGTGTTGATAGTACCAGAAGAGTTATATAAGTAATTTTAGAATTTAGAATTGGAAATCAGAATTTCCAAGCCTAATGAAGCAAAGATGTATAGTATGACTTTTGAGCCAGAGTTTTTAGAGAAGATAAAGAAGTGGCAAGAAGAAGTAATGGATTAGGACATCAAATGTTTGGTAGGAGAAGAGTTATGCACTAAAAAAGATGATCAAGGTATTCTCAGATTTTCTTCCAGAATTTGTATTCCACCAGTGACAGAGTTAAAGAATGAAATTCTACAAGAAGCTCACAATTCAAAGTATTCCATCCATCCAGGGAGTTCCAAGATGTACAGAGATTTAAAAGAGAATAAGTTGTGGTCAGACATGAAAAGAGAAATTATGGATTGGCACTATGCCATAGATGACTTTTAGCAACACCAAAACTGTGTTGCTACAGACCCCAAAAAATATTGACATAGGCAAAAAGAGATATATTGCAACACATTTTTGGTGTTGGGTGTAAGGTAGTCACCATATGTATTTAACCTTACATCAGTGTCATCTATAGTAACACAGCAAAATATGTTGTTATAGATATAAATTGCAACAGGATTTTTAGAGTATAGTAACACATATTTTATGTTGCAATAACTATACTAACTGACAAAAAATGGCCCCCACCATGTGGGACCCAGCAGTGGGCCCCGTATGTGAGCCCCACCTGTGGGTCCCGGGACTTAAATGTTGACATAGGCAAAAAGAGATATATTGCAACACATTTTTGGTGTTGGGTGTAAGGCAGTCACCATAGGTATCTAACCTTACATCAGTGTCATCTATGGTAATACAGCAAAATATGTTGTTATAGATATAAATTGCAACAGGATTTTTAGAGTATAGTAACACAAATTTTATGTTGCAATAACTATACTAATTGACAAAAAATGGCCCCACCATGTGGGACCCAACAGTGGGCCCTATATGTGAGCCCCACCTGTGGGCCCCAAGACTTTCTTAAATTTCCATATGATGCCCCGTAGTTTCTTAAATATTCATATTTTATAGTTTTTTGTTTGTTTTTCTTTAAATTTTCACAAATTTATTATTAGATAAATATTTAAATCCAAAATATAAAACTTAAATTAAATAAATAAATATAAAACTCTTGAATCATTACATTACATGAATCAAGTTCTATAAAAGTTACATTCTAGTATAATTAAAAACTATGTCAGGTACTTAACAAATAATATCCTTCACACAATAGCTATTAGATGCAACTCTTCCCTTATATGACACGAAGGTCCTTCCCATTTATCAAATAGTGTAGCTCTTCCCTGTTGGTAGCGAGGATCCCCAGAAAAGTATGCGAGCTAGGATTCCAGGTTGAGACGGAATAAGCTAGCTGAAGGCTTTTGTTTTAGTTTTGACTTTGAAGGTTTGTAAGAATGTTTTATTTTCGGATGTAAGTTAAACTAGTTGGGATTTGGTACATTTGTAATGTATTTAAGGTGGTGCACTACAACAAACTAGCCTATCAGCGACCAACTTTTTTAGCGACCGGAACTTTGGTTGCAAATAATAAGCAATAGCGACCACATTCCGCGACCGGGCACATTTTCGTAGCTAATAGGTACTTAGCACCCGCAACCCGTAGCTATTCAGTCGCAACCATTCCCCCTCAAAAAAAAACTCCGCGCAAATTTGGCGCTTTTTCTTTTGCTACTAAATTTTACCAGCGACCGCAATTAGTCGTAGAAAGTTCCATGTCAACACCAAAAACAGCGACATCATTTGGTCTCAAATTTAGTGACTAGAAGTATCAGTGACCGATATGTATCAGCGACTGATTGTTGTAGCAGAAATTCCCGCACATTTGATTTTTTTTGTGGATGGGATTTTGGCGCACTTTTTAGCGACCGAAAAGTATCAGCGACTGAATGCCGTCACTGACGATGAAGATTAAAAAATTAATTTTTTATTATAAATAATATTAATGTATCATTTTTAAATTTAGTTAATATAAACTTTTAAAAATAGCAAATTTTGTATGAAAATTGTAACTGCAACGAATGTTGTAAAAAAACTAACTATCAAAAATCTATACAATTATGTGAAGGAAAATATAAGGCGTTTAGGTCCCGCCTTTCAAATCGTCTCATTCTATTTTTCTAATTTTCTTAACTTTTTTAATTAATAAATATTACCATGATAACATTCCCTTAAACTTATTTCTATTTAAATTAACTTATAATCTTGATATATATTCTCCAAAATTTCATTTTAGTACAATTTCTCCCATTCTCTTAAAATCAACTGACTATATTGTATTTTCCTAAAATTTATTAAATGTTAAATTTTTTCAATAGTATATTATTTTTTCCTAAATAATAATACAATTTCTCAATATTTTTTAAAATCATTATATCAATATATTATACCAATATAAAGGAGAATACAATTGTGGTACTATGGTGGCGCCTCTCGTATCGTTTTGTATATTTTTGTAATTTTCTCAAAATTTGATATTATTAAAAAGAAAAAAAAAATTATATATTGATTATTGATTAATAAATAATATAATATTTGTTACATTAGATCTGTGAATAATGAAAAAGTATCTCATTAGAGTAAAAAATAAAGAAAAAGAGTGTTATTTTAGAATATGGGTGTGAACTGCAGCGTAGTAAACTACAATAGTTATTTATATTATAGCGGTTTATAATATTTATTGTTATTTTTATAATATTAAGAAATTTCTTTATTCTTAGATATTTTTATTTTGAAATATATAATATTATTTTTTTAATAATATTTGAATCATAGAATATTACAATATCTGAGACTTACGAACAATGAAATATATAAAGAAAATCAAAAAAATAAAACAAATAAAATAAATAACATAAATTTTGTTTTTAATTTATTAAATAAGAATTATACACGCAACAGTGAACCGTACACATAACCCCAGTACATCGCCTATACCCACAGCGCCTATACCCAATTCTGCTGTTGTACAAACCCTTCCGACCCTTCCGATCATCTTCTTCCGATCCTCTTTCCACATAATCTATTGTTAATTTTGTAATCTATTTGTTAATTCTTTAATCGATATGTACATGTCTATTCCTTAACCTCTGTATGTAGTTTGTGGATAAATTGTATCTATTTCTCCTATATTGTATTACAACAGATTACTGGTAGTTATACTTTAACCTGTTGCGATCTATGGTTATGTTAAGTATGGTCATTGCATATATTATAATGACCCGTATATTTTTATTATTATTTAAATGTGTAATTATGGAAATAATAATTAAATAAAATATTTGTGTGGGTTCAGTCAGTGGCTTATTACTCTATCACTATGTGTATGTGCTTACTAATGTATGGAATTGAATTGCGTGGTTAATTAATGAATTGTATGAGTTTGTATCATTATTAAAAATGGTATTATTATAGTTTTATTTCCATAAATACTTGGATTGTCTCTAAAATTGTTTTTATGACTTTATAATTTCAATAATTATTTTTAGGACTTTATAAAATTGAGTCATCAATATTTTATCAATTATTTAACCCTGTATGATTTTCTGATTTGCATTTATTTGTAAAATTTGTATTTAATTCCCGAATTCTTCAAAAATTATGAAACTCATATTTATTTAAGTTTGGAATATTCCGAGAATTTTAAAATTATTTTGGAAATTTTCAGGATTAATTTTACCCACGCGTCGGTTCGTTAATTGCTAAATACGGGTACGAGTAGCGTTACAAAATTTATCTAATAATTTCAAAAAAATTATGTTTTTATCAACTATGGGGTATTTATAACATTTTAAGACTGTTTTGGGAATAATTTGATTAATACTCATTCGCAAGTTATACTGTTATTAGATTAGAGACGGTACAAAATTGGGCTTCCAATCGATAAAAAAGACATGTGGCTCGTGATAACACTGCTGTGGCCTCGGTTGTGTATATGTGTAATGCAATGGTTAGAAGAAAATAAAATAATAAAATGACAGTAGAAGCATATCACTCTAATTGTTATTATCCCATTCCTCAATTTTTTTATTTGTTCATCTCTCTCTCGATTCTTCACTGCCTATCTCCATTTCTTTGTTTCCCCTTTTATTCCCCTGTGTTGCTTCCCCCGCCATGCCCAGTGGATTCCGGTGATTACATCCGTTTATTTCCAGTAGTTTTCCAGGCTTCGATTCAAGTGTGCGTGTGTTTGAGTGTGAGTTGCGTGTGTTGAGGTGCCGCTGTTGTGCTTCTTCCGGGCGCCTGTTGCTTCCTGCTGGCACGGTCTTGGAAACTTCCCTGTCCTCTATCTCATTGAGATCTTTCACTTCCCCTTCAATGATCAAAGCTTTCTGGACTACAGCGGTATATGTTGTTAATTCAAAAACTGCAACCTGTCCGCGTATCCATGGTCGTAATCCCTCTTGAAATCTCTGAACTCGCTTTTCTTCAGTGTCTACCAGTTTCGGAACAAATCTAGCCAATTCATTAAATTTGGCTTCATATTCTGTTACATACTTCTCTGCTTCAGCTCTAAAAACTTTATCTGCATTTGATTCTTCACATAGCGAGGAAAATGCTTTTCTAAAAATAATTCTTTAAACCTATCCTAAGCAATAACATCTTCACCCTCTAATGCCTTTTTAGATTCACACCAATAATTTGCCTCTCCCTTCAACAAATAACTAGCAAAATCAGTCTTCTGGTCCTCACCTATCTTTACTAGTGCAAACGCTTTCTCTATTTCTTTTAACCAGGTAGTAGCTTTAATAGGATCAGTAGACCCATCAAATTCTGGAGGTTTAACTGACTGAAACTGCTTAAAAGTAACAACAGGTAATGCTGGTGGTAATTGAGGCTCAGGACGAGGTGGCTGTTGTAACATTTATTGTTGGATTTGCAGTTGTTGATGCTGCATCTGCTGCTGCATCATTACCATCTGTTGTTGCATCAGATGGAACATTTGGTTCATGGTCTCATTAGTCTGACCTTCAGAATTGCTGTTAGAGGTCTCAGCCCTAGTCTTTCTTTTTGGTGCCATCTTCTTCTGATAATAAAACAAATGATATTTCTTTAACAGTTTAATAAATAATTGACAATATGTAAGGAGAACAATTTATCCTGTATTAATAACATGGTTTATTTAAAGAAATAGTTGCTGAATGTAAAAACTGGAAATGTAAACAGTTAAATAAAATGTTTATTCTCTTTATTTTTTCAACAGGAATTATAATATGGAAAGCTGTAAAATAATAAAATGAAAGTAAATGCTGTAAACTGTAAAGACTGAAATTTAAATAAAAGAAATTTGAAAAGGTCAGTTTATATATATGACACCAGCCTCAGGTGTAAATGCTTGATACAAAAAGTCTCGCTCTGCTGGTAATCACCGCGGCTACAAGTCATACTACCACTACAGGTCAAAAACCTACTACAGGTTAAACTACTAGTACACACATACACACTACTCACTAGGTTATACTATGCTGCCTCTATATACATCTATACTCTGAAGTAACTGTCTCAACTGTCCATGTCTCAGAACCCAGGCGGAATACGCCTAAGCTCCTCTCTAAGTGCCTGGACCAAAGTCTGTGCCAAGCGGAATATCCGATAGAACTCTGCAAAAGAAAGAGGTCCATCATGGGTCAAATCATCAAGCTCCCAAGTAGCGCTCATCAAAACTGACTGCAGTCGCTGCCTCATATAGTAATCTGGCTGTAGGGCCGCTAACGGTCCTCTGTCCCTCTGATCAAACAGATGCATAATCTCTCGACACTGTGCCCGCTAATACTCCATATCATCCCTCATAACTCTATACTCATGGTATGGTACCATATGCGGCTGAGCAACCTGACCTACTGACTCCTGGGAAGGAACCCTTGGAATACCTGCACCCTGCTGTGGTAAGCCTAGCTGTAAATCCACATCATGCTCTCCCATTCCCTCGACTGGAGTCATCTGAACTATGTCCGGCTCTGGGGCATGCACTGGTATAGGAGGTAACAATGGTGGTGGTGGTAACTCCTGCTCAATACCCGGTATAAACTGATGCTCAATAGGTAAAGGAACTATCGGCTCGAAAAACTCAAAAGGATCAAACATCTCTATGGGGTCATGAACTATCCCCTAAACTGGTGGTACCGGCTCCTGTGGCAATGGTGGTGGAGGTGGTATATGAGGAAACATACGCTCAGATACTGCAGGTATGACTGGTGCTGCTGGTCCAGTGATTGTCCTCTCGGAAGACGCAGAATAACCAGAAGATGCCATCTGATAATATATCAAAGAAAAGAAAAGGTCACTTGACAATCCTAAGATTTATATTTCCCTATTCTAACCTGACCTAAATCCTAATACTATTCTTCCTAATTTGACTATCCATATCTTATGTGATCTCCCTATCCTATCTTAATTCTAATATTCTTGTTTTCAGGGACCAAACCTACAGCTCTGATGCCAAACTGTAACGCCCTCCAAACCCGGGGTATAAGTCTGGGGGTTACGAGCTAATCACCAAACATGTACAAGCTTATTAATAAATAATAAAGAAATGAAACTAAACCCCTTTAATACTAACCATGACCTTTTTAGGTTGAAGTATGAAAACAAGAACCACTAACTACTTTTATTACAAACCAACATTTAAAATCTCACAAACTCTCTTTATTACATACCATTGTCTAATTTATTTTTAAACTAAGTTCAGCTTTTATTCAAACACACATACTATCTATCAACACTCCACCTGCTCGGGCAACTCAAAGCTTTCTTCCTGAATTGGGATCAACACATTGGGTATGAGAGGATCCCGAGGCTTGACCCGCTTCTTTACCACTCGTGTCCTGATGGGTTTCATATTCCTTCTTAACTGAAAACAATAAGGTGAATAATAACAAAAAGGCTGAGCCAAAAATTGCTCAACAAGTCCACAAAATATAAATAGTGTTAAAGCAATATGATTGAATCCGTAACCCAGGTATATCTGCAAAGATATAACCTCATAAGAATAGAAAGAAGGCCATTACTGGCGAATACAATTGAACTAAACTGGACTCAAGTTCGCAGCTATACCCTGCTGATCAGCCAGGATACAGTGCGGATCTATATCTTACTATATAGATCCCGTCGGGCACCCAGGCACTACGGCCCATTTCAAGGATCAGGTTATGTCCCGGTCCTTAGGATTATGTAAACTTAATTCCAGAAGTGGTATTATCCAGTCCCTGGAATAGCAACCGGAACAATCGGTATGCTTTGATATATTCTAATCACCAGAATATATCAATAATTGTGAGTAATAATTGGAATATAAATAATGAATTCAAATGAAGAGAATAATTCAAGAAGTGAAATGAAATATGAACAAGAGAATTAAAAGAGTGCAATTGTAATAATAATCTAAAGAGAATATCACTATTCTGGAAAATAGAATAGAGGAGAAACTTGCCTTTTGCGCGACTTACTGCAATTAAATCACTTCCGTTTATCCCCTACTTGACCTGCCTTGCTGGCTTAGCTTTTGTTGGCAAAATAGACTGGTTAAGTCATTTTGTACTTCAATTTGCATCTTGAATCGACTTCATTTCATTCCTATTATCTACCCATGCGCTTATCACTGACTCTTATATTACATATAAGCAAGTAAGACTCGATTAACCATATAATACACATAAGTACATAATCATTTCTATATTTAACATAATTTTTAGAATCAAAATCGACTCGCTGATTGCTCCGTTGATTACCTTCTGCTTCATTTCCCATTTTTTCGGAATTTTTCGGATTCGTCTCGGCACGTATTTCGACTGATAATCAAGTTAATACTAGAGTCAGCTAATTTCTAGATGAAATTAGGCCTTCATATTATTTTTAATAAAAAGAATACATTTTTCTGAGTAAAATGGCTTTCGTTTCGCTCAAATCAGATTAACGGTTGAATTATTATCAATTAAATACTGATAATTTAATTTATTATTCAATATAATTAATTATTACAAATTATTAAATCTTAAAATAATTATTTAAGAAAAATCAAAGTCAAAAATAATTTTTTTATAATTTTTGGAGTTAAAATGAATAAGTTATGATTTATTGAAAATGATGTGATCAATTATCGGAATAATTTATCACTTTTTAAATATTAATTAAATAAATAACTAATAAATAATTAATAATTAATTATTTAATAACCTAATTATTAGGATTAATCACAATTTATTACGAATATTCACACTTGTCCTTATTTATTCGATTATATCGATTATTTATAAATAAATAATCGATATCATTAACTGATACGTTAATTATTGAATAAAAGAGTCATTATTCGAATCATATTTCAACTCAACGATCCCCTACTCGTATTCCTACGAGTTATTCGTGTTTTTCACATAATTATCGAAACATTACTGTTATTATTGCACGTAAACGTTTTAAAATTAATTATCTGTATTTAATTATTCATTACGAATAATTATTACAATATTATAGGAATAATTTACTATCGTCTGAATATTAATAATCGAACTTATCGTTCAATTACTCGTATAATTACGAGTTATTCATTTTATTCCCTTATTTATCGAATCGTTTCTCACAATATTCGATCAATATAGTTCTTATTTATTAATTATTAACTAATAAGTAAATAAATAGATAAATGATTAAATAAATAATTAGATACTTAATTAAATTACTAAATTCGAATTTATAAATTTATAAGATAATTTAGCAATTATTAATACTATTTTAAAGAATTTAAAAACTAATTTTTAATTGATTTTTAGAATTAATAAATCTAATTTATGTTTTTATAAAATATAATTAAATAATTAAAATTCAGAAAAAGAAATCAGAAAAGGGGTTAGGGTTTTGAAGGATTAAAACCAGGTTAAAATTTAGAACCCACCGGGTCGGGTCCGGGTTGGCAAGAACAACCGGCCGGTGTTCTTCACAACCCAAAAACCGACGAGGTTCCGGCCACCGGAGCTCGATTCCGGCGAGGCTAATTCCTACCCAAAACCACATGTTTTCAGTCTGTTTTTGATGCCAATCGTTTTGTCACAACTCCAGCTACACATCCCCGTCGCCCTTCTCGTCTATCCATCCCTATATCTGCTTTCCCAACGAAACAGAGCAAAACTTGGCGAGAATCCGGTGAGCTCGATTCGTAGCCAAAACGGGATCGTTTGGATCGATTCGACCCTCTATCTCATTCAAAATCACATCAGCAATTCAACCATACCACTATCTAATCCTAATAACCCCTACAATTAATTCTCCGATCAAATCAAACAAAAGTCTGATCAAAACTCAAAATCACGATTCCGTACATGAAAAATTACAAATAATATATCAAAATAAAGCTTATTACTCCTACAATCAAACCCTCATACTCTAACATACCTCAGATATCTGTACAATCAAAAACGATCAATTAAAGAAACACATAAACCCTAGATATCGATTTATCGATTCAAACAATCGTCAGTCAAATTAATTAGCAGGAATCAATCATAAACAATCAAATAAAGATGTTAATATCATCAATTTCAACAAATAACTCCAGAATCAAAAAGTACCAATTCGGGTATAAACCCTAGAAATTAAAATCGAAAATTAACACATCAAAACATGTTTTTGATACCAGAAACCGAAAGAACAACTCGAGAGGATCGATTTGGATACTCACATGATACGATTTGGTGTTCAGAAATGTTCAAAATCAATGATTGATTCTTGACCCGAAATCCGACCGGAACTGTTCTTCAGAGAATTTCCAGAAATTTGCAGAATTTTTATTAATTAATTAATAATAATTAACTAATAATTAGGCTATTTATTGGGTAAAAAATAATACTCCTAAATAAAATTAAGGGGCTAATTATACATTTAATATAAATATTTGGCCCTAATTTTCATAATTTTTGGGTATTAAAATTTAATTTATAATTATTTTATATATACAATATATATGCCAAAATTTCCCAAAAATTGTGAATAATGCAAAAATACAAAGAAATGGTATAAATAAAAGTCCTATAATTTTATAAAAATAAAAATATGATTTTTGTGGGGTTTTTGACACCCAATGGGGCCCGGAAAAGTCATTTTTCGTAAAACGAGAAAATTTATAAAATATCTAGATGTTCAGAATAATGCGATTGTAAAAGATGTTTGATGAAAAATAAGGCCCATTATTTTATTTGAAATACTGGCTTTAAAATCATTGTTTAGGTTGCAAAACGTTTGAAATGAAACCTATGAATACGATATAAAACATCTGAAAAATAACTTAAAAGTACAGAAATAATACGGAATACACATAACACACAACAATTAGGGTTTAACGGATAATCACACATAATTGACATATTAATACACATAATATGATATTATACAACGTAAATTTCCCGGTCGTTACAAGCGGACGGTGGAGGGTGATGATATAATTCTGAGTCATAATATTTTAAAATAAATAAATATAAAAATACGAATAATAATTAATTATTTAAAAAGTTGTATCATTAATTGAATTGTGCTGGTGGTTGGATTGTGTGATTGGTTGTAAATTGACGTCGAGTTGTTCGACGGGTAGGCCGATAAACAGAGGAAGTGCTCCCCGAATTTTTGGAAATTAAATTCGAAAATTCGGGACATACCCTGTAATTATCGGAACGTTGAGCGAGTATAAATAAGTATATACATATATATATATGTTGTATACGAAATTTGATTGTATGTAGTGGCGAATTGTTTTACCAAAACTAATAACCCTAATTTCGTAAAATGACAAGTATACGTATTTTCTGAAAATGAACACCAAACCGATTTCTCGAGAACGTGAGCCCTGACTGTTGGATGTGTTATTGTATTATAATATATACATAATTACGAGTCGGGTTTGAATATCGTTGGGTAGAATTGGTATTGAGGATATGTCAAGCATACCTAGACGTCTAACGTAGGGTATTTCGGCTCTGTAGGTTCTAGTCGAAGGACTCAAGAATTGAAGTCGAACTAAAAGATAACCTAGTGATCAGTCGACAAGCGTAGCGAGGTTCCTAAGCGAAGGACCTGAGCGTTGAGGTCGGATCCAGGATAGTCAAATAGTAAAGCGATAAAGCCTGAGCGTCCGAGTCGGCTCAGAATCAATTAGTATCAGTTGTAAAGCTCTGCAAGGCAAGTACCCCTGACCAATCTTTTATGGTTTAGTATATGCGAATAGCTAATGTTTTAATCTAGTAATGGAACATAAATGTTTTAAGTTACATATCCCATGTACTTGAAAATGTTGTTTAAAATTATGTTATGGGAAAAAGTAACTTCTGAAAACATCTATCTCTAAACGTGATTTAAATGAAAAGAGTTTTGAATAGTGTGTTGTGACAGAATGATTTTAAAAAGAGATAGGTGATAGTGATTTTGGAAACTAGATAAAGAGACTGTTCTAATCCACCTATGTCGTGGAAGGTTTTGATCCACTATGTCGTGGAATTTTGGAAAGAGATAAAAAGGGAATTCAGTTGATCTATTGGAGTTGCGTAAGAGGCCCGTTATTCGGTAACGGCCCAGCATATGGTTGCGTAAGTGGCTAATTGGGTTGGGCATTCTGTTTAACCGATTAGTCCAGCGTGGGGGAAAGACCTAGCTAGTCTTTTCCCAAGTTCCGGAACACATTCTATTTCTGGACGGCCACTAGTCGCTGTCCGGTGAGGGTAGACTGATCAACTATCTTCACCCATTAACGTCCAATAGGTTTGATTGATTCAGTTTTGAAATTATTTAACAAAGCAACGTATTTGAGATAGATGATGTTGTGGTTCCAGTAATAGAACAAGTGATTTTGAGGTTCCCGGAGAGGAACAAGTTTTATAGGTCCCGTGATGGGACAAGTTTTATGGTTCCCATAACGGAACAAATGATTTTGGGTCCCTGTAATGGGACAGATGGTTTTATGGTTCCTATAATGGAACGGAAGGTTTGAAAATGGAAATAGCATGCTAAAATTGAACTATGGTTTTTATGCACAGCACACGACTGTTGATCTTGTTTTACAGAGCATGCTAGTTTTGATATCCAGTTTATATCATGTTTTACATATTTCTGGCAAGTTATGAATTATGTTCCTATAACTGTTTTACTTCAAACTGTTTTACTTGTTATTCATATAGTGGTGCTGCTGAGCAAGCAATTGCTCACCCTTGCAGAATTTTTTTATATGTATTGCACATGCCTAGGAGATTCTTGCGCGGTAGTTAAGGCAAAGTTCCAGCTCCTTTTGTGTCAGGCTCCTCTGAGGTAGTTGTGTTCAGACCAGATGAGGTATGTTGAGTTGTTGCTATGTTGAGTTGTTGCATTGAATTAGTGGTCAGGATGGTGTAAGGTAATTTGGGTTGTGTTAGTTGAGTAACCTAAATCATACTTAAACCTGGAAAAGATCTTGGCAAAGGGGTCATAGTTATATCCTGTTATTGAATTATTTATCTTATGGTTGTGGTTGATGACGTCAACTCCCGACCCCGGGGTTGAGACCGTCATAGTTGGTATCAGAGCTACAGGTTTGAGTCCTTGATTTAGGTTATGGGTAGAGTCAAAAGAGTGAAGAAAGGTTTGTAGATAGATGTAAGTTAGCAACTCAATCAGAGGAGTGAGTCTAAGAGTTCAGTCAAGGGTTTCTAAGGTGTAACCCTGACATTTGTTGAGGATTGACTGGAACTGCCCTAACCTAGAGCACGTTTCCTTTGCATAGGTACTATTAGTAATGTTTGATAGAGATTTCTAGTTTTTCCCTCGAGAAAACGAGTCTGATTGCAAGGATTCAGCATTAAACGGACCCTTGTTGTGTCAGCTGAGAAGACGCCAACATTATTTCTAAATATCGCATTTTCTATGACGAGGAATGTTATTAGATTGATTGTGTGACCTTGGTGAGTTTGGATAGTGTGATAATAGTCAGGGGCTGTTATGAAAACCAAGTTTCGTGAATTATGTGGATCAGAACTGTGGTTTGTATCTTTGAACCCTTATACTTCTTTCTTGAGACGTATTTTATCTCCAGAGTAATTGTTTCCTATTCCATAAGTTGTTTATCTTTCCTGTGAGAAAGTTGTGAACCCGAAGTAAGCTACTTAGGGTTTTTTGATCTCATTACAAATCAGATTCACACCCTTCCTATTTGTGAATTTTCTTTCGAACCTTGTTTCTTCTCTCAGAAATTTTATTGGTTGATTGGGGAAAACAATGCATATAAATTGACCATTTGTCTGTGTGGCAAAAGGGTCTGGTAGGACGCCACCGAGTTATGTGTTGTGACCGTATGGTACTAAGACTGGCCATCTTATGTACTTGTATGGTTGCTCTCAGTCATACCTACATTTTCTTCTTCATTGTTTCTTCTTATTCGATTTCTTTGAGCCGAAAATTTTATTGGATTTTCTATGATAAAATTTCTGCGATTAGATGGTCCTCGTTATGGAAAGTAAGTAAGAGCGACTGTTGAGAAGAACGAGAGTCCTATATCAGGATATCATTTAAGAATAATGGTAACCGTGAGAGTTCAGGACCTAATGATGGAATTATAGCTTCAGGAAAAGTAAATCAATGGTTGATGGGCTACTTTCGGGTGACAAGAAATCATCCTTAGAAGAAGGATTGGTTGAAACGTGGACGATGACACTTAGTAGAGTCAATGTCCCTTAAGTTTGACTCGATTTATTGGCTTATTCTACATAGTGTGTGACTAATATATTCAGCCCACTTTTGTGGTATGTTGGAGAAATTTAGATGTTGTACTTGAGTAGTGATGGGAAGTTGGTTAGTTGCTGTTATATTGAGGAACCGTGCTACGGTATTTAGTTTCTTTGTATTTTAGATTTCTTGAACTGTTGTTGATTCTGTTACTGCTATTGTTGCTAATGCTGCTAATCTAAATTTCTTTTGTAAATGGACCCCAATATTAAAGACATGGGTACTATGATTGGGCAGCATTTTCCTGATACAGGTGCACCGTTTAAACAGTGATACCTTTTGTCATATATTTTTGTTATTGAATAAACTCATTTATATATTTCAGGAAGATGCCACCCAAGAAAGCTACCCAGTCTAAAGGAAACAGTAGTAGTTTTACGGAGGGTCCAGCTATAAATGAAATTCTAGACTTGTTGCGCCAGCAGCAGCAACAACAGTTACAGTTAATCCAACAGGTTCAGCACCAGCAACTACTGTTGCAGCAGCAACAGCAAGGAGTGAACCAAAGTGCTAGTTTCAAATCCTTTCAGAATGTTACCCTCCTGAGTTTAAAGATGAACCTAATCCAGTAGCTGCTGGAGCATAGTTAAAAGAGAAGGAGAAAGCTTTTAATCTTGTTCAAGTTAGTGAGAATCATAAGACTGATTATACGAGCTATTTCTTGAAAAATGAAGCAAATTACTAGCGGGAGTCAACCAGAGCGTTAGAGGGAGAAGGCCCTGTTCCATGGGCTAGGTTTACTGGGTTATTCTTGGAAAAGTATTTTCCTGACTGTGTGAGGAACCAAATGGAAATTGAGTTTCTAGAAATGAAGCAAGGTGATAGAAGTGTAGCTGAGTATGAGGCTAAGTTCACAGAGTTGGCTAGATTTGTACCAGATTATGTGTGCTCTGAAGCTCAAAAGGCAAGGAGGTTTCAACAAGGATTGAAGCCTGAAATTCGTAGTGGAGTGGTGGTATTGCAACTCAAGACGTATCCTTTCATAGTTCAGGCCGCCTTAGTAATTGAATTTGATTAGAAGTTAGCCGCTAGAGAACGAGAAGACAAGAAGCGAAATATTATGATATGGAAGAAGCATCAGGTCAAGAAAGATCCAGTCAGAAGTCTCATAAAAAGGTCGGAAGGAGTAAGAATAAAGAATTTAAAGAGAAAATTATTTCTTTAAATAGAACTAGTAATACCTCAACCAGCCCTAATCAGGCCAATTCGATTAAATCGCCTATATCGGAGTGTAAGCAATGCGGTAAGAGACATGGTGGAAGGTGTAAAGCAAATACTGAATGTTTTAGGTGTAGTCAGAAGGGACATTTTGCGTCAGAATGTAAGGTGGAAAATCCAGGAGTCGTCTATTATAACTGTGGCAAGGTAGGACATGTTGCCAAGAATTGTAGAAGTACTTCCCGCGATAGCATGGGAAATAGTGCATTAAAAGGTTTAACGTCCAGTACAGCCAAGGCTAAGACTCGTAATGTGATTAAAAGTTCAGCTGCTCAAGATCCTGATAAGGAACCAGGGGAATAATTGATTACCGGAAGAAGCAAACGATAATCTCTACGGAAGCTAATATTAGGATAAGTATTCAGGGACATAAGCAAAAAGATAAGGCGTAACTAGCGCATATACGGGATATTAAGAAGGAAACTTCAGAATTGTGGGATGAAAGAATAATGAGACAAGGTGCATTCCGTGTTGTGCACTAAGGTGATTTATAGGAAAGAAGGATGGATGTATGAAGTTACGTGATGATTATCAGAAGTTAGAAAAGTTGACGAATATGAATAAGTAACCCTGCATAGAATGGGTTATGAGTGTTGTAAGTTTTGGTGATAATGGGCGGAGTAACGAGTGTATTAGTTGTCTATAAGGAAATAAAAAATATGATGTATCAGGAGTACTTGCATGGTATAATCGTATTTATTGATAACATCCTCGCCATCTAAGGGCTAAGGAAGGCCAAGTTGAAAACCGAAAGAAATGCCGCAAAGGGTTGCATAATAGCAATTGTATATTAAACCTTAAAGGTATGATATGCTGGTCAGGAGCCTGGGTGTTTGAGTAACTAATAACCAAGCAAGGTCCATTTAGGGACCAATGTCTTGAATAGGAGAGAAGAAATGAATATGGTTAAGATTCCTGAGGAATTATAGAAGAACTAGAAAGAGTGGAAGGTGAAGTTCGAATACCTGAAGGTAAGAAGAAGTGAAGATATGAGATTACCTTCCAGCCTTAATTAATGGAAATGAGTAAAAAGTGTTCAAATGTTTGGAAATTGAGTTAAAAGAGAGTACCATCTATCATCCGTAAACGAAGGGCCAAAGTGAAAAGACGATTTGGACAATATAGAATATGTTGAGAGTATATATAATATGATATAAGTGTCAATGTTAAAGCAATATATTTCTAATTTGAATCAAGCCATTGATTAGGAGCCAATGGACTCTCATCCAAATTTGTTCTGCGTGAAATAATCGATCCAAATCCTAGATCGTTAAGAGTGAGTCCTTAGTAATGAATTTATGTCTATGGTGAGTATGCCTTGAATAGATCCTTGAATAGAAGAGCCTATTTAAGAGTTAGAGTCAGATATGTTTGACAAATATCCTCACTTGTTTACTTAGATCAGATTCTGAGGACAGGATCTTTTTAAGGGGGAAGAATATAACGACCCGTATATTTTTATTATTATTTAAATGTGTAATTATTGAAATAATAATTAAATAATATATTTGTGTGGGTCCAGTCAGTGGGTTATTACTCTGTCACTATGTGTATGTGCTTACTAATGTACAGAATTGAATTGCATGGTTAATTAATGAATTGTATGAGTTTGTATCATTATTAAAAATGGTATTATTGCAGTTTTATTTCCATAAATACTTGGATTGTCTCTAAATTTGTTTTTATAACTTTATAATTTTAATAATTATTTTTAGGACTTTATAAAATTGAGAAATCAATATTTTATCAATTATTTAACCTTGTATGATTTTCTGATTTGCATTTATCTGTAAAATTTGAATTTAATTCCCGAATTCTTCAAAAATTATGAAACTCATATTTATTGAAGTTTGGAATATTCCGAGAATTTTAAAATTATTTTGGGAATTTTTAGGATTAATTTTACCCGTGCGTCAGTTCATTAATTCCTAAATACGGGTACTAGTCGCGTTTCAAAAATTATCTAATAATTTCAAAAAAATTATGTTTTTATCAACTATGGAGTATTTATAACATCTTAAAACTGTTTTGGGAATAATTCGATTAATACTCATTCGCAAGTTGTACCGTTATTAGATTAGAGACGGTACAAAATTGGGCGTTCAATCAATAAAAAGGACATGTGGCTTGTGATAACACTGTTGTGACCTCGGTTGTGTATACGTGTAATGCAATGGTTAGTAGAAAATAAAATAATAAAATGACAGTAGAAGCAGATCACTCCAATTGTTATTATCCCATTCCTCAGTTTTTTTTATTTGTTCATCTCTCTCTCGATTCTTCACTGCCTATCTCCATTTCTTTGTTTTCCTTTTATTTCCCTGTGTTGCTTCCCCCGCCATGCCCAGTGGATTCCGGTGATTACAGCCGTCTATTTCCAGTTATTTTCCAGGCTTCGATTCAAGTGTGTGTGTGTGTTATGGGTGCGTGTGTTTGAGTGTGGGTTGCGTGTGTTGAGGTGCCGCTGTTGTGCTTCTTCCGGCCATATGTTGCTTCTCCATCTGCCGCCGCCCAGCTCCGGTAAGGCTGGTGGTTGGTAGTTCCGTTTGTTATGCGTGTTGTTAATCAATTTTATGGTGGTCTGATTCTGTAATTGCTGTCTACTGTCTCTGTTTGCCGTGCTACTTTTCCGGCCGCTGCACGTATGCTCGTGTGGTAGGGGGTTTGCTGCGATGTTCCTGTTGTCTTGCCGATTGTAGTTTTGGAAATTATGATATTAGTTATTATATTATTATATGTCCTGCAGGAATTTTATTGACTAATTTCGTGAAATAAATCATTCATGCGGGAAAATAATTTTTAATAATCGGCGGAATTTCGTGTTGAAAACCCGAGAATTAATCGGGTACCCGTGAAATTTTGTCGCCATCCACGATGAATTTTGACGAGCGGACGGTGGACGGTGGTGATATAATTCCGAGTCCTAATACTTTAAAATAAATAAATATAAAAATATGGATAATAATTAATTATTTAAAAAGTTGTATCGTTAATTGAATTGTGCTAGTGGTTGTTGGATTGTGTGATTGGTTGTAAAGTGACGTCGAGTTGTTCGACGGGTAGGCCGATAAACAGAGGAAGTGCTACCCGAATTTTTGGAAATTAAATTCGAAAATTCGGGACATACCCTGTAATTATCGGAACGTCGAGCGAGTATAAATAAGTATATACATATATATATATATGTTGTATACAAAATTTGATTGTATGTGGTGGTGAATTGTTTTACCAAAACTAATAACCCTAATTTCATAAAATGACAAGTATACGTATCTTTTAAAAATGAACACCAAACCGATTTCTCGAGAACGCGAGCCCTGACTGTTGGATATGTTATTGTATTATAATATATACATAATTATGAGTCGGGTTTGAATATCGTTGGGTAGAATTGGTATTGAGGATATATTAAGCATACCTAGACGTCTAACGTAGGGTATTTCGGCTCTGTAGGTTCTAGTCGAAGGACTCAAGAATTGAAGTCAAACTAAAAGATAACCTAGTGATCATTCGACAAGCGCAGCGAGGTTCCTAAGTGAAGGACCTGAGCGTTGAGGTCGGATCCAGGATAGTCAAATAGTAAAGCGATAAAGCCTGAGCGTCCGAGTCGGCTCAGAGTCAATTAGTATCAGTTGTAAAGCTCTGCAAGGCAAGTACCCCTGACCATTCTTTTATGGTTCAGTATATGCAAATAGCTAATGTTTTAATCTCTAATGGAACATAAATATTTTAAGTTACGTATCCCCTGTACTTGAAAATGTTATTTAAAATTATCTTTTGGGGAAAAGTAACTTCTGAAAACACCTAACTCTAAACGTGATTTAAATGAAAAGAGTTTTGAAAAGTGTGCTGTGAAAAAATGATTTTAAAAAGAGATAGGTGATAGTGATTTTGGAAACTGGATAAAGAGACTGTTTTAATCCACCTATGTCGTGGAAGGTTTTCATCCAGTGTGTGGTGGAATTTTGGAAAGAGACAAAAAGGAAATTCAGTTGATCTATTGGAGTTGCGTAAGAGGCCCCTTATTCGGTAACGGCCCAGCATGTGGTTGAGTAAGTGGCTAATTGGGTTGGGCATTCTGTTTTGCCGATTAGTCCAGCATGGGGGAAAGACCTAGCTAGTCTTTTCCCAAGTTCCGGAACACATTCTATTTCTGGACGGCCGCTAGTCGCTGTCCGGTAAGGGTAGACTGATCAGCTATCTTCAACCATTAACGTCCAATAGATTTGATTGATTCAGTTTTGAAATTGTTTAACAAATCAACGTGTTTGAGATAGATGATGTTGTCGTTCCAGTAATGGAACAAGTGATTTTAAGGTTCTGGGAGAGGAACAAGTTTTATAGGTCCTGTGATGGGACAAGTTTTATGGTTCCCGTAACGGAACAAGTGATTTTGGGTCCCCATAACGGGACAGATGGTTTTATGGTTCCTGTAATGGAACGGAAGGTTTGAAAATGGAAATAGCATGATAAAATTGAACTATGGTTTTTATGCACATCACACGACTGTTGATCTTGTTTTACAGAGCATGCTAGTTTTGATATCCAGTTTATATCATGTTTTACATGTTTCTGGCAAGTTATGAATTCTGTTCCTATAACTGTTTTACTTCAAACTATTTTACTTGTTATTCATATAGTGGTGCCGCTGAGCAAGCAATTGCTCACCCTTGCAGAATATTTTATATGTATTGCAGATGCCTTGGAGATTCTTGCACGGTAATCAAGGCAAAGTTCTAGCTCCTTTCGTGTCAGGCTCCTCTGAGGTAGTTGTGTTCAGACCAGATGAGGTCTGTTGAATTGCTGCATTGAATTAGTGGTCAGGATGGTGTAAGGTAATTTGGGTTGTGTTAGTTGAGTAACCTAAGTCATACTTAAACCTAGAAAATATCTTGGCAAAGGGTTCGTAGTTATATCCCGTTATTGAATTGTTTATCTTATGGTTGTGGTTGATGATATCAACTCCTGACCCCGGGGTTGAGACCAACACATATATTATTTTCATAAATAGTTTTATATATATTGTGTGTGTGTTTTGAACCCCAAACTTCGGACCCGGGTTTAGAGGGTGTCATAACAATGTATGTTCAAAAGCAATCTAAGCTGCAGTTTCCACAGAAAGGGTATAGTACACAAGAACCATCTTCTTAATGTAAAGATGCAACTGTTAATGCCCATGCTACACAAGAACCACCCGCTTAAAGTGTGCGTGCAAGCACTAAAATTCAAAATACTATTCCTGACATTGCTCAAGGGAGCCATATTTTTGTGCATGTTGATATTCAGAAGACAATACAAGAAGGAAAAGCTCATCAGAAGCACATTGCTACATTGGCTGATATCATCAATGATCCCATCTTTGAGGGAAGCACACAAGAACCTTTAGTTTAAAGGATTGAAGAATTTTCTACACCTTAAGTCCCACAAGAACCAATAATTTAAAATAATGTTACAGATTAGTATCAAATCCTGACATGGGGTCAATTCCTGACAAGCACAAATCTCTTAGACAAGGTCAATTCCTGATGAAGTTGCTTTTGACTTTACAAATCCTGATGTACTGATCACTTCTAAGCATAAAACTGGAGCCATCTTGGTATAACCACTCAAAGCAATACCAATGGTTTCTAACACTAAAGGTACAATTCCTTCTAAATCTACTTTATCTGATAGAATGATTATAAATAGACCTATTAATAGGGAAACCTCTATTTATATGACTACATACCACTCCTCTTTGCCATCTCTTATTTCTTCTTTTCCTGGTGACTTGAGCCTTTCTAGTGAGATTTTGAGAAAAGATCAAGAGAAAAACAGAATTATTGAGAGGCATTCTCCTGTACTGGGGAAAGGAGAGGTATATTTTAGTGATAAAAGTGAGCTAGATATTACTATTGAAAGTAATATATGTGTAAGAAAGGATGATATCACTTCAAAAGAATATAGAGATTTAGGTTTTGGTTTTCTTATTTCAGGTTCATCACAGGCAACTAAGCCTTCCAAGTCAAATCTTGATTTAAAGCTCAAAGGAAAAGTTCATGACCCTATTCCTGATGTTCTTGAGAAATTTTCTGATAATGATGATGAGTTTGGAGATTCTGATTATGATGACAATCCTGATGATGCTACTCTAAGAGATGGAATAAAAACATCTAAATTGTCTAATTTTGGCTCCTCATCTGGTCATTCTCCTGTTCTTGATGCTCACAGAACTCATACATGGAATCATTCTTGGAGGTTACCAAGTGAGAAGATTTCTTTGGAAGCTGCACAATCAATAGCTGATCATGCTGTTCATTTGGTTTCTAATCCTGAAATGAAGGCCTCCATCAAGACCACAATAGTACTAGTCAAAGGCCTGCATTCTTCTATCTCTACACTCAAGCAAGATAATGTTTACCTTAGAGAAGATCTTGCTGACTATTCTGTGATTATTAAAGATACAAATAAGCACAATGGCTTGATAAAGAGGATGTTCAGTATGGAAGCTAAATAGAATAAAATATCAGAAAAACTGACAGCTCTGGAAGCCGGTTAGAATGCTACAAATTCTACATTGGATGTTATTCTCTCTCTTATACAAAGTCTAGATTTCAAAAAGGGGGAGATAGTACCAAAGACAAAATACAAACCTGAATCAGTTTTGAGGAAAAATGCCAATTCTGATAATGATGGTGATAAGAAAGCAAAGAAGACCTCTAATGTTTTGGTAGTTCTAACTAGATCTCGAATTCAAATTCAAACTACACAGTCAACTCAAGTCTTCAAGGATAAATCTAAGATAAAAGTTGCTCTTGTTATTCCAAGTTCAATTCCTGACAACAAAGATACAAATTCTGATTATGTTCTTGATACTGACAGAGTGATAATTATCCCTGATTCCGTTAAAACTGGAGAAGAAGAAATTCTATTTTGGATGAATTTACAGATTATATCTGCATATGTTGAAGCTGTTACTGCTGAAAATTTCAAGGAAGAAAAAAGGGCTCATGAAGGCAAAATCAGGATTATTGTTGACAAAGTAAATCAAGCATACATAAACATTCTTAGAAGATCTGAAAGGAATAGCTGGAGGAGTACATATATGAAGACGTTATATGAAAGAGCGGAGAGGAAAGCTTAAGTGTTTCCAAAGATCAAGAACAAATACAAATGGAGAAAAATTGATGATCTTATTTGTATTGATGAAATGAGCTTTATTCCTGGAGGTATAAGGGTGGATGGTTTACCTGGTTCTAATACCATGTGGGATTAAAAGTCTTGGTTAGTACAAGCCAAGAATCTTAAGTTTATTGGACCATTTATAAGAGCTGGAAGAGGACATCATGTAGCTCAACTTGTCAATTTAAAGTTGTTGAACTTCACTTTTGCTGATAGTCCAGGTCAGGAAGTTACTGCTGACCACTTAGACAGACTTGAAGCTGTGAAGGTTATACTTGACAAACATGATGGTTCTGAACCCAAGAAGAAGATCTTACTCTTATTGCAAAATGATCAAGTCCAAGTTCTCTCACTTGATGAACTATTGCTCATGTCAATAAAGGAACTAAAATATATTCACTATTTGCTAAGAGTTGAAGATGAAGCTTCAAGAGAACGGTCAAATATAATTCCTACGAATATCAGAAAAAGGATACTGGATAATGGTCGATATTATTTTGGATCATTCATTCCTACATACATAAATTTCAAATGGCAAGAAGTCAATATGAAGAAGAGAGGAGATGTTATTGAAAATGTTCTTACTCAGAGGTATATAACCATGAACCCTGTAATGAAAGCACTTGTTATGTGTCACTAGAAGAAATGATGACAGCGAGAACTCCAATAAGAAATCTAAGAGTTTCTATCTACGAGTTGTCTATTGAAACTGAGTATAAGAAGAATTTGAAGATCAAGCTAGAAGAGATTCTGTTGAAAAATATTAATAACAGAATTAAAACTTTTATTCAGAGATACTACAGAGTTTATCAAGAAATATAAAGATCAAAGTCTGAAACAAAGTATGTTTTACATTCTACATTTTGTCTCTCTGGTTTTTGGCACTAGACAATTATATTAGAATTTATGCTTATTCTGCAAAGCATAAATTGGGGGAGATTGTTGGGAATTAGCTATATCAAGAATCAGGATCTGTCTGACAATTAAGATATGATCAACCGTCAGGATATGATTATCCGTTGAAAGCTTCAATATCATCCGTTGACAATTTATTCAGTCATCCCTTGATGCTTACATATGAATATCCGTTGAAGCTCTAACATATATCCGTTGATCATCTTATTCGTTGAAGATGTCTTGAGTGACAAGTCAAAGCTGCGAGATAAATCAGAATCTGCAGATTTATAAGATCGTAGTTGATTTAGATCTCTATAGAAAAAATATGAGTTATACTAAAATATCTTGTAATTAATATAATTTGATTGTAACTGTGCAATATATAAACACATATTAGGTTATCACTTTGTGGTGTGCACAACTCGAGTATTTTATAACCTAGCAGCTCTTAAGAATATTATTCTTGAGAGAGTTTTGTAACAATTTATTAAAGATCAATATAACTGTTATTTGACTTATCTGTGCTTGTTTTACTTCTGTGATAAATTGATTTATTTAGTAATTATATCCAACCTCCTTAAACAATTACTTTACTTGGCAACACTCCCATTTTAACTTTGTTTTTCCTTGGTTCTCTTCCAACAGGCTTGAAGTGTGTTTTGACTGGTGGCTTGAATGATGGATGTTTGGCTAGTTTCTTCAATGTGGTTTCATTGTCTAGGATAGATGCTGTTAAGGAATCAAGACTAAATCCCGATGATAAACAAAATCATATTTGCATAATTATGTTAAGACAAAATGTAACCTCCAATTGCTAGTTGTCCTAAGGGATAGCTATTGGAGGAGTAGCACACCAAACAATATGGTCAATGTAACATCTTCTATGATAATGACAATAATTAGATAGCAATGCAATTATTCATTCAGAAGTCATGTTGACTCAATGGATAATCTTGAATAGGATGGCTAAGTGTAAATATCCAGTGTTGTGTAATTCAGATTAAGTGAAGTGAGTCATCAACTTCTAGTGAAGATAGAGCATCAATAACTATCTATATTACTCCATCAACTGCTAAGCAAGTGAGTATCAGTGGCTAAAGAAGGCTCTAGAAAAAGACCTTTCAATGGCTATAAAGTTCTTGGTTGTATGGCTATCAACGACTATGAAGATCTATAGCTACTAATAGTGATGTGAAAGTGGTCAAAACCTAGGACTGTCACAGCACATGGGCTGATAGGAATCTCAATAAAAGAATATGAGTAGCCAAGATAAACTTGCATGTGATCTTGGATTCTGAAGAACAAGAAATATTCCATTTCCATGCATGGAAAATTGGAGAGATATTGAAGGCTATATCAAGAATCATGAGAAAGAGAATGAAGAAGCAACCTTGCTGGACCTGGAAGACTTTGTTGGAAATAATTGAGGATATCAGAGTTCAATATCAGAGTTTTCCTATCAGCATCTGTCAATACTGATTTCCAGGAAGTAATTGATTTTATCTAGAAGACTTTGATTTGCAGAGATATGTCGTTGTAGGACCGTATTTTTTATAGCAATCAATAGTTGGATATGTATTAGAATTCCTTATTCAGTTGTAACAATCTTCTAGATTGATTGCATAGCTGTATAGTATAAAAGCACAAGTTAGGTTAACACTATATGTGTAGTCGAGCATTGAATATATCATACACATAACCTAGCAGCTCTCAAGCATATCTATTCATCCTTTGAGAGAGTATTTTAATCAGTTTTTATTTATTAATATAAAAACTGTTCTTATTTGTTGAGTTCTTTAATTCGATTTGATTATTTAATATATTCACCCCCTCTACAGTTGATTTAAGGCCTAATAATTGGTATTAGAGCATGCTGTTGATACACTAACAATTTAAGATCCAGAAAATAATCATTAATGGCAGACAAAGAAACTCAACCAAATCCCCCACCACCACCAGCCACAAGCCAAATAAACCACAACATGAGTGAATATGAGGCTATCAAAGTTCCAATTTAGAAAGTTAATGAATATCCAATCTGGAAAGTCAAGATGGCTATGGGTATGGAAGAAACAGATCCTAAATATCTGAACATGATTTATGATGGTCCTCACAAGCCCATGAAATTGGCTATTATTATCCTGGTCAAGAAGAAAAGATGGTTGAAAATGACAAAAAGGATTATACTCTCGAGGATCTTTCATCAATTATGGTAGATGCAAAAGTTAGACATCTTTTGCATAACAGTCTTGATAGTGTCATGTCCAATATGGTGATTGGATGTAAAAATGCCAAAGACATCTGGGACACTTGGGAGGTTAAGTGTCAAGGCACTACTGCTATCAAGAAGAATATAAGGACAATACTCACTAAGGAGTATAAACATTTTGACTCAAAAATTGATGAGTCCTTGATTGAGATATATGAGAAAGAGTAGGATCCAGAAGACTCAAACTTGAAGTTTCTTCTTGCACTGCCTAAAAAATGGGACTTGAAAGTCACATCAATATGGGAAAACTATGTTCTTGAAGAGACATCTCTGGACGAAATTTATGGGATGCTGAAAACTCATGAACTGGAGATAGAGTAGTGAAGCAAGGGAAAAGGGCCTAGAGCAAGACAGGTTGCACTAAAGGTTAAAGAAAAGTGAAGAAAGAAAGCTAAGAAAAAGAGCCATTCCAAAGGAAATGAAATGATTGCAAAGTCTGATTCTGATTCATCAAATATTAACGCTGACTCAAACTCTGATAATGACTGAGACTCTAAAAGTGATCATGATGATGATGAGAATATTCTACAGATGGCTGCTCTCTTAGTTAAAAGCTTTAAGAAGATGGTCTAGAAAGACTTCAAGAAAGGAAACACGTTTTCAATAAAAGGCTCTAGTTCCTCAAACTCTGATAAAAGGAACTACAGGAAAAACTCTGAAGAGATGGAGTCAAGTTCTGGGAAAATGACAAGTCAAAGATAAATTGTTATAATTGGGATGGAGTTGGACACTTTGCAGCTGATTGCAGAAAGCTAAAAGTTGAGAAGAAACAAGCCTTGATCACAAAGAAGAAGAATTGGGATATTACATCAGAATCTGATGAGGGTGTCAACTATGCTCTCATGGAAAATGCTGATAGTGAACTTGAGACTACCGAGATGAAGGTACCTCGAACTACTCTTACTTTTATTACTGATAATATCTATGAACTAAGGCCATTTCTTAAAACTATGCATGTTAGTTATAGGGATCAAACACTTGAAAATGCTTGAATAAGAATTGAAAACTCTGACTTAAAGAAAAGAGATGATCACCTAGAAGTTGAGTTGATTTTCAATTAGAAACTTAAAAAGAAAGAGATGATGTTGTGTATGTTAAAGATAAATTATTAGAAAAGCATGCTTATCTTGAAAAAGAATTAGCTACAGAAAGAAAAGTCATTAAGCTTTGAACTAATTCATGAAAATTAACTCAGGGTTTAATAGAAAGTGGTTATTGGGGATCAGGATTAGGTTATGCTAATAAATTTAATTCTGCTGAAATAAATGAAAAAGAAATTGAGATGGACAATACAATAAATGATGAAGGAAGTAAAAATGAAAAGTAGGTGTTAATAAGAAAAATAAATACAAACCCATTCCTAATGCACCTAGAAAGGCTTGTTTAAATTGTGGTAGTACTAATCATCTTACTATTGCTTGCATGAAGAATAAAAAGGTAAATATTGTTCCTCCTAGATCATAATTTAGGAATAGAAAAGTTAGATATAAACCATAGAAACCATGTTTCCATTATGATAGTGTTTGGCATTTTATTTACACATGTAAAGAGTATCACAGTTTATATTATGATTATTATGAACTTAAACCCTCTTTAAATAAGGAAAAAGTTATTGCTGCATGTGTAAACTCTGATATTAAGAATGTTAGCATAAACTCTGATGGAAAGACTTCTTCTGAAAATGTTAATAAACTTAAAAAGGCCAAAATATCCAAGTGAGTCTGGGTCCTTAAAAACATTAATTAATGGCTAATCTGATTTCAGGGTAACTAGAAGAATTCTTTATACTTGGACAGTGGATGTTCAGGACACATGACTGGAAATAAAGCCATGCCATTAGAGTATAAGGAGAAGGTTGTCTCAAGTGTTTCTTATAGAGATGGTAACTTAGGAAAAACTCTAGGATAGGGAAAAAATTAAACTTGGAAATGTCATTATTGATAATGTAGCTCTAGTTGCGGGACTCAAACATAACTTCATCAGTGCGAGTCAAATATGTGGCAGAGGTTATCATGTGGATTTTTATGAAGAATATTATGAAATTATCAACAATTCAGATGTCAGTGTTGTAATGATTGGGTACAGACATGGTAACTTATATGAAACTAGAATATCCACAATTACTGATGGTTCTGAAATATGTCTATTGAGTAGAGCAACTGTGGAAGACAGCTGGAACTGGATTAAAAGACTTTCTCATCTCAGCTTCAACAATATCAATGAACTTGTGAAGAATGATTTTATAAGAGGATTTCCCAACGCAGTGTTTACTCTTGATGGCCTATGTTACTCTTGATAGAAGGCCAAATTAAGGAAATCATCTTTCAAGGGTAAGACTGAATCCTCAATTCTTGAATCATATCACTTACTTCATATTGATCATTTTGGTCCAGTAAATGTAATGTCTATAACTAAGAAGAGGTATCCACTTGTGATTGTTGATGAGTACAAAAGATACACATGGGTATATTTTTTTGCATACCAAGGATGAGACTAAATCCATTTTTCTTAATCATGTAAGAGAACTAGAAAAATAATCAACACAGAAAGTGAAGATATTTAGAAGTGACAATGGAACTAAATTCAAGAACAACAGTATGGAAGAATTATGTAAATACAAGGGCATCAAATAGGAATATCTGCTTCTGGAACTCCACAGAAAAATGAAGTTGTTGAAAGAAAGAACAGAACTCTTATAGAAGCTGCAAGGATCATGCTTGAGGAAGCAAAATTGCCAACCTACTTTTGGGCCGAGACTGTGCAAACTGCATGCACTACAAGAAACCGGGCAAAAAATATCACCCCTTTAACAGCGGTTCGGAAAGCCACCGATGCTAATAGTACTTTTAACATCGGTCGAGTTTTAAACGATGTTAAAGCCCTTTTAGACATCATTTTTGATTTTAAGCGTTGTCTAATCATTATTAAAAAAAAATTAAAAAACGGGTACATCAGTTTACTTATCAACCGTTGTCTTATCTCTATTTGTTAAAAAAATAAAAAACACGGCAATTACATAGATAATATTCCCCCATTTTTATTTTGCAAAATTCAGTTTCCCCCTCCCCGAAATTCTAATTTCCCCCTCCCTTAGTCCCGATTCTTTCCCCCTTTCCCCCCTTTCACCCTCTACCATTACTCTCCACTCTCAACACCCTCTCTCACTCACTCTCCACTCTCTCTCACTCTCAACTCTCTCTCCATCAATATCTCTCCCTCCCCCTTAAAACTTAAACCCTAATTTTTCTACCCAAATTTAATAAATCCTAATTACTATCTCAATTACTGTAAGAATATTGTTCATACTCCCTCTTCGGAATCTAGGTTTTATTTTGATTAACCACTTGTTCATATTTGGTTTGCCTACAGTCACACTTTTTGGTTACATCACACTCCTTGCAACAAGGTCTCTTAATCGGTTTATGAGTTCACTACAATCGTGTGTCTAGGTTTTATATTCAGGTTTCTCAATTGATCGAGTTGGGGCTTCACTACAGTTGTGTCTCTTATTCTACAATCGGGTCATGGTGTTTTACATTCAGGGTTCTCAATCTATTCAGAAAAATTTAATTTGGGTCTTCAATATAATCGGGTCTTCTGGTTCAACATTTGGGTCTTCTTTTTTTGGGTTTCTCAATGAAGGTTTTTTCTAAGGGTAATTTTTCAAATTGGGCTTTGAATTTTATATGATTTAGGGTTTTTTGTTTGTTTATAGTCCAAATCAGGTATTTTTTTATTTAATTATTTATCATGTTGGTGAGTTTAACTTGATTTGATAATTTAAGTTTTACCTTGCAAAATCTTGATATGTTTTTTACTATATTGTGTTTTTTCTATTTTTTCTGTAGATGTTCTACTCGAGGCTTTTACTAATGAATGTCAAGACAATTTCATAAGTGTCAAAGGGCCTGAGTTGCTAACAATATGGTTTGGAGAAAGTGAGGCTAAGGTATGAGAAATATTTGACAGTCACCTCCTCGTGTACTATTCTTTGATGAACTAGATTCCATCGCAACTCAGGTACTGCTTTAACAATGCACTATGTAGGTTGGATTTATCCATGGAAAGCAATAAATGATGTCTTCATTTTTTGCATGTTCTACTAAACCTTCACCATTTTATCTCTCCATCCAGCGTGATAGTTTACATGGAGATGTTGATGGTGTTATTATATTTTGAACCAACTTCTGACAAAGATGGATGATATAACTGAAATTTTATAGCATTCCTGCAAGTATTCCTTTCAAGAAAATATCGAGAAGGTAAGATTCTAATATAGCCTAGTAATTAAGTGAGGAGCCTTGTTTCGTATTCACTTGCATTATCTCCGCACTAGTCAGGCTAGCTGTCATAGATGACATGTTTAACTATTATTAGCTATAGGCTTTAATATTTCAAATATGAAAAGAGCATAACCTGCTACAACCCGTAAATAATTCTAATTTATAAGATTTAGTCAGTAAATTTTTTTAGATGATGAGAGAACGAGATATCAAATCTCAGTAAAGGGAATAGTCTAAAACTTAGTGATATCTATGCATTTAGATGTTGAAGTAAATTCATTTGTTATAGCTAAACTAGTGATAATTCAAGTATATCTGATCTTATATACTTATGAGTCCCTAGTTTTTATTGTAAGTAATCTAATTGAATATAATTATACAGTGTATTTTTGAGAATAAGTAGGTTAAGTTGAAGTTGGATCTGGTAATGGTTATAGCTATATGTAAAATTGTAAATTACCTTGAACTTCTTATTGCTTAGTTGTCCATAAGGGCGCGGGAAATAAATCCAAATATGTTTAAAAATTTAGCAATTGGCAATAGGGATTATTGTTTAAAGAATTTAGCTACTGGTTCTTCTTTTTTCACGAGAAAACCTAAACTGGAAGTAAATCTATGTTAAAAAATTGATGAGAAAAATAAGCTAGTCAATTATCCACATTGTTAAAGTCTTACAGACGTCCAAGTACTAATTTTTAATTTTTTTTAGTAAATTATTTCTAACACCAATATTTCGAACATAATTGAATGTAGTGCATGACAAGGATACATTCTCTGTTGACGACAAAATGGGAGATGCAAAATTTGAGATCAAAACATTTGTAGAAGTTGTAAGGATGCGACTAAAAATCTCCCTGAAGGAACTATAATTACCATAGTAAAACAAAGCAGGGACAACTGCTTGTCTGAAGAAAACTCCATTGTCTAGACAAATGGAAAGATTGTCCAGAACTTGTTTCTTAGATTATGAAACGTAGAATGTGGGGATGTTAACTACAACTGGAATTGATAGACATTCCTGGATCAACTACCCTGTAATTTAATTGATTATTTCGCTTGGCACAACATAATCATCTAGAACAGTATGTCATGCTTTCATTAGTAGTTGGTGATGATGTAAACCATCTGTAATGCCATAATGATGGATATTAGGTAGGTTTCCCAGATGTTTAGTTATATTATAGAACCCTAAACCTCGGTAAAGCTATCAATCTTTCCTCTATGGCTTTTCTTTACATAGTTTCTTTACTCTTTTATTTCTTAATGTTGTATGTTTATGAGACACAGATTATTTTAAAAAATGCGAGGAGTTTATCTTGTATTGATTTCTTAAGATCTCTCTGTGTTTGTAATCCTGTTTGGCATAATTTTAGATGATTCAGAAACTTATGTACAGAACCAACATTACCTACTTTGTTTCACATGCATTTGTTTCATGGAGTTTTACTTTATACCTTGTATAAATGTAATTTACATATTGATGGCAGAAGTGTTGATGGCACAATTTACATTTGGAACTATTCCTCCTGCCATTCATGGTAAGTAACAGATCTTGATCCAAGCAAATCACTCTGCAAAATAATTATAGTCCTAAATTCTTATAAAAGGAAGCAAACTAATATTGAATTATATTGAAGTTTCTTTTTACTTTTTTAAACAGCAGAGGAGTTTTGATCCATTTTTAGGTCTAAAAGTGTACGACTCTAATAAGAAGCACATAGTGCTTGAACATGCAATCAGATTTGCTGGAAATACCAATATCATTATAGTGTTCAAAGTGTTCTACCTGTGCATATATGATTTTGCAACTTTATAAAGGTCAAGTAAAATCTTTTGTATTTTACTTGACCTTAATAGTGCAGTAGGCAATCTTATAGTTTTAGATTACAAAATTTAAAAATATCTGGATATATTGTGTCCATGCTTTCTGTGTATGTATACATAGTTCTTTCTGTTCAATGCTGAAAAATTCAATTTTTCCATTAAAATGTATATATAGTTCTTTCCTGTTTAATTTAATTTGTTTTAAATAAAATTTTAACTTGGAGTTCACTATAACATATGCAAGTAACACTGGTACTTTCTTCAAAATCCTTAAGAATATCTTGTCTACATTCTGCTTTGATTGCCTATATCGTCGACCTTTTTGTTTCCATGTACTACCAATATTGATGTACTAATAGTGGTCAAATATGCAGGTAAAATAAATTTGTTCCTTTATTGTTATCCGAAATAAAAAGGTTGTACGAAATTATTGAAGTCATGATGGTGTTGTAAATCTTAGTATTAAATACTAAGTATTAAAGTATTATATATTGTTATCTTATTATAGTAGTGGTAGCAGCGGCAATGAGCATTGTCAGAGGAGTAATATTGGAAATGTGCAAGGTTTTAACCCGTCAATAACACTAACAACAACAGTCAATTTCAAGAAAGGCAATAGAAAAAAGGGTATTCCTTGTGGAGCTGCGATGAGTGGACTGATCATAGAATACTAAGGTATATATAGTTTGCTGTTTTGTTGCAATTTGCTGTTTTGATGCAATTTGACTAATATATTTGTATATAGGTTTAGTTTAATTATATCGATTTGGCCTAATTGTTTATAGCTGGTTTGTTATAAATTTCAGTGGGCCAGCAAGAGTCGAAAATCTTACAAAATGGAGAAGCTGGATGTGGTTCGTATGGAGACGCTTGCTTATATCTAAGACAAGATATAGTATCTATGTATCTAGGATTACTAGCTCTTATTTTCATCTCAATACTTAATCGATCTTGAAACAACTTTTGGTACTTTTGGTATGTTTGTGGTCGCTGTTAGGATGGAGGTTGGTGTTAGTAATTGGAGATCGGTAGGTACTGGATATGCATTTAGTAGTTTGGTGTTGGTGTTGAAACTGGTGTTTGGTTTTGGTTCTATGTGTTTGGATTTGTGCAACTGGATGTTAAAAGATTGCCATCTGCATGGTATTAAGATTGCCTTTTGGTATTGTTGCCATTATTTTGGTTTGTTTTTGGTTCATATTTATACAAACACAGGGGTTCATATACCAATTACCTAACATGTTTAAAATTTACAAAAAAAAACTGATGTTGGTAATGATAAAAGACAAGGGTTAATTAATAAAATGGCATGTTTAAATTCTCATTATACATCAGTTTTTAAGAAAATAACTAATGTGTTTTGATATGTTTAACATCAGGTAACTATGAGATAACTGATGTGATCTTTCATAAATAACAACGATATATATTGAGCATGCCTAAAAACCGATGTCTAGGAGGGTTATTAACATCACTCACAAAAAGAAACGATGTCAAAGGTGCCTATTTACAACGTTTAATTTAATAAAATGTTGTCTTTATATTTTTTCCCTTGTGTGTCACATTCTTAAAGTGATATAAATTGCAGTATATTACGGTTTTGAACTAGTGATCATGAGTTAAAATGTAAGATAATAAGAAAAGGACATTTGTTAGTTATCTAGAACCGTTGTCTACAAGTATCTTAGATATCGGTCCAAAACCGATGTCTAAAACTCTGGACCTTTCTCTACACATGCAAAGACATCGCTTTTAAATACTTTTAACATCGGTTTGTAACCGATGTCTTTTGACATGTTTCTTGTAGTGATGCTTCACATAAAATGCAACACTTATAAACAAGCATGGAAAAACACCATTTAATATGGTAAAGGGAAAGATGCCAAATCTAAAGTACTTTCACATTTTTGGCTGCAAGTGCTTTGTTCTCAAAACTCATCATGAACAACTTACAAAATTTGATCTTAAAGTTGATGAAATTATTTTTGTTGGATATCCATTGTCAATAAAACCCTCCAGAGTTTACAATCTGAGAATAAGAGTGATCATGGAAATTATTCATGCATCTTCTGATGACAAGAAGATTAAAGGTCTAGAAGATAAGGCTGATCATGAAAAACTAAGATTTGAAAATGAAGTATCATATGCTGAACAACTAAATCCTAATGAACTGACAAACTCTGATGCTGCAAATCCTGATATCACTTTAAACACTGATGAGCCATTAGTCAATGGCAAACACTGAAGCACGTGTTGGGGGGAATACGATTCATATCAAGATTTGAATGATTCTAATCAAGAAACATCAATAAATACTTTATCAGACTCTGACTACTCAAATACTGATGAAGCAAATATTGATAAAAGTGAAAGCATTGATTCAGGGGGAGCTTTAGGAAATAATGATGGTACACAACAAAGTGAAAATAGAGAGTTCATGGATCAAGGGGGATTTACTTCAAGAAGTCAGCTTCCTTCTATAAGAAAATGGACTAAGTCACACACTCATGACTTAATCATTGGAAATCCTAATAGTGGTATTAAGACCAGGAAAGCCACTCAAAATGAATGTCTCTACCATTATTTTGTATCTCAAACTGAACCTAAGAAAGTGGAAGAAACAGTTTAAGATGTTGATTGGATCACATCAATGCAAGAGGAGCTCAATGAATTTGAAAGGAATAAAGTATGGACATTACTACCTAGACCAAATAATAAATCAATAGTTGGTACTAAATGGGTGTTCAGAAACAAGACTGACAATGAGTACATTAATCCAAGGAATAAAGCAAGGTTGGTTTAACTCTGATACTGAAGGTGAAGTGGCACAGCAGTTCAAAGAGCTAATAGCTGATAATGAAGCTTCTAATCATTCTGATGATGATGATGAAGATGACATTGATCCCACTAAGATCAATGTTGCTTTAGATACTGATGAAGATCTTGATGAAAACTTCTTTTCATATGACATGCCAGAGAGGGAGAAAAAGAAGGAAAGATATGAGAGGGTTGCTGCAATATCCCATCAATATTTAGAAGAAGAATGGGTTTCTAAGTGGAAGGATCCAAAATATCCTATCATGAATAATCATGCTTCTCAGCATTCGTAGATAGCTGAAATACATATTATAGATGCAAATGCCTTTACTCATCTCAAAGCATCTCCTCTCATGGTCAAGCCCATTCACACTACTCAGGTCAAGGCTTAAGCTCAACAAAAACACTTAAAGATACTTTTTATGATTCCAAGAGTATGAGTGAGTTTGAGGTTAATCAGCAGTTAAAGCCTCTTGTTGCCAGACAGGATTAATTAAAACCAAATCAAGCTAGGCTGGAAGCAACTCCAGCTAAGAAGTCTGGTCAACTTGATGAG
Source organism: Apium graveolens (assembly GCF_009905375.1). Lineage (NCBI taxonomy): Eukaryota > Viridiplantae > Streptophyta > Magnoliopsida > Apiales > Apiaceae > Apium > Apium graveolens. Next base: position 192,581,580 of record NC_133652.1, read on the forward strand.
GTTCATGAGTCCCTAGAGCTGATAGTCTCTCTACTACTTGGTGATGATTCCAAAAAGGAGGAGATTATTTAAAAATCTAAATGCAGGCAGCTCAAGTCAAATACTGATGACAGGGATGATGCTTCTGATGGAGGGAATAAGAGAGGAAAAATACATAATAGTAGTAATTGTGGAGCTGATATTATTGGATCTAGTAGTGTTTCAAAACTCATTAACCAATCAAGGAGAGGAGGAGGAAGAAGTAGTGAAAGAGGAAGGCAACAAGTCTATAAGATTGTGCTCACAAAGGAGCTGACTACAACTGTGACTACAACAACTGAAAAATAAACTCTGATAGTCACAAATGTTGATAAAGATCATGCTGACATGGAGATAGAAGCTGATACTGAGGCTATTCAGTTCTTACAAACTCTAAAGTGTAAAGGCAAAAATACCCATCTATATGACAAAGATCCAAAACTTATAGCATTTGATGCTGAAGTTGCTAGAAGAATGTTTCAAAGAGAGTGTACAAATGTTAATATTGAACATATCAGGCAGTTTGAAGATAATTTCAGAATGCTAAAAGTTAAAGCTACAACTATTGATACTGATTCAATATATACTGATATACCTAAAGTGGGATAATGATCAAAGATGTCAGCCATTATTCAAATGCTGAAAAACTTGTTGTAAGGTCTCAAGCCATTCTAAATGCTAACAAGAGGTATAAGGGAAAAGAAAAGGTTGGTGAACCTTTAATGCTTAATCTAGAAACTTTAAATGTTGTTTATAAGATTTTAACCACTACTAGAGCTTAAGTTGAAGACATTCCAAAAAAAATTGATAAAATTTTAAAGTTAACATCTAACATTGCTCAAGTTAAAGAAACTATCACAAAGCATATCTAAACCACTGACACAGCTCATATTGAGATCACATAAATTAAAGTTGATGCCTCTATCCAATCAACCTCTGATACTACCCATATTGAAATTAAAAGAAAATCAAGATCTGGTAAACCAAGGTTCAAGAGAATATATAAGGTCCTAAGCCATCTAAGCCTAAAGTTGAAGTTAATAAAGATATTGGGTACATCATGTACAATAATTTTGGAATGGGTAAAAACTGTTATGATTTTTTAATAGATGTGTTACTCCTGAACATGTGGATAAACTAGCATCAGACTTTGAATACAAGAAAAATCTTTTATGGAAATACAAGACACCTACTCCTGACCAAGACACCGGTATAGTCAATAATATCTATAGTGGAGGATATTAAGCTAAAGAAGCCTATCAAAGAGGTGGCCTTGGTTACGAAAAGGTTGGGATTTACAAGGAAGCTGCCATGAATATAAAAGACACAAATTCACTGACTGGAATTAGTGAAGATGGTAAACTTCAGGATCCACAGAAAATAATTTGTTTTCAAATTGTTCTTGATAAATTTGATGCTGAAAAGCCTAAGGAAAAGATGACATACTTCCTTGACTATAGAAAGAGGCTGGGAGTGTCATAAGAATAAATGCTGAAAAAATACTGGTAGGAACTTGAGTACCTTATCTGCATGCTCTTTGTCAAAAATGCAACTATTGAAAGATGGTCTAAATTCTTAAAAGGCCTAGTTCATGAGTAGAAGAAAGGTATGGATAAATTCAAGTTCATTCTAACATACATAATGGAGGATGACTCGGTTGCCGACATCCCTAAAAGAGGAGCACACCTTATTGAACAATATGGTTCAAAACTAATTTCTTTCAATCCTGATGCCAAAAATATGGGTTGATTGAACTGGATGATATAAACTTAAGAATAAGTAAAATTTCCGATCTAAAGGCTGTTATCTACCAGATTAATGAATCTTCTCAAAAGCTAAAGGATGTCAAACAAAGACTAGATGTGTATTTGAACATAGATGAAGAGAATATATAACGACTCGTATATTTTCATATTATTTAAAAGCGTAAATTGAATAATTTATTAAATAAAATATGTGTGTTGGTTTTGACAGTCGTGTATTGGTTTTTATTGATTATCTGTGATTTATTAGTGAATATGATGGAATTGTGTAATTAATTATGGAGTTATATTATTTTGTGTCGCTTTTAAAAGTGATTTTACTGCATTTTTATTTTCATAAATATTTGGATTGTCTCTAAAATTGGTTTTATGATTTTATAATTTCAATAATTATTTTTAGGAATTTATAGAATTGAGAAATCAATATTTCATTAATTATTTATCCTTAAATGATTTTCTGATTGTATTTATTTGTAAAATCCGTATTTAATTCCAAGATTCTTCAAAAATTACGAAACTCATATTTTATTAAGTTCATAATATTCTAAGAATTTTAAAATTATTTTAGAATTTTTGGGATTAATTTCACCCACACGTTGATTCGTCTAATCATTAAATATGGGTATTTATTGCCTTCCGCTCTAGCAAAGGGACAAGATCTGGGGATCCAAAATTTGTTTAAAAATTATGAAATTTACATTTTTATTAACTTTGGGATATTTATAACATTTTAAAACTATGTTTTTAATTTTTCGTGTTTATTTTAACCGTGGCTTGGGTCCATAAATCGTAAATTGTTGGGACGAATTGTTATTGCAAGACACGTGTACACTTCTCGTTTATTTGTTGATACGTGTCAGATGCTTAAGAGTTAAAAAAAATAAATTAACCAAACATTATCTCCCACCCCCTGCAATCGCCTCTCTCCCTCATCTCTTCATCTTTCGCGCGTCTTTCCCTCACAATCTCTCATTTTCTCTCTCGGCTCTCTTATTTCTTCCTTCCGTTTTTGCTTCCCTGGACTCCAGTCATCTTCCACTCTTTTTCTGGCTATTTTTACGGTGAACCGCCGCTTATTTGTAGCTTGGCTGGTTCGATTTCTATATTGCTGATATATATACAAACATATGATTATATATGTGTTCATGTGTGTGTGTTCAATTATGTGTGTGTACAAGTGTGTGTGTGTGTGTTTTGGTGTGCGACTGTAATTGTGTGTGCTTGTGGCAGCGCGTATGCGCGTGTGTAGCTGTGTTTTGTTATTGTTGTTCCTTGGTTTCCTGATTCTGTGATTTTGGTTCGATTATTATTAATTAATATCTTGCAGATTAATTATCTGAGTAAACTTCATGAAATAAAAGAATTGTTATGCAGGAAATGTTATTAATCGGTGTAATTTATTTGGAAACCCGTATTTAATCGGGCACCAATAAATTGTACAGTCATTGACAATGAACTTCGGTGAGTCAACGGTGGATCGTGATGATCGTTATCTGAGTCAACGGTGGAAATTGTGTTGTGAGTGGTGGATTGTGAATTGTTGTGAAATTTGGACGTCGATTATGATCGACGGGAAGGCTTATAAACAGAAGAGTTGCTGTCAAATTTTTTAAAAATTTATTTTAAATACGAGAAACGTACTTTATAATATAAAATGTTTTACCCTTATGTGAATACCAATTACGTGATTATGTGTATAATTATTATACGAGTCGGGTTATCGAATTGGGTTATTAGGATTCGAGGATATCAAGCATGTCGGTATAGCTGATTAGGGTATTCTGTTATTGTAGATCCCGATCAAGTTTTGCGAGGACTAAAGTCAGCGTGAAAGCTATCTATGGTTTTTGTAAAGCGTTGCAAGGCAAGTACCCTGACCATTCTTTTATGGTTTAGTACGTATGAATAGACTATTCCTTTATTCTCATAAAGGAACAGAAACGTTTTAAGTTACATATCCCCTGTAGTTATAAATCACTGTTTTAAACCTGTTTTGGGGAAAAATAACTTCAAAAGGTACCTATCTCGAATGAAAATGATTTGTGAACCAATTTTACGTGTGCTGTTAAAAATGAATGGTTTTGAAATGAGATAGGTACAAGTGTTTTGAAAACTAGATAAAATAATCAGATATGGGATACATAGGGGCCAGAGTAGGCTTGTTGAGGTGGCGTAAGAGGCTAATTCGGTTGCGCGCATTACATAACCGATTAGTCCAGTAGGTCAGAGACCTAGCTAGTTTCTGAGTTACGGAAAAGGTTTATAGGATGGTAGTTGGAGCCTTCTAGTGTTGATAGCCTGATCAGCTGTCTTCACATATCCGTTACGTATCTGATATGACTTTGTGATTCCCGTAAGGGAATAAGTGATTGATATAGTTGATTAATAAATGTGAATAACATGCTAAAATTGGACTCTGGTACTTACACAACACACAACTACGTTTGTTTTTTTAAAATCATACTAGTAAATGATATCCAGTTTCTTTATTTACTGATGCTCAAAATGATTTACAGATTACGGATTTCATATTGATTTATAGTTCTATTCCTATAATTGTTTACATTACTATTTTTATCTTGATATTCATATGTTGGTACTACTGAGCGATAATACTCACCCTTGCAACCTGTTATATATATATATATATCGCAAATGCCTAGAAGAACAGTCAAACCTTGGCAGAACTATGTCTTAGCCCCTTTAGGATCTGGCTCCTCAGAGGTAGTTAGTATCAGACCATCTGGGGTCTGATGAGTTGCTGAATAAGTTAGTGTGTCGGACTTTTGAGTAAATGTTTTGTAGTAATATGTAACTTGGATCATACTTGAACCTGGATCGGATCTTAGTATGGGGTCATTTTAGTATATAATAATAATAATCTTGTTTTTTATATTTTTGATTGTCGTGTTTAGTGATGTCAACACCTGACCCCGGGATTGACTTTGATGAAACATTTTACCTGTAGCCCTGTTAAAATCAGTTCGGATTTTGCTTGCGATTGCTGCTTACTACGACTATGAGATCTGGCATATAGCCAGATGGTTTTCTTTCCGAGGGAAATGAAAACCTAGTGTGTAAACTACTGCGAACCATATGTGGTTTAAAGCAAGCTTCTCGTAGATGGAACATTCGTTTTGATGAGACAATCAAAGAGTTTGATTTTATCAAAAACATAGATGAACCATGCGTCTACGAAAGGGTTAGTGGGAGCGCGGTAACATTTCTTGTATTGTATTGAAATAGAGTTGACACACATAACAACATAGCAGACCCACTCACAAAGCTACTTTCTGAAAGTCACTTTGATCGTCATAAAGACTAGATGAGTATTAGATACCAGAGTGATTGGCTTTAGTACAAGTGGGAGATTGAAAGGAATATGTCCTAAGTCCAATCATGAATTAGGATTTAGAAATAACTTCCTGTGTAATCTGTTATGATTTCATTGATTTTAATAAAAGACTTGTTTTGTTTTTATTACGGGCTCTATCTATTTAAGTGTTTAAATAAGATATACCATACTTTAGAGTAAAGCTTTTTATGGATTATGATGAGATCATAATAGTGAGACCTAAAAAGATGATAACTCTAAACTTAAATAGTTCCTAGTCATAGGATTACTAACTGGTAATTAATAATCCGCAAAGATCGGTACATACTATGCTTGCTTCATTATGAAGGATGTCTGTTCTCATAGACATTTGTGTGGTGACACTATAGCTAGTATGTAGTTGCTTATTATGGAATAAGTTCACTGAACATGACTCGCACAGCAGAACAACTGATGGAGTTCACTCACATGTCAGCAGTTGTTCACATAGTGATAGTTATACAAGTATCCTTAGACTTGAGGTCATCATAGTCATCTTGTGTACACTGAACTATGCTTTGGTTTAGTTCTTAGTCTCCAGGGACAATTATTAGGGCTCTTCTGGGTATAGGAATTTGTACACGAAGATAGTGTATGATCAATAAAGGATCTACCCCTTCCAGTGAAGGAAGCGAATGTTCAAGGCTGATCCACTTATGCTAGTTCTGGAATCTCTGGCCAGAGTAAATGAAATTAGAAAGGAGTTTCTAATTTGCATAGAACTACGCATAGTAAATGGTAAGCAAAGTGATTGAATTAGATAGGCTTGACACGAGATCCATGCCTTGTATTTTTTCGGGACATTGTAGGGTAGAAGGAGTTTATTGTATGGTAACTATTCACTGAATAGGTTCTTGGTATTCTAAGCAGTGAATTCATATTATCCGGATAGTCGCGATATGCTGAGAAGTATCCCTCACGATGTAGAATAAATGTGATTAATTAATTAATCATATTTAATAAATTAGAGAATTTATATAAATAATGATAAAATAGTTTTATTATTATTTATTTCTACTACCGGCTTAATATTGAACCTACAGGGTCACACCATAAAAAGAGAATAATTTAATGGTGGAGGAATTAATTAATAATGGCTAATAATTATTTATTTGTGAAATAAATAATTAATTGGCAAATTTAATAATTGATTAAATGAGATTTAATTGATTATAAATTAATTAAGAAAAGTTCTTAATATTAATAATTAAAGGATTTAATTTTTGGAAATTAAATCAAGAGAGAGAATTATTTCTAAAGTGTTTAGAAAAAGGATTAATAATTAAAAGGTGTTTTAATTATTAATGAGAATAATAAATGGGATAATAATAATAATATTTATGGGAAAATTTCAGCTGCAAATTTTGCCTATAAATACACGATTATAGACCCTATTTTCATTCTAACACAAGAACCCCAAAAACCCAAAAAGTTTGGAAAACTCAATTCTCTCCACCTCCTTCCTCCTCCTTAACATTGTTTTCTTGATGGATACTGGTGGAGTGCTTCACACTTGAGGAGCAACTGCTAAGGATCTCTGATCGTTGTCTCCGAATTATTTTAAAGGTTAGATCCAATCCCTCGAATTTTTATTCATGATCTGTATGCTTTTATTTGGATTTTATATGTGTAAAAGTGTTTTGGCATGCCCCCGCTGCGTTAAAAATCCAACATTGGTATCAGAGCATAGGTTGTATGCATATAGATTTGTGGTAAAAATTTCAGAATTTTATGTGCTTGTATGAATTAATTATGATTTTTACAAGTTATATCATGGATTAATTTTGTCTGATAAGAAATCATTTCTCAGAATAATTTTGAATGTTGATCTGGGTTCTACAAGTGTTGTAGATCGTCTGGGTATTTTTTTCATAATTTTATGATGTAAAGATTTTTTATTATGAATTTTTGAAGTTCTTGTAATTAAATTCGTAATTAAATAAGTATAAATATATGTATATATAGTATATATATATATGTTTGTATTGTCTATGCATCTACTTGTGTTGGGACTGCTGTACTGATGCTGACAAAGATAAGAGAAGTCTGGTGCGGCACGGCAACCGAGAAAGAAAACTGTCAGGCGGCTGCAAAAATAAAAAAAATAGGGGTGTCACGCATTCCGGGAATGCGTTACACACCTGTGGCGCATTCACGGAATGCGTTACACCCTTTAATGGCTTAAAAGGAGTGTAACGCATCACCGGAATGTGTTACAGGGCTTGTAACGCGTTCCTGTAATGCGTTACAGCCCGTCTGTTGATTTTAAAATTGATTTTCTGGGAGTTTTGTAACTCCATTTTGGGCGTGCAATATACCGTTGGATTCGTTTTTCCGAGACGGATCTAATGGAGTGATCAATTTTAGTTTATATAAAAGTTTTGATCTGTTTATATTTCCATGAAGTGTTTTAAAGCTGTTTTTGACTATTTTTAATTGCTATTAAATGCTTCATGTGATACATAGAGATGTATAATGCTTAGACTAATGTGCTAGATGATATAACATGCCTACCTTGATGTTTATTCATGTTGATATATGTGATATATGCTTAGTTTATCATGCGATGATAGATTTAGGTGAACTTAAATGAACATAAGGCGTTTGTTAGACAACCTAGTATAGTGAAATTGTTTCATAACCTTGATAACAATATTATGAATACAATCATGAGATTCTTGTGTTTGTGAAACACGTAATTGAATATGAATTTTCGATATGAGAGAAAGGATGATTCTGTCAACAACAGAATTCTATCTGTAAGAAAGGGTTATTAAGTGACGCCTCTTGACAATGCTCCACCCGATCTGGGAATCATCTGATTATTGATTATTGATTTGAAATATTTAATTTAAAAGGAAGAATTTCTTTATAATATGATTATGATTGTAACTTAATATAATCCCTCTAAAATTAAATAATATCAAGTAGTAATTGGCCAATGACACAACGGGCTTGTGTCGGTCATAGCCTTCCAACATGATAGAAAAGTAGTTCTTATTTTTGAATCATTGTCGGTTTGTGCTACAGCCGAGGGCTTTAATTTCGAAATAAGAAATACTTGTCTATTACATAGAGATGTGTACATTGAATAAGAATCTAAAGGTCGGTACGTGCTACAGCCGTGGGCCTTTGGGGACTGATTCAACTGTACGGAATGTTGGGTTAGACTTGACTTAGAATATTGAGTTTGTCGTGCTACAGCCAAGACTCAATTATTCAAGAGGCTAAAGTTTGATTAGGGAATAACATGAGATGTAATTGACAAGAGTTGTCTCCCTATTGAACATTACATGGCGGTTCGTGCTACAGCCGGGGTCGTGTAATGGAATGTAGGATCCCTATTCCCACTAGCATTATGAATGCTTAATTTTTCACGTAGGGGGTTGAATAAATTAGGAAAACTAGTGGGAGCCACTTATGAATAAAGACCCGATTCATATAGTATTTTAAAATGAAATCGAATATTTGCTAAGTGTTGTTATGTGTTTATCATTTACAGATTTGCAATATACATTATGTCTTCTGCACTATCACTCAGGAGCATACTAGATGCTCACAAATTGACTGGTCCTAATTATGCTGACTGGCTTCGAAACTTGAGAATTGTTCTCAGGATTGAGAAGCTGGAATACGTGATTGACTCACCTAAGCCTACTGAACCTACTAGTGATGCACATAATGATGAACATATTGTGTATCGGATAGATAATGCAAATGTTGCTCAATGCATCATGCTAGCTTCTATAAACATTGAGCTACAGAAGCAACATGAGCATATGGATGCTCACACTATCCTAATGCATCTACAAGAGTTGTATGATGTGGCGGGGAGGACAGCTCGATATGAGATATCGAAGGAGCTGTTCGGTTGTAGGATGTCTGAGGGATTATCTGTGAATGACCATGTACTTAAGATGATCAATTTGATTGAACGTCTTGGACAACTTGGTTTTGCCATGGATGGGGAGCTGAGCCAAGAGTTGGTCTTGCAATCGCTTCCGAGTTCGTTCTCGCAGTTTGTTGTGAACTTTCACATGAATAAGTTGGATGTCAGCCTGCCTGAACTCCACAACATGTTGAAGACTGTGGAATCGAATTTTCCCCCTAAGAAGAGTTCTGTTCTTCTAATTGGTGAAGGTTCCAATCCTAAGAAAAGGAAGAGGAACTCTTCCAAGAAGAAGAAAGTAGGTGAGAAAACGCCGGTTCCACCAAAAAGCTGAAGACCCCAAGAGCAAAGTTGTATGCTTTCACTATAACAAGGTGGGGCATTGGAAGAGGAACTGCAAGCTTTACCTTGCAGAATTGAAGAAGAAGAAGGGTAGTGAGACTACCGCTTCTGATTCAGGTATGTTCATGATAGAAGTGAATATGTCATTAAATTAAATTTCTACTTGGATATTAGATACCGCCTGTGGTTCTCAAATCTACAATTTATTGCAGGGACCAAGGAGAAGTAAGACTCTTGAGGAAGAGGAGGTGATTCTACTGATGGGAAATGGAGCAAGAGTTGCTTCTGAAGATGTAGAATCATTTCATTTATATATGCCTACGGGCAAGACTATTGTTTTAAATAATTGTTATTTTGTTCCCTCGATTGTGAGGAATATTATTCCCATGTTAGACTTGGCTGGATTTTCATTTATTATTGAGAATAATGAATGTTCTATTCTTAGAGATAATATTCTTTATGGACGTGGTGCTTTAAATAATGGTCAGTATATATGTGACATAATTTACTTCAGATTGAACAAACTAATAAAAGAAAAGGGATGATGAAAATCTCACTTTATAGTGGCACTGCAGTCTCCATTTAGTAGACATGGAGAGAGGACTGCAAATTTGCTAGGAATGGTACACACAGATGTATGTGGACCAATGTCTACGCAAGCCATGGGTGGATTTTCATACTTCATTACTTTCATAGATGATAGATCTGGATTCAGATATGTGTTTGATGAAACACAAGTTTGAGGATTTTGAAAAGTTCAAAGAATATAAGTATGAAGTGGAGAAACAAACCAAATATAGTATTATAATTCTTCGATTAGATCGAGGTGGTGAATACTTTAATGGAGTATTTCTAGATTATCTCAAAGTAAAGGGTATAGTCTCCCAGTGGACTCCTCTAGATTGGTATCTGAAAGGAGAAATTGAACTTTGTTAGACATAGTTCGGTCCATGATGAGCTATGCAAATCTTCCAGTATTCCTATGGGGTTATGCATTGGAAACCTCAGCATATTTACTGAATATGGTGCCTTCCAAAATCTGTTCCTCAAACTTCGTATGAGATATGGAAAGAAAGGAAACCGAGTCTTAAACACGTTAAGATTTGGGGATGTCCAGCTTATGTCAAGAAAGTTGACCCAAATAAGCTGGAATATCGATCCGTAAAATGTAGTTTTATGGGATATCCTAAAGAGACTTTAGGGTATTACTTTTACACCGATCATCGGGTGTTTGTCTCCAGACATGCTACCTTCTTGGAAAAGGAGTTTATCCTTGAAGGAAACAATGGGAGCAAAATTGAACTTGATGAAGTTCAAGAAGCACAAACTACTACAGATCGAGTGGAAACACCTGTTCTGACTGAACAACCTTTTGTGGAACAGCCCATTCATAGATCAGGGAGAGTGTCTCGCCAACCTGAGAGGTAATATGGCCTTGTCATTGAGAATGACAATGAGTTGTCGATCATTGATGATGACGACCCTGTAACCTATAATGAGGCTATGAGTAGTGTTGACTCAGAGAAATGGCATAGTGCCATGAAATCCAGAATGGAATCTATGTATACAGTATACAAAAGATAGATTATAGCAGATGGCCAGGTGGAGACCTATAAGGCCAGGCTTGTGGCAAAAGGATTCAAACAAAGGCAATGGATTGACTTTGATGAAACCTTTTACCTGTAGCCCTGTTAAAATCAGTTCGGATTTTGCTTGCGATTGCTGCTTACTACGACTATGAGATCTGGCATATAGCCAGATGGTTTTCTTTCCGAGGGAAATGAAAACCTAGTGTGTAAGCTACTGCGAATCATATGTGGTTTAAAGCAAGCTTCTCGTAGATGGAACATTCGTTTTGATGAGACAATCAAAGAGTTTGATTTTATCAAAAACGTAGATGAATTATGCGTCTACGAAAGGGTTAGTGGGAGCGCGGTAACATTTCTTGTATTGTATTGAAATAGAGTTGACACACATAACAACATAGCAGACCCACTCACAAAGCTACTTTCTGAAAGTCACTTTGATCGTCATAAAGACTAGATGGGTATTAGATACCAGAGTGATTGGCTTTAGTACAAGTGGGAGATTGAAAGGAATATGTCCTAAGTCCAATCATGAATTAGGATTTAGAAATAATTTCCTGTGTAATCAGTTATGATTTCATTGATTTTAATAAAAGACTTGTTTTGTTTTTATTACGGGCTCTATCTATTTAAGTGTTTAAATAAGATATACCATAGTTTAGAGTAAAGCTTTTTATGGATTATGATGAGATCATAATAGTGAGACCTAAAAAGATGATAACTCTAAACTTAAATAGTTCCTGGTCATAGGATTACTAACTGGTAATTAATAATCCGCAAAGATCGGTACATACTATACTTGCTTCATTATGAAGGATGTCTGTTCTCATAGACATTTGTGTGGTGACACTATAGCTAGTATGTAGGTGCTTATTATGGAATAAGTTCACTGAACATGACTCGCACAGCAGAACAACTGATGGAGTTCACTCACGTGTCAGCAGTTGTTCACATAGTGATAGTTGTACAAGTATCCTTAGACTTGAGGTCATCATAGTCATCTTGTGTACACTGAACTATGTTTTGGTTTAGTTCTTAGTCTCCAGGGACAATTATTAGGGCTCTTCTGGGTATAGGAATTTGTACACGAAGATAGTATATGATCAATAAAGGATCTACCCCTTCCAGTGAAGGAAGCGAATGTTCAAGGCTGATCCACTTATGCTAGTTCAGGAATCTCTGGCCAGAGTAAATGAAATTAGAAAGGAGTTTCTAATTTGCATAGAACTACGCATATTAAATGGTAAGCAAAGTGATTGAATTAGATAGGCTTGACACGAGATCAATGCCTTGTATTTTGTCGGGACATTGTAGGGTAGAAGGAGTTTATTGTACGGTATTTATTCACTGAATAGGTTCTTGGTATTCTAAGCAGTGAATTCATATTATCCGGATAGTCGCAATATGCTGAGAAGTATCCCTCACGATGTAGAATAAATGTGATTAATTAATTAATCATATTTAATGAATTAGAGAATTTATATAAATAATGATAAAATAGTTTTATTATTATTTATTTCTACTACCGGCTTAATATTGAACCTACAGGGTCACACCATAAAAAGAGAATGATTTAATGGTGGAGGAATTAATTAATAATGGCTAATAATTATTTATTTGTGAAATAAATAATTAATTGGCAAATTTAATAATTGATTAAATGAGATTTAATTGATTATAAATTAATTAAAAAAAGTTCTTAATATTATTAATTAAAGGATTTAATTTTTGGAAATTAAATCAAGAGAGAGAATTATTTCTAAAGTGTTTAGAAAAAGGATTAATAATTAAAAGATGTTTTAATTATTAATGAGAATAATAGATGGGATAATAATAATAATATTTATGGGAAAATTCCAGCTGAAAATTTTGCCTATAAATACACTATTATAGACCCTATTTTCATTCTAACACAAGAACCCCAAAAACCCAAAAAGTTTGGAAAACCCAATTCTCTCCACCTCCTTCCTCCTCCTTAACATCGTTTTCTTGGTGGATACCGGTGGAGTGCTTCACACTTGAGGAGCAACTGCTAAGGATCTCTGATCGTTGTCTCCGAATTATTTTAAAGGTTAGATCCGATCCCTCGAATTTTTATTCATGATCTGTATGCTTTTATTTGGATTTTATATGTGTAAAAGTGTTTTGCCATGCCCTCGATGCGTTAAAAATCCAACAGGTTCAAATCCCTGATTCAGGTTAGGGATTGAGTCAAAAAGGTATAGAACTGTGTCCTAAAGTGTGAGTCAGCAACTCATATAAAGGAGAAAACCTTAGAGTCAGTCGAGGGTTCCGACGGTGTTACCCTGACATCTATTGATGTTTTGATAGAACTGTCTTAACCTCATCGTGTCTTTCCCGTATATTTGTCATGTCAGTGGCCCATAGTGATTTCTAGTTCTCCATCCCGGGAGAACATGTTAGACTTAAATAGTTCTGATTCAGAGAGGACCATAGATGTTGTAGCTGAGGAGACTCATTTGCCTCCCCCACCAGTTCCTCCATTTGTACCGAGGGATATCCCTGGACCTAGTGCTCATCCCCGTTGGTACGGAGATCAGTATCTGTTGTTAGGGACTTCCCTCCAAGTTATGGTCCCAGTTCCTCTTCCTTGAGACCTCCGGTTCCTCGATCTGCTCCTATAGGTGCTTCTTCTCCGATTCCCTATCATGTTCACCGAGCGCTGAATAGGTCTTTCATTAGAGAGAAGAACCCAGAGCTGACTGCGCATCTTGATCAGATACCAGTTGGACCTTTCCAGGGCATCCCTGCCCCTTCACCTGATGTTCAGGCCCGAGTGAGATCTTTGACTCAGATTGCTATTGAGAGAGCTAGGTCTATTGACCCTTTTATTAGCTTAGAGTTCAGGGCCATTCAGTACCAGGACCTGGTGAACTCGTTGGTGTTCGAGTTAGGTTCTATCATTGGCAGTGGTAGTGGTTAGATCAGAGTTGCGGTAGTGAGATACATAGCTCAGAGCTGGTTTGCGAGAGTTGTGTAGTTGTTTCCTTTGTATATGTACATTATGTTGTTGTAGTTTATAGTAGGCGGAGGCTGCTATGACAGCCAGTTTTGTTGAGAACTCGGATGGTTTCTTTTCAGTTGTATCAGTTGGATTTCTGTTGGTTGTTATATAGTAGCTGCTTTATTATGTTGTTCAGTTTTTATATATACTTGTGCATTGTTATTATTGTTGTTACCATAATTCTTGCTTCTATTGCTGATATTTCTAGAGTATAATCATTCATTCAGGATGGATCCAATTAACTGAGGATGAGGATATTGTCTTAGTGGTAACACTCTCCTGATATATATGTATAAACTGTTGGAGCAATCCATTTTTCTTATATATGACTGTTATGTTTCAAGAAAATGTCACTAAAGAAGAATTCTCAACCCAATAATGGATCTACTAAATATCCCTCCCTGAGTAAATTGATAGATTTGTTACGTCAGCAGTCTACCAAGCTGGCCCAACAGCAACAACAATTCCAAAAGCAGCAATAACAATTTCGGCAACAACAACAACAACAATAGCTCATACAGCAACAACAGCAGCAAATCCAACAACAGCAGCTGCAGATCCAACAGTAGCATTAGATGAGGGGGACAACCCAAGCTATTAGTTTTTAGTCTTTTCAGGCTGTGAAACCCCCAGAATTTAAAGGTGAGGTGGATCATGTTGCTGCCAGGATCTGTTTGAAGGAAATGGAAAAGGCTTTTGCACTGACCAAGGTGAGTGAGGATTTAAAGATAGATTATGCTAGTTATTTCCTGAAAAATGATTCAAAGTATTGGTGGGAGTCTACGCAAGCGTTAGAAGGAGAAGGTCCTATTCCATGGACCCGATTTACAGAACTGTTCTTGGAAAAATACTTTCCGGATTTTCTTCAGTGTCAGATGGAGTTAAAGCAAGGAGACAGAAGTGTCATAGAGTATGAAGCCAAGTTCACGGAATTGGCTCGTATAGCACCATAGTATGTGAGTTCAGAAGCTCAGTGAGCGAAGCGGTTTCAACAGGGGTTGAAGCCAGAGATTAGGAGTGGAGTTGTAGCTTTACAACTCAAGACCTATACTTCGGTAGTTCAGGTTGCCTTAGTAATAAAAAGTGACCAGAGGTTAGCTGCTAAGGAGAAAGGTGAGAAGAAAAGAAAGTTTGAAGGTGGACCTGCAAGGTCAGAATAAGAAGGAGTAAGCCAGAAGTTTCAGCGCCGGTTTGGAAAGAATAAGGATAGGAAGTTCAGGAGACAGAATTTCCCGCAGGCTAGGCCCAGTACCACCTCATTCAGTTCTACCCAACAAATTTTAACAAGCCAGTGATGGATTACAAGATATGCGGAAAGAAGCAAAGTGGTCAGTGCAAAGAGAACATCAATTGTTTCAACTGTGGCCATAAGGGTCATTATTCAACTGAGTGCAAATCCGAGAACAAGGAGTAACCTGTTTCAGCTGCGGTAAAGTGGGGCATATTTCTAGGAATTGCAGATCAGCTACCCAGGGCAGTTTAGGAAGAAGTGTATCCCAAGGACCAGCAACAAGTACCGCCCGAGCTAGAACTTTTAAGATGACTAAGAAATCTCCGGCACAGGATTCTGATGTAGTTGCAGGTACGCTTTCTCTTAATTCCGTACCTGTTAACGTTTTATTTGATTCGGGAGTGTCCAAATCTTTTATATCCATGAACTGTGTGAATAAAATGCAATTAATGTTGGAAGACTTAGATGAACCGTTGACCATAGAGGTGGCTAATTAAGATAAGGTGCCCGTAAATCAATTATGTCCTAAGTGCTCCCTAGAGATTTCAGGACAGACTTTCCATGCCGACCTTATACCTTTTGAGTTAGGAGAATTCGATGTTATTTTAGGTATAGATTGGTTGTCTCTGTATAAGGCAAATATTTACCAGCAAGAAAAAGAGAGTTGTTATATGTACCCCAGATAATGTAAGGATAAGTTATCAAGGATAAAAGCAGGACAAGAAGTTTCTTTTAGTACTGCAAGCAAATAAATTGTTGCGGCAAGGGTGTGAAGCATATTTGGCTCATGTGGTGGATACGAAGAAAGAGACCCCTATCTTGGATAAGATCCCCATAGTAAGAGATTTCCCGACGTCTTTCCAGAAGAATTGCCAGGATTACCACCAAATCCAGAGATAGAGTTCTCCATTGATTTGATACCAGGAGCCGAACTAGTTTCTAAAGCTCCATACCGAATGGCTCCAGTGGAAATGAAGGAAATGGCCAAGCAACTTCAGGAACTATTGGATAAAGGAGTTATTTGACCCAGTGTTTCTCCGTACGGTGCTTCGATGTTATTCGTAAAGTAGAAGGATGGAAGTATGAGGTTATACATTGATTATAGAGAGCTGAACAAGTTGACGATAAAGAACAAGTATCTTTTACCATAAATTGACGATTTATTTGACCATCTTAAAGGGGCATGCTTTTTTTCGAAGATTAACTTAAGATCTGGCTACCAGCAACTGAAGATAAATCCTGAAGATATCCCCCAGACTGCATTCAAGATAAGGTATGGCCATTATGAGTTCTTAGTGATGTCATTTGGATTGACTAATACACCGGCAGCTTTTATGGATTTAATGAACCGGGTGTATAAGGAGTACTTGGATAAGTTTATTATTGTATTTATTGATGATATCCTCATTTATTCAAAGACTCCAGAAGATCACGCAACGCATCTAAGGATTTCCCTTCAAAGGTTAAGAGAAAATCAACTATATGCGAAGTTCTCCAAGTGTAAGTTTTGGTTAACAGATGTACGGTTTGTTGGACATGTGGTAAGCAAGGAAGGTATCAAGGTAGATCCTGTAAAGATTGAAGCCGTATCCAAATGGGAGCAACCAAAGACTTCGACGAAAGTGAGAAGTTTTCTTGGGCTAGCAGGATATTACCGAAGATTTGTGAAGGATTTTTCTAAGATCGCATCTCCGTTAACCAAGCTAACCAAGAAGAACGAGAGATTCACTTGGACAGAGAAGTGTGAAGAAAGCTTCCAGGAATTGAAAAAGAGACTAGTGTCAGCTCTAGTACTAGCATTGCCAGATGAGACGAGAAACCTTATGATTTATAGCGACGCTTTTTTGAAAGGTTTAGGTTGTGTATTGATGCAACACGACAAAGTCATTTCGTATACCTCCATACAACTAAAGCCTCACGAGCAAAGTATCCAGTCCATGATCTTGAGTTGGAAGCTATAGTTTTTTGCTTTGAAATTATGGAGACATTACCTGTATGGAGAAAAGTGTGATATATACATGGATCATAAGAGTCTGTAGTATATATTCACTCAGAATGACCTGAACATGAGACATAGAAGGTGGTTGGAGTTGATCAAGGACTATGATTGTTCAATTAATTATCACCCAGGCAAAGCCAATATGGTGGCTGATGCCTTGAGCAGAAAAGAGAAGCTGAATATGGTTCAGATTGCAGAAGAGCTAGCACGAGACTTGGAAAAGATGGAGATTGAAGTTCGAGTACCAAGTGAAAGTAAGGAGCAACTGTACGAAATCACCTTTCAACCAACATTGATAAAAAGATTAGAAGATGTCAAGAGGGAGTTATGGAACAAGAATCAGACACTCTGACATGTGAAGAATTGTGTACCCAAAAGGATAACCAGGTATGTTGAGATTCTCTTCCAGAATCTGGATTCCCAATGTGGCGGAACTGAAGAATGATATGTTACATAAAGCGCACAACTCTCAGATTTTTATCCACCCTGGTAGCACTAAGATGTACCAAAATTTGAAGAAAAACTTCTGGTGGCCAGGAATGAAGAAGGATATTGCAAATTGGGTTAACAAATGTCACGTGTGCCAAACGGTAAAAGCAGAACATCAACGACCAAGATGATTGTTACAACCCTTGGAGATTCCCCAATAGAAGTGGGAAGAGATTGCAATGGATTTTATAGTGGGATTGCCAAAGACGAGAGCTAATCACGATGCTATTCGGGTAATCATTGATAGATTGCTAAAGTCGGCACATTTCCTCCCGATCAATGAAAGGTATTCTTTGGAAAATCTAGTTAAGGTGTATTTGGATGAGATAGTGACCAAGAATGGAGTTCCTGTATCTATTGTATCAGATCGAGATCTGAGGTTCAATTCAAGGTTTTGGAACAAGTTCCAAGAATATTTAGGAACTAAGTTGAATATGAGTATCTCCTATCATCCTCAGATGGATGCTCAAAGTAAGAGAACAATTCAGACCATATAAGACATGTTAAGAGTTTGTGCTTTGGATTTTAAGGGCAATTGGGTTGAACAGTTACCTTTGATTGAGTTCCTGTACAACAATAGCTATCATGCCAGCATTGTAATGACACCCTACGAAGCCTTGTATAGACGTAAGTGTAGATCACCATTGTATTGGGATGAAGTAGGAGAGAAGAAAGTGTTAGGCCCCGAGCTGGTTTAGCAGACTAAAGACGTAGTGGCATTGATTCAAAAAAGGTTAGAAGCATCCCAAGATAGACAAAGAAAGAATACAGATTTGCATCGAAAAGACATGAACTTTGAAGTAGGGTCATTGGTATTGCTAAAAGTATCACCCTGGAAAGGATTATTGCGATTTGGCCAGAAAGGTAAGCTTATCCCCAGATTTATAGGGCTATTTGTGGTTTTGAAGAAAGTAGGAAAGGTCGCTTACGAGATAACGTTGCCACCGCAAATGTATCATATCCATAATGTGTTCCACGTATCTATGTTGAAGCCTTATGTTCCTGATTCGAATCAAGTCATAGAGTACGAACCCATTGAGCTTCAGCCATATTTGTCCTATGTGGAACAGCCAATCCAAATCTTAGATCGTAAAGAGCGAGTCATTAGAAATAAGTCGATCCCCATAGTGAAAGTCCTTTGGAGAAATCCTAGAGTAGAAGAGTTTACTTGGGAATTAGAGTCAGACATGCTTGATAAATATCCTCATTTATTTAGTTAAATCAGATTCTGGGGACAAAATCTTTTTAAGGGGGAAGGATATAACGACTCGTATATTTTCGTATTATTTAAAAGCATAAATTAAATAATTAATTAAATAAAATATGAGTGTTGGTTTTGACAGTCGTGTATTGGATTTTATTTATTATCTGTGATTTATTGGTGAATAGGATGGAATTATGTAATTAATTATGGAGTTATATTGTTTTGTTTCGCTTTAAAAAGTGATTTTACTGCATTTTTATTTTCATAAATATTTGGATTGTCTCTAAAATTGGTTTTATAATTTTATAATTTCAATAGATATTTTTAGGAATTTATAAAATTGAGAAATCAATATTTTATTAATTATTTATCCTTAAATGATTTTCTGATTGTATTAATTTGAAAAGTCCGTATTTAATTCCAAGATTCTTCAATAATTACGAAACTCATATTTTATTAAGTTCATAATATTCTGAGAATTTTAAAATTATTTTGGAAATTTTTGAGATTGAGTTCACCCGCGCGTTGATTCGTCTAATCGTTAAATGCGGGTATTTATTGCGCTCCAAAATTTGTTTAAAAATTATAAAATTTACATTTTTATTAACTTCGAGATATTTATAACACTTTAAAACTATGTTTGTAATTTTTCGTGTTTATTTTCACCGTGGCTTGGGTCCATAAATTGTAAATTATCGGGATGAATTGTTA
Source organism: Apium graveolens (assembly GCF_009905375.1). Classification (NCBI taxonomy): domain Eukaryota; kingdom Viridiplantae; phylum Streptophyta; class Magnoliopsida; order Apiales; family Apiaceae; genus Apium; species Apium graveolens. Next base: position 192,601,210 of record NC_133652.1, read on the forward strand.
TTGCAGGACACGTGTACATTTCTCGTCCATTTGTTGATACGTGTCAGATGCTTATGAATTGAAAAAAACAAAACAAAAAAACAATACCCCCATCCCCTGCACTCGCCTCTCTCCCTCCTCTCTTCATCTCTCTCGCGCGTCTCTCCTTCGCAATCTCTCATTTTCTCTCTCGGCTCTCTTCTTTCTTCCTTCTGTTTTTGCTTCCCTGAACTCCGGTCATCTTTCACTCGTTTTTGGCTATTTTTCCGGTGAACCGCCGCTTATTTGTAGCTTGGCCGGTTCGATTTCTATATTGCTGATATATATACATGCATATGATTATGAATTTGTTCGTGTAAGTGTGTTCAATTGTGTGTGTATCAGTGTGTGTGTGTGTGTGTATGTTTGGTTGTGCGACTGTGATTGTGTGTGATTGTGTGTGCTTCTGGCAGCGTGTATGCGTGTGTGTGTCTGTGTTTTGTTGCTGTTATTACGGTTGCCTGATTCTGTGATTTTGGTTCGATTATTATTACCTAATTTCCTGCAGATTAATTATGTGAGGGAACTTTGTGAAATAAAAGAATTATTATGCGGGAAATGTTATTAATCGGTGTAATTTATTTGGAAACCTGTATTTAATCGGGCACCAATAAATTATACCGCCGTTGATGATGAACTTCGGTGAGTCAACGGTGGACCATGATGATCGTTATCTGAGTCCTAAATTTTATAAATAAATAAAATAATTCGTATAATCATTTTCGTATGTAAATGATTTTGAAATTGAGAAAATTGTGTTGCGAGTTGTGGATTGTGAATTGTTGTGAAATTTGGACGTCAATTATGATCAACAGGTATTCTTATAAACATAAAAGTTGATGTCAAAGACCTAGCTAGTCTCTGAGTTCCGGAACAGGTTTATGGGATGGCAGTTGGAGCCGTCTGGTTTTTATAGCCTGATCAGCTGTCTTCACATATACGTTACGTATATGATTTTGCTTTGTGATTCCCGTAAGGGAATAAGTGATTGATATAGTTGATTAATAAATGTGAATAGCATGCTAAAATTGGACTCTGGTACTTACACAGAACACAACTATGTTTGTTTTGTTAAAAGCATGCTAGTCAATGATATCCAAGTTTTTTATTTACCGATGCTAAAAATGATTTACAGATTACGGATTTCATATTGATTTATAGTTCTGTTCTTATAACTGTTTACATTACTATTTTTTTCTTGATATTCATATATTGGTACTGCTGAGCGATAAGGCTCAGCTTTGAAAACTGTTATATATATATCACAAATGCCTTGAAGACCAGTCAGACCTTGGAAGAACCATGTCTCAGCCCCTTCAGGACCCGACTCCTCAGAGGTAGTTAGATCAGACCATGCGCGGTCTGATGAGTTGCTGAATAAGTTAGTGTGTCGGACTTTTGAGTAAATGGTTTGTAGTAATGTGTAACTTGGATCATACTTGAACCTGTATCGGATCTTGGTATGGGGTCGTGTTAGTATATAATAATAATAATCTTATTGTTTATATTTCTGATTGTCGTATTTAGTGACGTCAACTCCTAACCCCGGGGTTAAGGCCGTCATAGAATATGCCCAGACAATTCTTTCATGATGCTACGTGATATGCCAAAATTCAAGATTGAAGATAAAAGTCTGATACACTGACTGTAAGATTGTACATTTGTTAGTATTTTTGCATTTAGATAGTTTTTGACATCATCAAATAAGAACTTGTATATATTTTCATAATACACAACTTGGTGGAGATTGTTAGATGTAATTGATGATATCAGAAGATAATTATCAGAGTTTGACATCAGAGTTATCACTTAAGATATCAGAGTTTATCATATTAGCATTTGACAGAAGATTACATCATCAGTGTTTGTCATCAGAGTTTATATCATTATCTGCCAGAAGCTAACCCAGGAAGTAATTGATTCTATGATAAACTACTATGATTTCCTGAGATGTGTCGGTGTAAGACTTTACTTGTGTTTAGCAATTAATAATTGGATATGTATTAAGTTTCTTTATTCATGTATATCATATCAACTAGATTGATTGTGTAACTAGGCAGTATGTACGCACATATTAGGTTAACACTATAAGTGTCGATTATTGATTTGTCATTCTGAGTAACCTAATAGCTCTGAATGATATCTGGTCATCATTTGAGAGAGTTTTGTAAACAGTTTTTATTTGACCATTCTTCATCTTTGAGTTTCAATTTGAATTGATTGTTAAATACTATATTTATCCACTCTACAGTATTACTCTGGGCCTAACACATTCAATATTTTAACAGACTAATTCTTTAAATCTATGGACGCATCCTGTTTAAAGGGGGCTTCACCATATCAATAATTTACCGTTCTCATACAGCTCCCGTGCATGCTGCAATAAAAAATTATTGAACCCGTTTTATTTAAAGGCGCATTCTGCTTACATGCGCGACCTTGCTACCAACTGGGACCTACTTCTTTATAATCCGATATAATATCCACTCCAACTGGGACCTACTTCTTTATAATCCGATATAATATCCACTCTTATTATTAATTCTCTCCAACACCACTCTAATGATAATGGACCTACTTCTTTTACTTCCCCTATTTGGTAACTCCACCTTGCCTTAATTTCACTACAATTAATGACTTAATTTTATATGTACATGATCGCATGCATTCTACAAGTCCATCCATTTTTTCCACCTCTTCTCATGCAAGTCCCACCTAATTATATAGGTAACATTAAATGATAAGGTAATTAATTCACACAATAACACACCTCTTTTCATTTTTCTTTGATTTATTCACCGTAGACAAATACATGTACTGATGTTAATGACTTATAAGAAACAACACTCACACACACCAGATGAATACAGAGAGAATGATAATACAGTAATGCTTATCAGGAGAAAAATGGAAAATATCTCAATACCAAGTTTTTGGTAATGGGGCATACACATCCCATTTTAACAGCTAGCTACAAAGGGAATATTCCTATCTAACCAACTTGGGACCACTAGACCAATCATTGGTGACAACAATACAATCTCCTCAAATAGCTATTATTCAATAATACTTAAATAGGAAAAATAACTTAATTATGTCACAGTTGATGCAATGATGAGGTGACACGGTGAACACACTCATTTACTCCCCCTCAAGCTGTACTGCACATGAAGTAGATCCCAGTTTTGAAAGAAGTTTGCGATGCTTCTGGACTGGAAGGGACTTAGTGAGTATGTCTGCGAGCTGAGCATATGAAGGGACGTATTGAGTGGTGACAGAGCCATCATTGATTTTATCACGAATATAATGACAATCCACCTCGATATGTTTTGTCCTCTCGTGCAAGAAAGGATTCGCAGCAATGGATAAGGCAGCCTTATTGTCACAATTGAGAACTGTATGGAGGAGGTTAGTCAGACCCATATCAGCTAGTAGACTTGTCATCCAGGTGATTTCACAATAGGTCATAACCATTGAATGATATTCGGCCTCTGCAGTTGAATGGGCGACCACACATTGCTTCTTTGATTTCCAAGAAACAGGCGATGTTCCAAGTAGCAAACAATATCCAGTTGTAGATCTTCTGGAGTTAGGACAACTCCCCCAATCACTATCACAGAATGTTGTGATTTGGGCTGCAGAATTTGAAGCAATAAGTATGCCTTGACTAGTAGTTCCAACAAGATACCTCAACACTCTCTTTGCTGCTTGCATATGAGTCGTAGTTGGTTTTTGTATGAATTGAGTGAGTGTATGAACAGCAAAGTTGATGTCTGGCCTTGTCACGGTAAGATAAATTAATTTCCCTAGAAACCTTTGATAACTCTGTGGGTTTGGCAACACATCACCATAATCTGATATTAACTTGACATGAAAATCAAGGGGCAACTTCAAAGAGACGATTTCATCATGTGAAACTCGGCAAGAAGATCCAAGACGTACTTTTTCTGAGATACAAAGAAGCCAGCAGGAGATCTTCCTATTTCAAGACCTACAAAGTAGCTTACCGGACCAAGATCCTTCATGTGGAAAGACTGAGCCAACATCACCTTTAGTTGATCTATGATTGTCTGATTGTTACTACATATGAGAAGATCATCTACGTACACCAGTATCAGTGTGATGTTCGATGTATCCTGAAGAGTAAACAAGCTGTAATCAGCTTTGGACTGGACATAATCAAGCGATTTTAGAGTGGCAGACAACTTGTGAAACCATAACTGAGGTGCTTGTCTGAGATCGTACATCGACTTTTTGAGTTTGCAGACCAAATTACTAGAAGCACAGGCTACAGACGTAGGTGTGATTCTGCTACCAAGTCCTGTGTAACCCAGTGGGAATTTCATGTATATTTCTTCATGGAGGTCACCATGCAGGAATGACACAATCTCCCCAAAAAGAGAGCTCAAGCCCTGCTTGAAATCTTAAGGCTCTTACAATTTCCAATATTTGCCTGTGCCTTCTCTCCACTCGGGCATTCTGTTGAGGCATGTGTACATATGAGGTTTGATGGACAATGCCCTTTATGTCATAGAATTTCCTACACTTGCTGTCTGCAAATTCGGGTGCATTATCTGTTCATAAAATCTTAATAGCCTTGCTGAATTGGTTACAAACATGAATACAGAACTTCTCAAATGTTTGCAGAGAGTCAGACTTAAGTATCATAAGAAACAACTAAGTCATTCTGCTATGTTCATCTACTATAGTCAAAAAATACTTATATTTGGACCTAGTACAGACTTTATATGGACCCCAAGTGTCTATGTGTATCAGATCAAACACATTGCTAGCATGAGAACTACTAACAGGATAGGGCAATTTTGTGAATTTTGACAGAGGACAAGTTACACATACCTCAGTAGCACCAACAGTGAGGGGTTTAATGTGATTTATCCTTTGCAGAGTAAACACTGAAGCATGCCCCAATCTCTGATGCCAGAGATTGTAACCTTTGGTTTTAGTTGAATCAGCAACAAGGCAATAAGAAATTATAGGGCTGGAGTCGCAACTGTTGTGGGATGTAGGCACGATCACCAGATAATACAAACCATCTCTGACCTGTCCAAGGGCTCGAGGCTTGTTTGTGATAGCATCTTGGATAACACATGTGGCATGATGAAATAGTACTTAACAGTTGTTATCCTTAGCCAGCTTGTGTATAGACATAAGATTGTGTTGAAACTGAGGAACATACAGGACATTTAACAACTTCAAGCCATTTGACAACTGCAAATCACCAACATGTGAAATGACTGTGGTTGCTCCTGTAGGTAAGTTGATTGTGTAATGAGGTGGTGCTGGCTTGACATTGTTCAGTTGACTCAGATCAGCTGTCATATGGTCACTTGCTCCAGAATCCATGATCCAATCTCCACGCCCTTTCGTCGGCATATAACTTGACACCATGCCAGAAAATCCACACTCCAATTTTTCATCAGTTTCCGATCCTCTTCCAGATTCACTATATTTGTTAGGTAGCAATTTTAATAGCTGCTCTAATTGCTGTGAAGTGATGTGAACATCATCTCTACCAAACAAGCTCTGAGCATTGTTAATCATCCATGCAGAGTTGGTTGTATGAGCATTGGATTTTGATGTCCCTTTAGCAGCTAATTTTTTATACTTGTGGTGCCACTTGGGGTAGCCCACAATAGTCCAACATCTTTCTCCAGAATGACCCTTTGCTCCACACACCGTGCACACTCCTTTATTAATAAATCTATCCCCAGATCTACTGCTATACATAGTGGAAGCTTCAACAGCATAATTATCAGTGTTACGTAAAACATCCCTTTGGGCCTCCTCTTGTTGAATAGATGAACATGCCATTTCAACAGTTGGAAGGGGAGTCATCATAAATATTTGACTACGTTGAGCCCCGTACTTATCGTCAAGACCATTTAGAAATTGAAACAATTTTGCTTCCTCTTTCATGATATTAATAGCAGATAAAAAATTAGCAATCTCAGGGGTGATAGTAGTAAGTGTAGGCAAGCTATTCATGGATTCAATTTCCTCCTATAGGCTACTCAAGGCAGTATAATACTCAGAAATAGACAAGTTATTTTGTTTAAAGGAAAATAAGTCCTTAGTTAACTTGTATTTTTTAGATCCGTTTATTATAGAAAAACGCCTTTCTAACTGACAACAAATATCATGAGCAGAGTTGAAAAATAACACAGACTGCTTAATATTTTCAGATAGATTGTTATGAAGCCATGAAATTACCAGATTATTACACGTATCCCATTGTGTAGATTCAGCTTCACTCGTTGTGCTTCGAGCAACTGTTCCATTGACAAAGCCAAGTTTACGCTTAGAAGAGAGCTGGATCTCGAACGATCTCTTCCAAGAACGATAATCACCAGATCCTTGGAGCTTCGGAATGCTTACATATAGAGGACCATCTGAGGGATAAAGGAATAAGGGATTTTGCATATCAGCAAACGTATACCTGCCTCCAGTCGCCATTAAATATGAACTTGTATATTCCACAAATAATTCTCAAGAAAAAAAGATTAAACTAATGTTGTATGTGAAGCTCTGATACCATAATGACTTATAAGAAACAACACTCTTACACACCAGATGAATGCAGAGAGAATGATAATGCAGTAATGCTTATCAGGAGAAAAATGGAAAATATCTCAATACAAAGTTGTTGGTAATGGGGCATACACATCCTATTTTAACAGCTAGCTATAAAGGGAATATTCCTATCTAACCAACTTGGGACCACTAGACCAATCATTGGTGACAGCAATACAATCTCCTCAAATAGCTATTATTCAGTAATACTTAAATAGGAAAAATAAGTTAATTGTGTCACAGTTGATGCAATGATGAGGTGACACAGTGAACACACTCCTTTAGATGTACATATGCACAAGTACTTTGTTTCATTCTCTAGTGGACCCCACATATTAGTAGCTAGTAGCTACTATATTCCTTCTCCATATATGATGAACATAATCCTCTATTTCATATGACTGTAAAATCCCGTATCAGTGTATTAAAACACCCACTTCATGCTAACACCTTGTATGTTCCCCCATAGATATAGTAAAATGATTGTTTTATTATAACATGGGCACCAATCTATTTGTAACCAGACCAGAACCCTCTTTTTTTCTTTTATCTTTTGCGAGATAAACAACATAAAGGTATTTAGCAAAAAAAAACACAAAGGCGTGCACTTCATTTATCTCTTGTTCAATTGTTAGCTACACCTTTATATTTTACTAATATTTATGCAGTATACTTTTGTGTGTACTTTTGCTCTTCTCCCTACGCTCATGGCCCGATTGCTATATTTTCATTCATTATATATACAATACTGAAGATGTGATAATGACCAAATATACCACCATAATTCTAAATATTTGTATTAAACGAAGGGTTTCTCACATAAACACGAGGATCTATCACCTTTGTTTCATTGTTACAAAAATGGATCTCTTCTAATATATTTGGAAACACACCTTCATATTATCAATATAATTCGATTAAGGAAGTGTCTTCATTATGCGGCACTCAGTTGTGGCCTCAAGATCTTGAAAAAAATTACCCTATCAAATCCTGTATAACGTTGTTGCTTTAACACCATGTCTAAAACCATATCCAGAAATCTTTGAATTTTAACTGACTTTTACCTTGAAAACCTTCATCATGAATTAATGGTGAGGTATCTCCTCCTACCGAGATTATGATCTTGATCATCACCCCTCCTTCTAGCGCCAATTTATTGATGGAGAAATTTGGTAACAATAAAATTTGCGGTTCGTCGCCGGAATCAAAATCTATGATGTTGATGTTTTGCTAAAAAAGTGAGTTTAGTGTGGTGGTTGTGATGAATTGAGGGCTGAGATTGATTAGGTTTGAGGGTGGCTCCTTAAGAATCTCACTTCGAACCCCTTTAAATGTACCTACGTACCCTTCATATACGGATCAAGCGTGACATAGTTTTCGGGAAATAAGAAATTTAATGGACTTAGACTTCTCATTTTGAGGCCTAGTCAGAAACCTACTAAAATCCGTCTTCTACTACCTTTAGGAATTCCCTAATATGAGGCCCAACCGCTAAGGCCAATTCTCGTTCATAATCGCAGGACTTCACAGATAGTGTATCTTCCTGCACAGGGATAACACTCTGCTACCAGCTATATCCCTTAACTTCGAATATAGGTATAACCATGGTTCACCCCAAATGCGAGACTCATCCCTGTCCCCTGGATGAGGATAACCCACCAGATAGGAGGACACGGGATCCCAAGATTTTGGGTGCAAAGTGAAATATGACTCCAAAGTTATCCAATAAGAACACCCGTTGAATACAGGAACAGAGCTCCTACATCCCCAACAAGGACACCCATTGAATATAGAAAGAGGACTTCAATCATCAGGCATATCCTTGGAGGCCTTCTAGCTTTTCACGGACATCCCCCTCCTTGACCGACTTAAGGAGGAAATTCTTTAAAGAGTACCTACAACAAATATGTTAGTAAAAAAGACTTCCATTACTTTCTTCATGTGTGTCTTGTCGTAGGCTTCTCCATGTTTGCCTTCTAGGTGAGGGAAAGTCCAACTTCATTCAAGCTACCATGTTGTGCATCTTCCTAGGCTAGGGCGCGCCCTACCCTTGGGCGTGCTTTCACTTTCTACATTGAAACTTACCTTACCTTGATTGAAGGCTATTGAATCATTCACATAACTCATATTCCGTATTTTCCCAAGTTAGGGCGCGCACTCCTTGAGGGCGCGCCCTCACCCTCTGCATTACAACTCAAAACCTAATTCCTTACCATTTTTACCCATCTAAGCTCAATTGACCTGTTCTTGACCCGAGATCATCCAATATCAAATTTGGACTATAACACATAACATGAATAATTAAGGGAACTATAATATTTTTGGCTTATAATTTCCCACTAAAAAAGCATAGCCATATTTCCAATATATTGAGTGCTCATAGTAACCAATACTATGTTTGATAAACTAAAAACTAGTGAAATAAATATTTCTTCTTTAAAACCAGTCATGTTAAAACAAGATGTAGTTATATATATAAGCTCTTCCAAAGAGTTACAGGTGAAATTATTTATGCATGGTTGTGTGACGGTCTCAACCCCGGGGTCAGGAGTTGACGTCACCAAACATAACAAACCACAAATATAAATTACGAGATTATTATTATTACACTAACACGACCCGAAAACTAAGATCCGATCTAGGTTCAAGTATGATTTATGCTACTCACTATTACACAACCATTTATTAAAAAGTCTGACACAATAACTTATTCAGCAACTCATTAGACCGCACATGATCTGATACAAACTACCTCAGAGGAGTCAGGACCGGAAGGGGCTGAGACTCTGTTCTGTCCGGGTCTGATAGGTCTTCTAGGCATCTGCAATAAATATATAATAGGTTGCAAGGGTGAGAATATAATCGCTCAGCAGCACCAATATATGAATATCAGAGTAAAAATAGTTAATGTAAACAATTATAGGAACAGAACTATAAAACAATATGCAAAACAGTAACCTGTAAATCATTTCGAATCTCTGTCAAAACAAAACAACAGTAAAAGAAATTAGATATCACTGACTAGCATACTCTTAATAAAATAACGTAGTTGTGTGCTTTGTAAACACCAGAGTCCAATTTTAGCATGCTATTCACATTTATAATTCAAATGTATAAATTACTATTTCCGTTACGGGAATCACAAAACCAAATCAGATACGTAGTGGATCTGTGAAGACAGCTGATCAGGCTATCAACACCAGACGGCTCCATCTGCCATCCCCTAAACCTGTTCTGGAACTCAGAGACTAGCTAGGTCTCTAACCTGCTGGACTAATCGGTTTAGTAGTGTGCGCAACCGAGTGAGCCGCTTACGCAACCTCAATAGGCCACTCTGGCCTCTATGTATCCAATATCTGATCGTTTTATCCAGTTTTCAAATCACCTGTACCTATCTCAGTTTAAAATTGTTCATTTAACAGCAAACATAAAATTTGTTCACAAAATCATTTTCATTTTGAGATAAGTACCTTTTCGAAGTTACTTTCCCCAAAACATATTTTTAAAAATTAGATAGTTATAACTACAGGGGATACGTAACTTAAAACTTTTATGTTCCTGTCCGAAAATAAAATAACAGTTATTCATATACGCTGAACCATAAAAGAATGGTCAGGGGTACTTGCCTTGCGACGATTTCTCGGGATTCCTAGGGTAGTTGCGATCGACTGACTTTTGTCCTCACAAACTCTGACTGGGATCTAAAGTTTAAGAATAACCTAATTAGTTATACCGACATGGTTGATATCCTCAAACCTAACTAACCCAATCCGATAACCCGACTCGTATATATACATATATTCACGTAAAAATATTTACAATCACAAAACATTTAGTATAATATATTACGCTTTACGTAAATAAAATAAGTTTTTGGAAAATTTGGACAACGACTCCTTTAGTTATTGGATTGCCCGTCGAAACAGAATCGACGCCCAATTCCCAACAATCACAATTTTACAATTTAGAATCTTGATACGACTTTTAAAATAAATTATTATTTACATTCCCAAATATAATTATACAAACCACTTTATTTGTTTTATATATTTAGGACTCATAATTAATCATCAATGTCCACCATCGACTCGACGAGGATCATCATCGACGACGGCAAAATTTATTGGTGCCCGAAAATATTCGGGTGTCCGAATAAATTTCACCAATTAAAATCAATTCCCGCACGAATTATAATATAATATCACGAATTTTAATCATTAATTTCCTGCAGTATAAGGAAATCAAAATTAAAAATTATAACAACTAAATTCAACTGCACGCACATGGCCCAACAAGAGCCCAACAACAAGATCCATCAACAAGGCCCAACAGAGAAGCCCAGTCACAGAAGCACAAGAACACAACCAAACAAACACACAGCCATATCGCCGCACACACAAAACACACGAACATACGCACATAACACAAACACATTTCACACACACACACACACAGTAGCATATATATACACACGTATATACACAACAGAGTAAGCATCAGCCGAGAAGCAACGAAACCAACCGGAAAAAAATGGTCGAAATAATTACCGGAACAGGTGAGCCGGAAAAAAGCACCAGAAAAGCAAGAAAAGAACGGGGGAAAGAGAAGAGGGGGAAAGAACAACAAAGAAAGAGAGGAAAGCGGGAGAGATATGAGAGGAGAGATCGAGCAGAGAGAGTAAGAGAAAGTGAGGGAGAGAGATAGAGGGATAAGGGAGGAGAGAGACAAAAATGTATAAAATAAAAATTTATTACTGATAACTTCTTTTAATGCTACGTCTCACCAAATGTCTGAGAAGACAACATGTATACATAAAGATAAATATGAGCTCCTCGCAACCTAATTTTGACCCGAAGTTTTCTTTTTGACGAATAAACTTACGGATAAAACCAATTCAGAAAATTACCAATATAGTCTTAAAATTCCACGAATAATTAAAACTTAATAAAATATACTTTTCATAATTTTTAAACCATTTTTGAAATGCAACTCATACCCACATTTAATGATTTAACGAACAAACGTGCAGGTGAATTTAATCAAAAAAGTTGCCGAAATAATTTTAAAATTCTCGAAATATTCCAAACTTGATAAAATATGAGTTTTGTAATTTTTGAAGCATCCTGGAATTAAATATTGAATTTATAGATAAATATAATCAGAAAATCATATAAAGATAAATAATTAATAAAATGTTGATTTCTAAATTTTATATCCCAAAAAAAATTATTAAAATTATAAAACCATAAAAAATTTTAGAGACAATCCAAATATTTATAAAAATAAATCTGCAATAAAACCACTTTTAAAAGTGAAAAAAAAACAATACCGCTCAATAATTAATTATACAAATAATCCTCGTAAACCAATAATCAAATATAATTAATAACAAAACATCACACAGTTGACAAGACCAATAGACATATTTTATTTATTTAATTATTAAACAATTACACTTTTAAATAATACAAAAATATACGAGTTGTTATAGTTGTGCATGAATCAAACTGAATTCATGGGGATTTGACCAAATCAGTTATCTAAGGCTTGAGCTGGAGCTAGAGGCCAAGAGATAGGTATTGGTATAAAGGGTATAACAACACAAGGAGTCAGTGTCACCATAATAAATACAAAAGGTTCAACACTTGTCGGATTCGGTGCCCAAGCAACTGATTTATCCGATTCAAAATTAATTGAAGCTGGAGTCCACACATGAGATTTAGAAATAATCGGAGTTGGAGCTAGAACAGGAATTAGAGTCCAATACGGAAATTTATAAAATTAAACATTAATCGAAGTTTGGACTGAAGTCCGAGAAGAAGATCCATACGATTCAGTATTACCCGAAAGTGGAGCCCAAGCAAGAACTTGGCTCATTCTTGGAAGGCGCATCCTTTCATAAGAGGAGTCTCTACCTCGAGAAAGGTCTTCATCCTTGGAGGGCGCATCCTCTCGAAAAGGAGCGTCTTACCTCAACAAGGATTTTCATCATTGGAGGGCACGTCCTCTATAAAATGAGTGTCTTACCTCGATAAAGGTTTTAATCCTTGAAGGTGCATCCTCTCTATGAGAAGTGTCTTACCTTAAAAAGGGTTTTCATCCTTCGAGGGTGTATCCTCCGTAAAAAGACCATCTTGTCTCGAGAAGGATATTCATCTTTTGTGGGCACATTCTCTCTAAGAGGAGCGTCTTACCTCGATAAGGGTTTTCATCTTTGGAGAGCGCGTCTTCTCTAAGAGGAGCGTCTTACCTCGATAAGGGTTTTAATCCTTGGAGAGCGTGTATGATGAGCGTCTTACCTTAACAAGTGTTTTCATCCTTGAAGGGCACTTTCTTCATAAGAAGAGCATTTTTCCTCGATAAGGGTATTCATCCTTAATGGGCATATCCTCTCTGAGAGGAACGTCTTACCTCAATAAGGGTTTTCATCATTTAAGGGCGCTTCCTTTATAAAATTAGTGCCTTATGTTAGAAGAAATTGATGATATCAGTTCTTAAATATCAAAGTTTGCTAATTAGTATTTGATATTAGGGTTTGACAGAGATGACATCATCGACATTTATCATCGGTATTTGCTTATCAGTATTTGTCATCAGTATTTATTCACATCAATATTTGTCAAGATGGAAATCAGGAGATATCAAAGGACGATATATATGTAGAGATATGGGTGTAGGACTCTACATATTGTAGAAATCAATAGATGGATATGTATTACGATTCCTTATTCTATTGTATCACATATTCTAGATTGATTGTGTAGTTGTGCAGTATATTAGCACAGATTAGGTTTACACTTTATGTGTGGGTTACGAATTTTTATATCATTCTTATAACCTAGAAGCTCTCAAGGATATATGTTAATCCTTTGAGAGAATATTATAATGCGTTTTTATCAGTTAATATAAAAAATGTTCTTTCTGTTGAGTTTGTTATTTTGATTTGATTATCTAAACTGTATTCACCCCCCTCTACAGTTGATTAAAGACCTAAAAATTATTATCAGAGCTTGTTGTTGATACACAAACAGTTTAAGATTCATAAAACAATCATTAATGGCATACAAAGAAGCTCAACAAAATCCACCACCACCAACAGCCATAAATCAAATCAGTCATAGCATTAGTAGATATGAGGCTATCAAGGTTCCAATTTTGAAGGTTCGTGAATATCGAATCTGGAAAGTAAAGATAGCCATGTGTCTAGAAGCAACAGATTCTAAATATCTGAACATGATTTATGATGGTCCTCACGGGCCTATGAAGCTGGCAGTTGTTGGTCAAGAAGAAAAGAGGGTTGACAAACAAATGAAGGACTGTAGTCCTAAGAATCTTTCATCTATTATGAAATATGCAAAAGTTATACATCTTTTGCATAGCAGTCTTGACAGTGTTATGTCCAATACAGTTATTGGATGCAAAACTTCCAAGAAAATTTGGGAGACTTTGCAGGTCAAGTGTCAAGGCACCACTGTTATCAAGATGAACAAAAGGACAATACTCACTCAGGAGTATGAACATTTTGACTCAAAGGCAGATGAGTCCTTCTCTGAAATCTATAACAGGTTTGAAAAGCTGATGAAGGACTTGTCACTGGTTGATTAGGAATATGATCCAGAAGATTCTAACTTGATGTTTTTTCTTGTACTCCCTGAAAAGGGAGACTTGAAGGTCACATCAATAAGGGACAACTATGATCTTGATGAAACATTTTTAGTGAGATCTATTGTATGTTGAAGACTCATGAATTGGAGATGGAGCAAACAAGCAAGAGGAAAGGGCCGAGAGCAAGACAGGTTGCACTCAAGGTTAAAGAGAAACCAAGGGATAAAGCTGGAAGAAAAATCCATTCCAAAGGAAAGACTATGATTTCCAAGTTTGATACTGAGTAATCAAACTTTGTTGATGACTCAAACTCTGGTAATGACTCAGACACTGAAAGTGATCATGGCATTGATAAAGAAATTCTACAGATAGAGGCTCTACTGGTAAAAAGCTTCAAAAGGATGGCCTATAAAGACTTCAAGAAGTAAAAAAAGTTTTCTAAGAGAGGCGCTAGTTCCTCAAACTCTGATAGGAGGAATTACAAAAGAAACTCTAATGAGAAGAAGTCAAAGACTAGGAAGATTTATAAGTCAAAGATAAAGTGTTACAATTCTGATAGAGTTGGACACTTTGTAGCTCACTGCAGAAAGCCAAAGGCTGAGAAGAAATAAGCCTTGATTATAAAGAAGAAGAAATGGGATGATACATCAGAATCTGATGAGGATGTCAGTTACGCTCTTATGGAAAATATGGAAAGATAGTATGAGACTACTGAGATAAAGGGACCTCAAACCACTCTTGCTTTTGATATGGATGATATATGCGAATTAAGGCTATTTTTTAATATATTTCTTGTTAGTTACATTGATCAAATACTTGAAAATTCTAGGATAATTACTTAAAATTCTGACCTAAAGAAGAAGAATGATCACCGAGAAGCTGAGGTGATTTTCATGCTAGAAACTCAAAAAGAAAGAGATGATGCTTTGTGTGTTAAAGAAAAACTATTAGAAAAGCAGGCATACCTTAAAAAAATTAGCTAAAGAAAGAGAGGTTATTAAGCTTTGGACTAATTCAGGAAAAAAACTTAAGGTTTATTAGAAAGTGGTTGTTGTGACGACCTCAACCCCGGGTTCAGGAGTTGACGTCATCAATAACAATAATAACAAACATAATATAATCCAAGTTATTAATAATACATAACCACGACCCCTTTCCCAAGACCTTTTCCAGGTTTAAGTATGATTTAGGTTACAACTACTATAAAACCAACTTATAACAAACCATCCTGACGCAACTAACTTAATACAACAACTCAACTGATCAACTTTGGTCTAACACAACTACCTCAGAGGAGCCTAGTACGGATGGAACTGGAACTCTACCCTGGCTATGATGAAAGAATCTTCTAAGCTTCTACAATACATATATACAAAACATTCTGCAAACGATTTAAAGTAAAGCAGTTATAGGAATATAATTTGTAACTCGTTAGAAAAAAAGTAAAACATGTAAAACTGGATATTCAAAACTAGCATGCTCTGTAAAACAAAATCAATAGTCGTGTGTTGTGCATAAATACCAGAGTTCAATTTTAGCATGCTATTTTCATTTCCAATACCACTGTTCCAATACAGGAACCATAAAACTATATGTCCCGTTACGAGGACCAAAAAACTATTTTTTCCGTTACTAGAACCATAAAACCATTTGTTCCGTTACTGGAACCACAAAATGATTTGTTCCGTTACTGGAACCACAATCACAATCAGATATGTATTGGATGTTGTCTAGGGATGGCTGATCAGACCTCCATACAAGTTATCTAGGATAGTTGGACGAGCTATCACATAAATTTTCTAGGAAAGCTGATCTGGCTTTCACACAAATTAACCGGATCCGCAGAGACAAGCTAGGTCTCTGATTAACTATGCTGGACTAATCGGTAAAGATAGGGTGCACAACCGAATTAGCAATTTACGCAACATTATCCAATATCTAATTCGTTTTATCCAGTTTTCAAAATCACTTTTTCCTATCTCTTGTAAAAACCAATTATGTTACACCACACTATTCAAAATTTCCTTTCATTTTAATCACTTTGTAGAGATAGGTACTTTCAGAAGTTACTTCTCCCCAAAAACATATTTTAAACAACACTTTCAAGTACAGGGGATACGTAACCTAAAACGTTTATGTTCCTATTCGAAAATAAAATAACAGTTCATTCATATATACTGAACCATAAAAGAATGGTCAGGGGTACTTACCTTGCAGAGCTTTATAACTATTTATGATAGACCTTGGACTGACTTGGACGCTCGGCTTAATCACCTTACTATCAGAATATCCTGGATCCGACCTCAACACTCAGGTCCTTCGCTTGGAACTTTGCTGAGCTTCTCGATTGATCGATAGGTTATCTTTAGTCCAACGTCAACTCTCGGGCCTTCCGACTATAAACTACACAGTTGAAATACCCTAATTTTGACATTCGATTATGCTTGACATATCCTCGCTAACAAATCTACCCATTCGATATCACATTCCGACTCGTATTTGTACATATTATTATAATACACGAATCAACTAGGGTTCACGTACTCAAGACTCAATTTGGGATTTAATTCTGTAAAATACATATAAGCATCAGTTAAGTAAATCAAGGTTGTTGAGTATTTTACAAAATATTTCACCACAACACGCAATTACAGATCATAAAATACTTATAATCATATAGCTATGCGTTCGATTGGAATACCCAATAATCTACAGGATACAATCCCGTATTTTCGTAATTAATTTCCCGAAGATCGGGCAGCGTCTCCTCTGTTTATCGGCCTACCCATCGAAACATAAATAGACGCCTCAATTCCCAACAACAACACAGCAATCACAATTCTAATTGATTACACCACAATCCCAATCAGCTCAAATTCATAACCCGAATATAAAAAAGTATGCAAATCCAAACCTCAATACAATCATTAAATACCGGATAAATATTTCTCTCTTTGAAAATATTTTTATGAACTAAATTATATTTTAGGACACAGAATAATCATCACAGTCCACCGTCCGCTCGTCGAAATTCATCGCAGACGGCGGTAAAGGGGTTGCAGGGGAAGGTTATTGTTTTTGTGTTTATTTTTTTTATATAGCAATAACATAGACAAGAAATAGTGCTCTGCCACGATTCTATTGTATAGCTGAAGTCCTGACACGTGTTCTCCCATTTTCTGACAACCACATTTAATCCTGGTTTTGCAATTTAACGAATAGTCGTGCAAATAAAATAACCCGTAAAAACTACCAAATAATTTTAAAATATCACAAATAATCAAATTTATTAAAAATAAAATTTTCATAATTTTTAGAGTATTTTTGAAACACAACTCGGAACCGCACTTAATGATTAAACGAACCAACGTGCGGATGAATTTAATCCCAAAAATTTCCCAAATACTTTTAAAATTCTCGGAATAATCCAAACCTAATAAAATATGAGTTCCAAGATTTTGAGACATTTCTGAATTTAATATGGAATTTACACTTAACATAATCAGAAAATCATACAAGGCTAAATAATTGATGAAATATTGATTTCTAAATTTTATAAAATCCCAAAAATAATTATTGTAATTATAAAAGCATAAAAACAATTTTAGGGACAATCCAAATATTTATGAAAATAAATCTATAATAAAACCACTTTTAAAAGCGGAAATAAACAATACAACTCAACCATTAATTATACGAATAGTCCTCGTACACCAATAATCTCACATAATTAATAATAAAGCAATACACAGTTTTCAAAACCAATATACATTTTTTATTTAATTAATTATTGAACATTTACACTCTTAAAATAAATCAAAATATACGAGATGTTACATCCTTCCCCACTTAAAAAGATTATGTCCTCAGAATCTTAACTAATTAAACAGTTAAGGATATTTGTCAAGCATATCTGACTCTTACTTCCAAGTAGACTCTACTACTTGAGGATTTATTCAAATCATACTTACTTTAAATATAAACTCATTCTTGAGGACTCGCTCTTAACGATCTAGGATTTGGATCGATCATTCCACGCAGAACAAATTTGGATGAAAGCTCATTGGCTCCTAACCAACAACTTGGTTCAAATTAGAAACATATTGCTTTAACAGTAACATGTGGAACACACTATAAATTTGATGCAATTGTGGCGGCAATACTAACTCATGAGCCACTTTATCTATCTTCCTCGATACCCCGAACGGTTTCATATATTTAGGACTCAACTCGCCCTTTCTAATAAAACCTAACCAATCTCTTCCAAGGTGAAACTTTTGTCAATACCAACGATCATATTTCTATATCCATACTCTTTTGATGCAATCCTCCTTCTTTCTTCGTCTATCCCGAGCTGCTTCAATTCTTTCCAGATCAACACCATTACATCCTTGGTGTGATGAATTAACTCAGGACCTAACAACATCTCTACTCCCACTTTCTCTCAATAAGGGGGAAACCCACACTTATGTCCATACAAGGCTTCTCAAGGTAACATTTCCCTACTAGCATGATAACTATTAGCATAGAAAAACTCAATCAATGGTAGGCGATTACCTAAGTTTCCTTTTAAACCCAAAATATATATACCCTCAACATATTTTATATCTTCTGAATCGTCCTCTCACTTTGAACCTTCATCTAAAGATGATAAAAGGTATTCACTTTCAACTTAGTTTCCAAACACTCGAACACCTCTTACTTATTTCCATCAGTTAAGGCTGGAAAGTAATATCATCTATTCACTTCCTTTCACCTTCAGGCATTCGAACTTCAACTATCACTTTTTCCAATTCTTTTATCAACTTCTGAATGATCTTAATTACATTCAATCCTTTCCTTCTGCACAAGACATCTGTTACTTTACCGGCTTTACTTAGGTGGTTGTTAATGGAATAATTGGAATTTTTTGTTAATCTCAGCCAAAATTCATACTTGAAACTTAACGTATAGTTGCTTCCCTTCTAATTTTCGTAGGGAAATCCTTGGGCGTTCTGCACAGAATTTCTCAATCTTTGAATAGCTGAGGATGTTATCAATAAATACGATTCGCTTACCCAAGTACTCCTTATACACCATGTTCTTTAAATCCTTAGAGACAACTGATACTCTTGTTACTCTACCTAATATCACCCGAACTTGACATGCCCATAACTCGTTCTAATGGTAGTCTTTGATATGTCCTCAGGCTGGACCCTAAGCCAACTTTGAGCAATAACACACTCCTTGACTTAGGTCATATAAGTAATCAATTTTATATAGGGGATACCTATTCTTGTTCGTCATCCCATTAAATTTCGATAATCGGTACATAATCTCATAATTTCATCTCTCTTTTCCAATAACATCACTGGTTTGGTTCAGATTACTATATCAATGAAAAATTCTATCTCATAATCTAGGATAATCTTAGTGATTCATCTGGAGAGACTCCCGGGCATTCAATTACTACTCGAATTTCTCCCAGTTCAAGTACTTTCTTCTTCATATCTCTACATATGGTGGATCTACCTTATATCCTTGGCTAATTAATTCATTTTCTCGAATGATTGGAATAACTTATTATCCTGCTTCCGCCCTTAAAAACTTACCTTAATATTGGCTTTCGTACATTTTATAATTCGCTTCTTCTGTAAATCAGTCTTTGCCTTATGACACGACAACCAATCCGTTCCTAAAATCACATCGAATTCTTCTAGCTCGAAGGGTGTCAAATCAGTTAAAAAAGAATACTCATGGGTTCCAACGGACAGTTAAGACGGAGGTGACTCACCGAAAGTCCATCTTGATTGACTACTCTTATGGTTAAGGGCTCGGCTAAGTCTTCTAATATCAAATTTATTTTACTCACACATTTCTTTGGTATAAACAACTTAGATGCTTCTGAACTAAATAGAAATTTAACAGGTATGGAGTTGAAAGAAAATGCACCTGCAACTACGTCAGGGTCCTAGGTGCTCGATCTCCTGGTCACTTTAAAAGTTCTGCCTCTAACTGTGCCGGATGTTGGCCCTTGGGACGTAGTACCTTGAGTAACTGTTCCATAACTCCTTGCAATATGCCCAACCTTCCCATGTAACAAGTAAATCCTGCATTTTATGGATTGCATTCCGACGCATAATGACCCTTATGACCACATTTGAAACATTGAACATTATTTCTACATGAACCACTGTGTCTCTTATCATAGGACTTGCAATCTACTGTTGACTTGACCGACTGGGCTGGAGTAGAAGCAACTGAGGTAACATCAGACCTAGTTTAGGTGAAACTCTGTCTCCTGAATCTTTTATTCCTGTTTCGGCCAAATTATTTCTGAAACTTTTGATCGGATTCTCCTTGATCCGCCTTGTCTATAACACTCTCACACTTTCTTTTCTTATCACTCTCTTCCTTCATGGCCAATTTCTGGTCACTTTCCATTACCATGGCAGCCTGAACTACATAAGAGTAAGTCTTGAGTTGCAATGCAACAACTCCTCTGCAAATTTCAGGCTTCAACCCTTGTTGAAAGCTCCTTACTTTCTGGATCTCCGTACTTACATACTCAGGAACTAATCGGGCCAATTCTGTAAACTTGGCCTCATACTCCAACACACTTCTTTCACCTTGTTTCAGTTCTAGAAACTCGACTTCCAACTAATTCCTTAGAAAATCGGGAAAATACTTTTCCAAGAATAATTTTGTAAATCTCGTCCGAGAAATAGGGCCTTCTCCTTCCAACGCACGAGTGGATTCCCACCAATAATTTGCTTCATTCTTAAGAAAGTAGCTCACATAATCTGTCTTAAGATCGTCACTTACTTGAGTGAGTGTAAATGCCTTTTCCATTTCCTTAAGCCAATTTCTGGCAACAACAGGGTCCATTTCACCTTTAAACTCCGGGGCTTAACAGATTGAAAGGATTTAAAACTAGTAGTTTGGTTTAGCTCTCCTTGTTGATGTTGTTGCTACTGAATCTATTGGATTAGATGCAACTGTTGTTACTGCTGCTGGCGCAAGAAGTCTAGAATTTCATTTTTAACTAGACCCTCCGCCAAACTACTACTATTTTCTTTAGACTGGGTAGCTTTCTTGGGTGGCATTTTCCTGAAATATAACAGGAAATTTATTCAAAACATAACGAGGATGTTTAACAAAAGTATCACCGTTCAAACGGTGCACCTGTCTCAGGAAAATGCTGCCCAATCAAAGTACCCATGTCTTTATTATTGGGATCCATTTATAAAAGATACCTATATTTACAATACTAGCAACAATAGCAACAATGACAGTAGTAGAATCAACAACAGCACAAAAAACTAGAATATAAAGATACTAAACAATATAGCATGCCTTCTCAATATAACAACAACTGATCAACTTCCCAGCACCAATAGAAATACAACATTAACAATTTCCATATACCGCAAAGCTAGAAGGACTATACTAGTCACCACCCAAAAAGGGTAAAATGGTAGGTCAAGTCAAACTTAAGGAATCACAGACTTGGCTGACGCACTAGTCCGAGTTTCAACCCACCATTCCTCTCTAGGCGATTTCTTATCTCTTGCAAATGACCCATCTACCACTGAATTAGCTTTCCTAAAGCTGCAACCTTCAATACCAAATCATGAATCCTCTCTGATATCTTCATTTGTGAAGTAGCAACTATACATAAAATTTCTCTTCTCTGGACAGTCAACTTTTGTTTAATTTTAATAACTAGGACTGTCTAATTACAGAAGTTACTGACAAATTCACTACCAGGGAGTATCATATGGAATTTTAAAATCAAAGAATTAATGATACAAAGAGAACAAGGTAAGAAGATATAGATATGACTGAGAGCAACCATACAAGTACATAAGATGGCCAGTCTTAGTACCACATAGTTCACAACACATAATTCAGTGGCATCCCACCAGACCCTTTAATCACACAGATAAATAATAAAATCATATGCATTGTTTTCCCCAATCAACCGATAGAGATCAAATAGGAAGGGGAGAATCTGATTTGATTTTATTAACCTTATGAGATAATAAACAATTATTCAGGAAAAAAATTACGTCTCAAGAAAGAAATAACAAGGTTCAAGATATAAACCACAGTATCGATCCACATTCACTATGAGGCTTGGCTGTCATAGCAGTCGCTAACTATTATCATTCCATCTGAACTCACCAAGGTCGCACACTCGGTCTAGCAACATTACTTGACATAGAAGATGCGATATTTCGGAAATAACATTGATATCTCTTTAGCTGACACATCAACGGTCCGTTCAGACGCTGAATTCTCGTGATCAAGCTCGTCTTTCTCGAGAGGAAAATATAAATCTCTATCGGATATTACCAATAATACCTATACGAAGGAGACATACTCTAAGCTAGGGCAGTCCCAGCCAATCCTTAACAAACGTCATGGTTACGCCTTTGAAACCCTTAAATGAACTCATAGACTCGCTCCTCTGATTGAGTTGCTGACTCACCACTTCATATAAACCTTCCTACACTCTTCTGACTCTACTCCTAACCTAAATCAGGGACTCAAACCTGTAGCTCTAATACCAACTGTGACGACCTCAACCCCGGGGTAAGGAGTTGACGTCACCAATAACAATAATAACAAACATAATATAATCCAAGTTATTAATAATACATAACCATGACCCCTTTACCAAGACCTTTTCCAGGTTTAAGTCTGATTTAGGTTACAAATATTACAAAACCAACTTATAACAAACCATCCTGACGTAACTAACTTAATACAGTAACTCAACAGACCAACTTTGGTCTAACACAACTACCTCAGAGGAGCCTTGTACGGATGAAACTGGAAATCTGCCCTGACTACGACGAAATAATCTTCTAAGCATCTGCAATACATATATACAAAACATTCCGCAAGAGTGAGCAATCAATTGATCAACAGTACCACTATATAAATAACAAGTAAAATGATTTAAAGTAAAGCAGTTATAGGAATAGAATTCATAACTCATTAGAAAACAAGTAAAACATGTATAAACTGGATATTCAAAATAGCATGCTCTGTAAAACAAAATCAACAGTCGTGTGCTGTGCATAAATACCAGAGTTTAATTTTAGCATGCTATTTTCATTTCCAATACCACTGTTCCATTATAGGAACCATAAAATCATCTGTCCCGTTATGGGGACCACAAAACCATTTGTTCCGTTCCTGAAACCATGAAATCATTTGTTCCGTTACTGGAACCACGAAACCATTTGTACGGTTACTGGAAACACAACCACAATCAGATATGTATTGGATGTTATCTAGGGATGGATGATCAGGCCGCTACACAAGTTATCTAGGATAGTTAGCCGGGCTATCACACAAATTGTCTAGGAAAGCTGATCAGGCTTTCACACAAATTAATCGGATTCACAGAGACTAGCTAGGTCTCTGATTAACTATGCTGGACTAATCGGTGAAGATAGGGTGTGCAACCTAATTAGCTACTTACGTAACGTTATCCAATATCTGATTCGTTTTATCCAATTTTCAAAATCACTTTTGCATATCTCCTGTAAAAACCAATTATGTCACAGCATACTATTCAAAACTTCCTTTTATTTTAATCACTTTGTAGAGATAGGTACTTTTAGAAGTTACTTCTCCCCAAAAACATATTTTAAACAACACTTTCAAGTACAGGGGATACGTAACTTAAAATGTTTCCATTCGTGTTCGAAAATTTAACAATAGTTCATTCATATATACTGAACCATAAAACAATGGTCAGGGGTACTTGCCTTGTAGAGCTTTATACCTATTTCTGATTGACCTTGGACTGACTTGGACGCTCGGCTTAATCACCTTACTATCAGTCTATCCTGGATTCAACCTCAACACTCAGGTCCTTCGCCTGGAACCTTGCTGAGCTTATCGACTGATCGATAGGTTATCTTTAGTCCAACATCAACTCTCGAGCCTTCCCACTATAACCTACAGAGTCGAAATACCCTAATTTCGACATTCGATTATGCTTGACATATCCTCGCTAACAAATCTACCCATTCGATATCACATTCCGATTCGTGTGTGGCCGGAAAGGGAGAATCGGGCAACAATCGGAAAGCTAACCCACACCAACTAAACTATGTGTATATACATACATATAAACACAGCCATACATACAACAACAATAAGCGGACGAATCCCCCACACGCCACCGCCCTCGCCGGAAAACAATGAGGGCGACGATGGGATAAGAAAGAGCAAGAGGTGCAGATTACCAGAGACAGGGAAATCAGCACAGGGAAGACATGGGAAATCAGAAGACACGAGGGAGAAAAATCGAGCCTTCAAGAGTTTTGATTCCATCGAGAAGGATGGAGAAGAAAAGGGATTGCAAAGGAGGGGCGTTGTTTTTGGTTTTTTTTATATAGCAATAACACAGACAAGCAATAGTGCTCTGCCGCAATTCTATTTTATAGCTGAAGTCCTGATATGTGTTCTCCCCTTTTCTGACAGCCTCATTTAATCCTGGTTTTGCAATTTAACGAATAGTCACGTTAATAAAATAACCTGTAAAAACTACCAAATAATTTGAAAATATCTTAAATAATTCAAATTTATTAAAAAATTGAATAAATTTAACAATTAAACGAACCAACACGCGGGTGAATTTAATCCCTAAAATTTCCAAAATACTTTTAAAATTTCCGGAATAATCCAAACTTAATAAAATATGAGTTCTAAGATTTTTGAGACATTTCTGAATTTGATATGAAATTTACACTTAACATAATCAGAAAATCATATAAGGCTAAATAATTAATGAAATATTGATTTCTAAATTTTATAAAATCCCAAAAATAATTATTGTAATTATAAAAGCATAAAAACAATTTTAGGGATAATCCAAATATTTATGGAAATAAATCTATAATAAAACCACTTTTAAAAGCGGAAATAAACAATACAACTCAACCATTAATTATATGAAAAATTCTCGTACACCAATAATCTCTTATAATTAATAATAAAGCAATACACAACTGTGAAAACCAATATACATAATTTATTTAATTAATTATTCAACAATTGCACTCTTAATATAATACAAAATATACGAGTCGTTATAGTTGTTAGGGATCAGGATTAGGTTATGCTAATGAATCTAAGTCTAATGACGTAACTAGAAAATTAAACCAATAAATACTGATAGAAAGGTAAACTGAACAAGTCTCAGTTAAGACCTATAAATTTTAATTTAAGTGTTGATGCTGTTAAGTCAATAATTGAAATAGGTTCAACCTCAACACCTGAATCAAACTTTAAAATTTATAAGTGTGAACAAGTTCACACCAAGTCAGTAAATGTTGGTTTAATGACTCAAAAATAGTTTAAGCAAAAGCTGAAGGAAGTAAAAATGAAAAATAAGGAGAAACAACCTAGAAAGAACAAAAATGGAAAACTATGTGTCAATAAGGAGAACAAATACAAACCCATTTCTAATGCACCTAGAAATGCATGTTTAAAATGTGACAGTACTAATTTTCTTGATTTTACTTGCAGGAAGAATAAAGGGATAAACATTGTTCGTCCCAAGTTAGAGTTCAGGAAAAGAACAGTTAAATATAAACCAACGTATCCATGTTTTTATTGTGGTAGTGTTTGGCATTCAATTTACACATGTAAAGCGTATTTCAATTTGTATTATGATTATTATGAACTGAAACCCTCTTTAAATAAGACAAAAGTTGTTTATGCATGTGTAAACTATGATATTAAGAATGTTAGCATAAACTCTGATGTAAAGTCGTCTGCTGCAAATATTAACAAACTTAAAAAGGCCAAAGGATCCAAGAAAGTATGGGTCCTTAAAAATACTAATTAATTGTTTATCTGATTGTAGGGTAACAGGATTTTTTTTCTAGTTTTCGACAGTGTATGTTCAGGACATATGACTGGAAATAAATCCCTGCTATTAGAGTTTAAGGAGGAGGATGGACCAAGTGTTTCTTATGGAGATGGAAACTTAGGAAAAACTTTGGGATATGTTAAAATTAAACTTGGAAATGTCATCATTGATGATTTAGCTCTAGTTACAGGATTCAAGCATAATCTGATCAGTCTGAGTCAAATCTGTGACAGAGGTTATCATGTGACTTTTTGTGAAGAACGTTGTGAAATTATCAGTAAATTAGATGGTTAGGTTGCAATGACTGGTTGTAGACATGGTAACTTATATGAATCCAGAGTCTCCACAAATACTAATGGTTATGAAATATGTCTACTTAGTAGAGCAACTATGGAAGACAGTTGGAACTGGCATAAAAGACTTTCTCATCTTAACTTCAACAACATTAATGAAATTGCGAAAAAGATCTTGTGAGAGGATTTCCGAATGCATTATTTACTCCTGATGGCTTATGTAACTCATGCCAGAAAGCCAAATTAAGGAAATCATCTTTCAAGAGTACAACTAAATCCTCAATTCTTGAACCATATCACTTACTTCATATTGAGCTTTTTGGTCCACTAAATGTTATGTCTATTGCAAAAAAAGGTATGTACTTGTAATTGTTGATGAATATACAAGATACACATGGGTGTATTTTCTATACACCAAGGATGAGACTCCATCCATTTTTCTTGATCATGTAAGGAAACTGGAAAAAGGATCAATTCACAAAGTAAAGATCATTAGAAGTGACACGGGACCTGAATTCAAGAACAACACTATGGAAAAATTTTGTAAGTACAAGGGGATCAAACATGAATTTTGTGCCAATGGAACTCCATAACAAAATAGAGTTATTGAAAGAAAGAACATAATTCTTATAGAAGCTGCAAGGACAATGCTTGAAGAACCAAAATTACCAACCTACTTCTCGGAAGAAACTGTGCAAACTGCATGCTTCACACAATATGTAACATTGATAAACAAGCATGACAAAATACCATTTGAGATGGTGAAGGGAAAGAAGCCAAATTTGAAGTACTTTCACATTTTTGGCTGCAAATATTTTGTCCTCAAAACTCATCCTGAACAGCTTACCAAATTTGATCTAAAAGTTGATGAATGCATTTTTGTTGGATATGCACTGCCTTCAAAAGCCTTCCGACTTTACAATTCGAGAACAATTGTGATCATGGAATCTATTCATGTATCTTTTGATGACAAGAAGATTATAGGTCTAGAAGATGTACATGATCCTGATGATTTGACAAACTCTGAAAATGCAAACCCTGATATGCATTTAAACTATGATGAGCCACATGTCAGTGGAAATGCTACAAATACTGAAGCACATGTTAAGGGGGAACAACATGATTCATATAAAGATTCAAGTTCAGGTGATTCAAATCAAGAAACGTTAGTAAATACTTCATCAAACTCTGATTCCTCAAATACTGATAAGGAAATATTGATAATACTGAAATCACTGATTTAGGGGGAGCTTCAGGATACAATGATGGTACACAGTAAAGTGAGACTAGAGATTCCATAGATCAAGGTGGATGCTCTACTTCAACAAGTCTACTTCCTTCTGCGGGAAAATGGACTAGGTCACACACACCTGACTTAATCACTGAATGTCTCTACCATTAATTTCTATATCAAATAGAACCCAAGAAAGTCGAAAAAGCTCTTCGAGATGCTGAATGGATCACAACAATGCAAGAGGAGCTCAATGAGTTTGAAAGGAACAAAGTTCGGACATATGTACCAAGACCAAAAAATAGATCAGTAGTTGGTAAAAAGTGGGTGTTTAGAAACAATACTGAAAGTGGGGGCATTATTACAAGAAATAAAGCAAGGTTGGTTGCAAAGGGTTATTCACAGCAGAAAGGCATTGATTACGATGAGACTTTTGCTCCAGTTGCAAGGCTTGAGGTAGTCAGAATTTTTCTAGCTTATGTTGCTCACATGAAATTCAAGGTGTTCCAAATGAATGTTAAGAGTGCATTTATGAATGGTGAACTTGATGAGAAAGTTTATGTTGAAGAACCTCCAGGGTTTATTGATCAAAAATATCCAAATCATGTCTACAAACTTGCTAATGCACTTTATGGACTAAAGCAAGCTCCAAAAGCCTGGTATGAAATACTTGTTCAATTCTTATTGGAAAGTGGTTTCAAAAGATGTACAATTGATAAAACTCTATTGTATAAGTACCATGGTAAGGACTTGTTGTTAGTTCAAATATATGTTGATGATATTATTTTTGGCTCTACTAATGATAAACTATGTGAGAGGTTTTCCAGGATGATGCAGTCTAGATATCAAATGAGCATAATGGGAGAGTTAAGTTATTTTTTAGGATTACAAGTCAAGCAGATTGAAGAAGGGATCTTCATCACTCAAGCAAAATATACCAGAAATTTACCTAAAATATTTGGGATGCATGACAGTTCAACTAAAACAACTCCCATGATAATTGCGACTAAGTTAGATTTAAATACTGGTTCATCAGTAGATATAACTAATTAAAGAGGTATGATTGGTTCACTCTTATATTTGACTGCTAGTAGACCTGATATCATGTATGCTACCTCTCTGTGTGCAAGGTTCCAAGATGATCGAAGGGAACAACATCTGTTAGCTTTAAAAACAATTTTCAAATATCTTAAAGGGGCCATGAATCTTGGATTGTGGTATCCAAGAGATTCATATTTTAAGCTAATTAGATATTTAAATGCTGATTCTGGAGGATGCAAAATAGACAGGTGAAGCACTTAAGGAAGCTGCCAATTTCTTGGTGGTAGATTAGTTTCTTGGTTTAGCAAGAAACAAAAGTCAATTTCTACCTCAACTATAAAAGCTGAGTATATTATTGCAGGAAGCTGTTGTTCTCAAACACTTTGGATGAAGAATTAATTACTGGATTATGAGTTAGAGTATTCTAAAATTCCTATATATTGTGATAATCAAAGTGCTATTGTATTGAAAGGAAATCCAGTATAACATTCTATGATAAAAACACATCAGCATAAGGTACCATTTCATAAGGAAACATATGTTGGAAGGTACAGTGGAATTGCACTTTGTGCCTACAGATCAACAACTAGTAAATATCTTCACCAAACCACTTTGTGAAGCCACTTTTACAAGATTGATGAAGAAACTGGGAATAATCTCAGGACAGTTCTCAAACACTGATGATCAATAATTTGTGTTCTGTAACAGGAAAATGAGTTCAGAGTTTGGTATCTTTTTCTATGTATCAACATTTCTTAAAATCTGATAGCTGTGTTAAACACTTATGCCATGTATTCATGCTACATATTACTTAAAATTTCAAATAACTTAATACCAGCAATGCACTTGGATCTTCCCTTTCACATATTTACTCTAGATCTCAAAGGAGTACCTGATTTCAAATTTTTTCTTTTATTTTATACAGATAAGTGAGGCTTATCAAGCATGTAATTCATCCCTAAGAATTACTGACATCAGAATTTGATAGATAAAAAGCAATAATCTAGTTTGTGACTTAGTAATTAGATACATGAAGTAAATTTGACTAAGATCAAAATCATAATTTGCTTGTGTTATTGATTTCCACATAAATAACTAATTCAAACATGGGATACATAGTTTGTTAAAGACTACTAAGTCAGCATCTAACAAGATAATCCTCATTGGATTGAATAGTCACAGAACATTCAAAACACTTTCAGAGTTTATAGAATCACATCAGCTAATAAGCACTGTTTAATATGTTACAATTTAAGCACAGAATACATTGAGATAAGAAAATATGTAAACACTGATCATAAAGTCTGATGTATGAGAACAAAAACTAAACAGATTTTGAGAAAGAACCTGAAACCATTCCAAGTTTATTTACCAGTCTTGTAAAAGTAGCTTCGCATAGTGGTTTTGTGAATATATCTGCTAGTTGTTGATCTGTTGGAACAAAATACAATTCCACTGTACCTTCCATCACATGTTCCCTTATGAAATGGTACCTAATGCTGATGTGTTTTATCATTGAGTGTTGAACTGGATTTCCTGTCATAGCAATAGCACTTTGAGTATCACAGTAAATTTGTATTTTAGAATATTCTAACCCATAGTCCAGTAACTGATTCTTCATCCACAGAATCTGTGCACAACAGCTTCCTGCAGCAATATATTTTGCTTCTGTAGTTGATGTGGAAATTGATTTTTGTTTCTTGCTAAACCAAGAAACCAATCTGCGTCAAAGAAATTGGCAGCTTCCACTAATGCTTTTCTTGTCTATTTTGCATCCTACAAAATCTGCATCTGAGTAACCTATTAGCTTAACATATGATTCCATAGGATACCACAATCCAAGATCAGCTGTACCCTTTAGATACTTGAAAATTCTTTTCACAACTATTAGATGAGGTTCTCTTGGATCAGCCTGAAATCTTGCACAAAGACAGGTAGCATACATGATATTTGGTCTACTTGCAGTTAAATAGAGTAAAGAACCAATCATACCTCTGTAGTTAGTAATATCAACTAGTGCTTCAGTATCTTTATCTAACTTGGTGGCAGTGGCCAAGGGAGTTGATGGAGTAGAACTGTCTTGCATTCAAAATTTCTTGAGTAGATTTCTGGTGTACTTGGATAGACTGATAAAAGTACCTTCTTCAGTTTGTTTGACTTGAATTCCCAGAAAATAACTCAACTTTCTCATCATACTCATTTGATATCTTGACTGCATTAACTTGGAAAACCTTTCACAAAGGTTTATATTTGTAGACCCAAAGATGATATCAGCAACATATATCTGTACCAAAAGTAATTCCTTTCCATGGTTGAGGTAGAATAAAGTCTTGTCAATTGTGCCCTTGTGAAATCCACTTTCCAGAAGGAATTGAGCCAGAGTCTTATATCATGCTTTAGGAGCTTGCTTAAGGCCATAAAGTGCTTTGTCAAGCCTGTAGACATGATTTGGAAATTTTGGATCTAAATAGCCTGGAGGTTGTTCAACATATACCTCTTCTTCCAATTCTCCAGTGAGAAAAGCATTTTTCACAACCATTTGAAAGTCTTTAAACTTCTTGTGAGTAGCATAAGCCAAAAAGATTATTATGGCTTCCAATCTAGCAACTGGAGCAAATATTTCATCATAGTCAATACCCTCCTACTGAGAGTAACCTTTAGCAACCTGCCTTGTTTTGTTTCTTGTAATTATGCCATCACTGTCAATTTTATTTCTAAACACCCATTTTGTACCAACAATTGATATGTCCTTTGGTCTTGGTACTAGGGTCCATACTTTATTTCTTTCAAATTCATTTAACTCTTACTGCATTGCTTGCACCCAATCAACATCTTGAAGAGCTTCTTCCACTTTCTTTGGTTCAGTCTGAGATAGAAAGGAATGATAGAGACATTCATTTGTTGTTGATGTTCTAGTTCTGACACCTGCTTCAGGATCTCCAATTATTAAGTCAGGTGTATATAATTTAGTCCACTTCCTTGCAGATGGAATTTGATCTCTAGAACTGGATCCTCCCCCATGATCCATGCTGTCTCCATCAAAATTTTCTGATGCTGCCCCTGAAGTTATGCTCTCTGAGATTCCAGAATTTGAGTTGGATCCTTCACGAATTGAAGAATTAGAGTTTCTAGAATTGTGAGAGTTTGGCACATCAGAACTTGATGAATCAGAACTTGAAGAGCCAGTGATTGGTTCTGATGCTTCTTGAGAGTCTTGAGATGTGGTATGATCATCAGCTTGCTCCCTCTGAACAGGTGCATTTTCCTTTGGAGTAGTTACCACAGTTTCAATGACATCAGAATTTAACCCGTCAGAACTTACAGGATCAGGATTTAGGTCATTAGAATTTACAAAATCAAAATTTACATCTTCATTTTCAAATCTCAGCTGATCATGATCATTGAAATCTTCAAGTCTAGTAATCTTTTTATCATCAAAAGATACATTAATAGATTCCATGACAACCCTTGTTATTACATTGTAGACTCTGAAGGCTTTTGTGGAAAGTGGATATCCAACAAAAATTCCTTCATCAGTTTTTTGATCAAATTTTGACAGCTGTTCAGGATGAGTCTTAAGAACAAAACACTTGCATCTAAATACATGAAAGTATTTCAGATTTAGCTTCTTTTTCTTCACCATTTTATATGGTGTTTTTCCATGCTTGTTTATGAGTGTAGCATTCTGTGTAAAATAAGCAGTCTGCATACCTTCAGCCCAAAAATAGGTTGGTAGCTTTGCTTCATCAAGTATAGTTCGTGCAGCTTCAATAAGAGTCATGTTCTTTCTTTCTACAACTCCATTCCGCAGTGGAGTTCCAGGTGCAGAAAATTCCTGCTTTATTCCTTGCTCTTTGCAAAACTCTTCCATGATTGAATTCTTGAACTCAGTGCCATTATCACTTCTTATTATTCGGCTGTCTGACATGATCAGTTAGAGTATATGCAGTTTCATTCTTCTTGTGCAAGAAATACACCCAAGTGTATCTTGTGAACTCATCCACTATAACCATAACATATTTCTTCTTTGCAATAGACATGACACTGACTAGACTAAATAGATCAAGAAGATTTAGTTTTGCTCTTGAAAGAAGATTTTCTTTATTTTGCCTTTTGACATGAGTCACAAAGACCATCAGGAGAAAATATTGATTTTGACAGTCCTCTCACAAGATCTTTCTTTACTAGCTCATTTATGTTGTTGAAATTTAAATGAGAGAGTCTCTTATGCCAATTCCAGCTTTCTTCAATTGATGCTCTGCTTAACAGACAGATTGCAGAACCATCAGAATTTGTTAAAAGTCTAGTTTCATATATATTACCATATCTGTAACCTTTCAAAACCACTTTGCCTATAGAATTACTTACAACTTCACAGTTTTCTTCAAAGAAATCCACATGATAACCTCTGTCATAGATTTGACTCAGACTTAGCAGATTTTGTTTAAATCCCGAGACAAGAGCTACTGTTTCAATTATGACATTCCCAAGATTGATATTGCCATATCCCAGAGTCTTTCCCATGTTGCCATCTCCATAAGAAACTCCTAGGCCAGCTTTCTCCACACAGTCTGATAGCAGGGCTTTATTTCCAGTCATATGTCCTGAACATCCACTGTCCAGAACCAAGATGTTTTTTTTGTTGCCCTGCAATCACAAAGACCACTATTGATTATTTTTAAGGACCCGGACTTGCTTGGATCCTTTGTCCTTGTTAAGTTTGTTAGCATTTGCAGCAGATTTAGCTTCAGAGTTTATGCTAACATGCTTTTTATCAGACTTTTTATCAGACTTTATATTTGTAGGAAAAATGCTAACTTTCTTTAAAGAAGGTTTTATTTCATAATAATCATAGTACAGACTATGATATTCCTTACAAGTATAAATGGAATGCCATGAACTACCACAATGAAAACAAGGATTTTGTGGTTTAAACCTAATAGACTGACTCTTAACTCCTCACTTAGGATGTAATGAGTTAATGTTTTTATTTTTCCTGCAAAAAGAAGCAAGATGGTTAGGGTTTCCACAATTAAATCACTTCTTTCTAGGAGCATTAGGAACAAGCATATAATTATTACTTTTATTGACACCTTCCTTTCCATTCCTACTTTTCCTAGCTTCCTTTACCTTTTTCACATTTGTTAGTCCCTTAACAATATAGCAAGAATTACAGAAGGGGGGTTGAATGGAATTCTTGAACCTTTTTCTCGAAATAAAAATGTTTAACTCGATTATAGATATATTTGTTTTGATTAGCACAATGCGGAATGTAAACTTAATTGAATCAAAACATAAGTAATTAAAAACAAGAGTCTTTAAAAACTTTCTGGTGGATTTAAACAATTCCACCAGAGATATATATAATATATCAAGAGGACTCTGTGTGCAGGAATGCTCACAGCTGCTTACAAATTGAACTACTGAGAATACAGGAAATGCTAATGATTTTACTTGCAAAGATTTCTCTGTTTTTGTGTTTCTCAGCTATCTCAGTTATATTTCTATTTGCTACTCTCTTAGTTTATATAATACCAAGATTACAAAGTCAAAAAAACTGAACAAATATAAAAACTATCAGTCTTAATCTTTGCTGCTTTTCGTCCTCTATTACCCAGGTAATGGGCTTCCACAATGTGTTTGTATACATCTCGATGGCTGTGTGTCAGCTTTCACTGTTCAAGTGCTGTTTGAATTCTTCATATGATCATCCGTCGACTTTCAGAACATCCGTTGATGGTTTAATTGATCATCCGTCGACTGCTATATTAAACATCCATTGATAGTCATTTGATCATCCGTCGATGGCTTTGTTAATCATCCGTCGGTAGCTATTTTGGCACTTGACTCTATTTCACTTATGCAGAATTACAAGACATCATTTATGTACAATTAATCAACCTATTCTGCATATATAGTTAAAGTCAACATGACTTATATGCTACTACATATTCTATACAAAGGTACATACATAACTGTGCTACAAACTTATTATTACATAAGCTACTCACTCGATGGATAATAAGTTAATCATCCGTCGGGACTATAATGAGTTATCCGTCGGGACTATAATTCTTATCCGTCGAGTGCTACATAATTTCACTAAGTAAAATCTACTTAGATGTTTTGTTTATGAAATCATTAAGTACACAACATATGCACAACAATCTCCCCCAATTTATGTCTACTGGAATTGTAGCCATAAATTAAGAGATACTTGATGATAACAAAACATCCTGAATATACATCTTTAAAGATAAGTAGATAAACTGAAAGTGCTTCAATTAAACAAAATGTACAAGGTTTGGCTCACAGTCAATTCAAGATGCTCCTCTAGCCTGTGCAGATTTTTCTAGTTCCTTGAAGGTCTGGATCTTATTCCAAGCTTTCTGTTATTTTCCTCAATTTGATTCTGGAGCTGCCTGTGGAATTCCAGTTCATCAGATTCTGAGAGATCTAGCTTTTCTTGTATTTCCAAGAGAGTCTCATTGCTAGAGATACTCAGTTGGTCTTCTAATATGAAGAATTTTTTCACACCCTTGTCATCCATGAATTCCATCAGCCAGTAGGGCCTTAGATGCACTCTTCTCCCTGTATATGGGATGATTAGTGTCTTTGGGAGTGCATCTTTAGCTCTAACACTCTTCAGCTCTTCAATCTTCTTTAATACTAGTCTTCTTGCAGTTACATTGAACCCAAATTTTTTCTTGAAGGATGAATAGACTTTAATCAGCACAGCTTGGCTTTCTTGAAGAATCCTGTGAAGTGGCCACTGAATCTCCCTTCCTCCTTTGTACTTGAACACCAACCTTTCAGGTAGGTTTCTGTATGCATCAATTGCCCTTACTTCATCCAGTTCATCCAGATAAAGATTTAGATCTGAAAATTCTTTGATGTCACACAAGTACAAGTAGTCTCCCCTGTTGACCTTGGGTTGAGCTTTAACTACTGACTTGGATTTGAGAGGTGACAGCTTCACTTTCTTGACTGCCCTTGACTTTGTCCTTTTTGGCTTGCTAAGGATTGGTAAGCTGAAGTCAGGAATTGGTATGTTATCCCACTCTATGGGCTCATCCTTTGGCACAATAGGTTCACCATGTATGTTCCTGTAGGGATCCACCACCCTTATGTCTTCAAATACCACAGAGGGCTTTGATGCTTGAGTTGTAGCTGGTGTGGATTCCTTTGGAAATTGATCTTCCAATTCCTTGTCAATAACATCCAGTTTCCTTTTTATTCTTCTAGCCAATTCTTTCTTCCTTGGGGATTTCTTCTGTTCTTCAATTTTCTTCTTTGATTCAGCAACTTCAGATGGTTGAGAGGGAATTTGTTGAGAAGAATTTACAGCCTGTAGCTTGGCCAAGATAGCAATCTGTTCTTTCTTTTGTTTAGACTTCTTTGCATCTAGAGCAGCTTGCCTCTTTTCCTGCTTTAATCTGGCTTTTTCTTCTTTCTTTGCTTGAGCAAATTATGGATGTCCAGCTACCACACAAATTTCCTTTCCATTTCTGAATATCTTAGCAATTCTCCTTTTTGAAGCTGAATCAGCTGGATCTTTATAGAAGACAATAGATCTTGACAGAAGCTTCTTTTCATCAGGCTTGGGTGTCTCATACACAGTGTCCATAGGGTTCTTCCCAGATGATTTAGGATAATTTGCCCTTGGTTTAAGAATTGTTTCAGCCTTTGGAGACTTGATGCAGGAAGATTGTCCTTTTTCCAGATAGTTCATGCTCATCTCATTTACACTGATTGGCTTGACATGAGAGTGATGGATGGCTGACTTAACTGGCTCCTTGACTAGTTCAAACTTTTTCTGTATCTCCTCATCAATCTTATTCCAGTTGATCAAACTCAACTTTCCTTTTTCAGCAACTTTCAAATTTGCTGCTGCTGCTTTAATTAGATCTATACCATCTGCAACTGTTGGCTTGGAGACAGTAATTGAAGGTACAATTACTTTGTTGATTTGTACTTGAAGTTTCTCCCCCTCAGTTGGTCCTTTCTCCCCCTTACTTGATTCTCTCTCCCCCTTTTTGTTATCATCAAGTTGAGGAGTTAGGCCTTGTGCTTTAGCCAGTTGCATGAGAAGATTTGTCCAAGTCTGTTGATTTTGAAGAAGGATAGCCACTGAATTCTCAATAACTTGAACTCTGTCTTCCAGCTTGGCTAGCTTCTTTTCAGAATCTGATTCTCTCCTCATTCTCAGTAATAGATCTTTCATGGTACCATAAGGCATTACTGAATCTAGCTTCTCAGAATTATAAGTTTTCAAGTCAGCTATATCTCTTTTCAGTTCATCAACACTCAAATTCTGTCTTAAGTGCTGGATCTTTATGAGATGTAGATTCCTTGGTACCAGCATCTGAAGTTTTTTGAAGGGCCTTTTGAATAGCCATCACTTGATTGACCAAAGATACACCAAATTGTCCTGGTGTAGTTTCCTTTGTCCATACCCATCCAGGTAAATTTGAAACAGAACTTGGGCCTTTATCTCCCCCTAAGTTCATGCTTCCATCCAAAGAATCGGAGTCATCATCATTAGAATTTACTCCAAATTCTTCAGATGGTTCACCAGCTTGAGAAGGCATCCTATTGACAGCAGCTTTATCTCTTTGAAGAGATTCTGAGGTGTGTACTAAATTCAAAGTCTATTCTGCCTCCATATTGCCCTGAGTAGCCAACAATTGATAGGCTGACACAGGATGAGTAAAAGTGTCAGCATCCAAGGAAATGTTATCAATTTCAGCTTTGTAATGTTGCTAAAATTGTCTTTCCTTTTCAGCATCATCCACAATCATTGACTCACTAGCAATGGCTGGATCCACCCTTATTTCTCCTGTACCTGCCTTTCTCTCATAATCTCTCTTTTGTTGCATCAGGGTCTCACCCTGGATCCCCACCCTCACACCCTCACCTTCACCTACTAAGGTGGGACTCCTCTCACTCAGTTTTTCCAATCCTGAATAAATGGATTGCTGAGATTCACTCTTTTCCTCTCCTTTTACCTGGGAGCAACCCAGCCTCTCACTCAATGCACTCTCCTTTTTCAGCACTAAGAGTGACTGTATTACCACTAAATCTTCTGCACTAGAAATAATTGAAGTTTGAAGTTGTGCAGAGACACTCGACGGATAAGTGATATCCATCAGGTGAGTGGTAAAGCTATCCGACGGATAACTGCTGTTAAGCTTATCCGTCGGGATACAATCACTACTTGATGGATGAGCGATATCCATCGAGAGAGTAGAAATGAATGAGGTGGGAAGAGAAACTATTGTTGACTATGGGTTGATTGAATTTATTTGAGGCACAGATGTCACAATAGTATCTGAAAAAATTGGCAAGTGAGCCAACAAATCATCTAAAAGATGATGCTCACTTGCACTAGATTTTGGCTTCCCCAACAGAGTTAAAGAAGGGGAATCAGGAATTGAAGTGTTTATCATATCCACTTCCAGAGAGTTTGTTGGTGAGTATGGTGTTTCAGAGGCTTCTATTATAAGAGATTTTGGCTGTGACTCACATTTATTGGAGCCACATCAAACTAAATTTGAGAAAGTGCAGGGATTGTGTCTTTAGCACCAGTTTGCACTGTGTGTGTGCCCTGTGCATCCCCAGTGGTTTTGGATTTCTTCTTTCTTGTGTAAGTTTGGGGTGAGCTTGTGTCCCTAACCCTTTTGGCCTGTGCTCTTGGCCGAGAGCTTTGTTTAATAGCCACATCCTTTTGGGAGGATGCAGCTAGAAGTGAGCTTTTATCCTTTTTAAGCACTGCAGTTTGTTGGGAAACTGCAGTGTGGCTAGGCTGGGATTCACTCAACTCTTCAACCTTATCCTTGGGGTTTCTTTGATGTTCACCCCTTCCCTCACCTAACTGACCCTCCTTCACACTCCCCTCTTTGGATTTGGTGGATTTTTCAACTGGTATCTTTTGAGAGATACCAGAGGGGGTTTTCTTTGACTTGGATTTAGAAATTACAGTTGTTTTGGCATCTTTGGTAGGCAACTGTTTGGTCATTGTCACAGTTGCCATAGCTACTCCTGAACTCAAAGAAATTGAGGAGATTGGAATAGTTGAGGGTATGGATGAACTTACCTCACTTACCTGAGGTGTCTGCATTACAGGAAAGTAGAACATTGGCACATCCTTATGATGGTTGGCTCTGTTCAAATCTGCAATGATTCTTCTCTCTTGAACCCAACAAGCTAATTTATTGTTTGGATTCTCAAGTACAATCTCTTGACAAAGATGGTTAGCCAATATCATGAAAAATCTAGTATAATATATATTCTTTCCCCTTTTGGCTAACTCACCTAGTTTAAAACCTAACTCATACAAGATAAGGTCACTGAAATTGTAAAATTTATCTGTAACTAGCATGTATAGCATGTTAAGCATGGAAATGTTCATAGAGTCAAAATTACTGATTTTTCCAGAGAAAACTTTAGTCACAACATCACACATGAAACTTCATTCCTTCCTAAGACCTAATCTTCTAATATCACTTAGCTTAGTAGTAGGAAGTGCATAATGCATGAAATTAAGCATATTGATAATATCAGTGTCATTGTGTGGTGAAGTTACATTATCATCAGGAATTTTGAAACATGCTTTTATCACATCACTATTGATACATAACTCATTACCTTTGATAGTTAGAGTGATGGTTTTGTCAGTAGAGTTGTAGATTGTAGTGGTCCACATCTCTTCAACAACTTCACAGAAAATTGTGGGTGATTCAAGCATGGCATAACTTAAATTACAGTTCTTCATGAAGTCCATCATCTTGTGATAGTCTTCTGATTGCTGAATACCCTTATTGACCAAAGCAGTGAAGTTGTTCTTCTCATAAATGAACCCAGTCTGAGACATAATCTTTACTACAGGTGCCATTGTTAGAGAATGAAAGCTTGAAGAGAAGGAGAATATTTGCTTGAGAGAGAATGAAATAAAAACAGTTGAATTTGAGAATGATAAAAGAAAATAATTAGAATGAAATAAGCTTTTATACTATCTCAAAAACAATGGATGAAAATAATAAAGAAAAGTAAATTACCCAATAGAAATTGCCTAAAATAGCCGTTTTAAAAATAAACTGTAAAAATTCCACCCATTATCCGTCGTGTAATGCTTACACACTGTAAGTATACTCGATGGATAATGTTCAGGGAATTAACGCTTAAGATTTAGACAATTCGACGGATGAGGATAAACTGTTATCCTTCGAGTTTTAAAAGATTCCAGAAAAGTAATTGATTTTTATTTGTAAATAGTATATCGACGGATGACTCAACTCGATGGATAATGGTCATCTGTCGAGATGCAAATTTTGACTTAGCCAAAATTTCATCCATGACTAAAAATCAGTTAAATTTCTGGCTACATTTCTACTTGTAAAATAACTCAGATAAATTCAAGAGTAATTAAGCATACCTAACTCACTTACCAACCTTGAAAAGGTGGATTCATCTAGTGGCTTGGTAAAGATATCTGCAAGTTGCTTCTCACTTGGAACAAAATGTAACTCTACAGTACCATTCATTACATGTTCCCTTATGAAATGGTACTTGATGTCTATGTGCTTTGTCCTTGAATGTTGCACTGGATTTTCAGTGATGGTAATTGCACTTGTGTTATCACAGAAAATAGGAATCCTCTCAACTTGCAAACCATAGTCTAGCAATTGATTTTTCATCCATAAAATATGTGCACAGCAACTGCCAGCAGCAATATATTCAGCTTCAGCTGTAGAAGTAGAAACTGAATTTTGCTTTTTACTGAACCAGGACACAAGCTTGTTTCCTAGAAATTGACAAGATCCTGTTGTGCTCTTTCTGTCAATTCTGCACCCTGCATAGCCTGCATCTGAATAACCAGTTAGATCAAAACCAGAATCTCTAGGATACCAAATGCCAAGTTTTGGTATTCTCTTGAGATATCTGAAAATTCTCTTAATAGCTATCAAGTGAGACTCTCTAGGATCAGCCTGAAATCTAGCACATAAACATATAGCAAACATTATATCTGGCCTACTAGCTATTAAGTACAGAAGTGAGCCAACCATGCCTCTATAGCTTGAAATATCCACAGACTTTTCAGTAGTGTTTAATTTAAGCTTAGTTGCAGTGGCCATGGGAGTTTTTGCAGATGTGCAATCCATTAGATCAAACTTCTTTAAAAGATCAAAAATATATTTAGTTTGACTAATGAATATTCCATCACTAACTTGCTTAACTTGTAAACCAAGAAAGTAAGTTAGTTCTCCCATCATACTCATTTCGTACTTACTTTGCATCAGTTTGGCAAACTTTTTACAAAGTTTCTCATCTGTAGAGCCAAAAATAATATCATCTACATAAATTTGAACAAGTATGCTAGAGCCATTAACATTTCTGAAAAATAAAGTTTTATTTACAGTACCTCTTGTGAAGTGATTTTCTAAAAGGAACTTTGATAAAGGGTCATACCAAGCTCTAGGTGCTGGCTTCAGTCCATAAAGTGCTTTCAGTAAATAATAGACATACTCTGAAAAATTTGGATCTTCAAAGCCAGGAGGTTGACTAACATACACTTCTTCCTCCAAATCTCCATTCAGAAAGGCACTTTTGACATCCATTTGATAGACCTTGAAATTGGCATGGGCTGCATAGGCTAAGAATATTCTAATGGCTTCAAGTCTTGCAACAGGAGCAAATGTTTCATTAAAATCTATTCCTTCATGCCGATAATAGCCTTTAGCAACCAATCTGGATTTGTTCCTTACTACTATGCCATTTTCATCCATCTTGTTTCTGAATACCCATTTGGTGTCTATTGGATTCTTTCCTTTAGGCTTGGGTACCAGCTTCCATACTTTATTCCTTTCAAATTGGTTTAGCTCCTCCTGCATAGCTAAAATCCAATCAGGATCTAACAAGGCTTCTTCTACCTTCTTTGGTTCTTCCTTTGACAGAAAGCTGTTGTATAGACATTCTTCTTGAGTTGCTCTCCTGGTTTGAACTCTAGAAGAAACATCACCAATAATCAGTTCAAAGGGGTGATCTTTTATCCATTTCCTTGGTTGAGGTAGATTAGCTCTAGATGAAGAGACCTCAATGTGTTCTTGATGTGTGATTGAGTTTTCATTGCTAGAAACTCCCCGTGAGTTTGAGAATCTTTGATTTGAGAAAGGGGTACTTTCTATGGGTGATCTACCTTGACTTCCTGCTCCTTTAGATAACCCGACGGATGGTGAATTTTGAGTACCGATGGATGAGGCAGGTTGTCTTCCGACGGATAACACAGATTGCCTTCCGACGGATGAAGCATTATGTAACTCGACGGATGTTGATTTTTGTGCTTCATTGGTGGTAGATTTGTCTGCATTATCCTTAGACACTATTTCTTGATCACTCTCATCATCACTTTCATCACTGACCAACTCAATATTATCGAATTTGAGGCTCTCATGGTAATCTCCATCTTTTAGTCCTTCAATCTTTTTATCATCAAACACAACATGTATAGATTCCATAACAATGTTGGTTCTTAGATTGTAGACTCTATATGCTTTACCAACAACATATCCAACAAAAATTCCTTCATCTGCTTTAGCATCAAACTTCCCATTTTGATCAGTTTGATTTCTCATAATATAGCATCTACAGCCAAAGACATGAAGAAAGTTTAGAGTTGGCTTCTTGTTCTTGAACAATTGATAAGGAGTCATGCATCTTGCTTGATTAATCAGAGAGATGTTCTGAGTGTAGCATGCAGTGTTTACAGCTTCAGCCCAGAAATATGTTGGTAATTTTGATTCTTCAAGCATTGTCCATGTAGCTTCAATAAGTGCTTTGTTCTTCCTTTCCACTACTCCATTCTGTTGTGGAGTCCTTGCTGCTGAGAACTCATGTAAGATTCCATTTTCCTCACAAAATGCTCTCATGACATAGTTCTTGAACTCAGTTCCATTGTCACTCCTGATTCTTCTAACTTTGAAATCAGGATGATTGTTAACTTGCCTTATGTGATTGATGATGATTTCACTAGCCTCATCTTTAGACTTTAGGAAATATGTCCAAGAGAACTTTGAAAAATCATCTACAATTACTAGGCGAAATTTTTTCTTTGAAATTGACAATACATTGACTGGTCCAAACAGATCCATGTGAAGCAGTTGCAGAGGCTCTTCAATTGCTGAATCAAGTTTCTTCCTGAATGATGCTTTGATCTGCTTCCCTTTTTGGCAGGCATCACACAGTCCATCCTTTGTAAACTCCACTAGATGAATGCCTCTTACTAGTTCTTTCTTTACCAGCTCATTCATGGTCTTGAAGTTTAAATGGGATAGCTTCTTGTGCCATAGCCAACTTTCATCTTGAATTGCTTTACTGAGAAGACAAGTTACGGATTCTGATTTAGTTGAGTTGAAGTCAGCTAGGTACACATTTCCTCTTCTCACACCAATGAGAACCACTTTGTTGTTTTGATTATTAGTCACAATACAGGCTTCTTTATTGAAGGTTACTGAGTTGCCTTTATCACAAAGCTGGATGATACTCAACAGATTGTGTTTAAGACCATCCACTAAGGCAACCTCTTCAATGATGACATTATCCTTTGAAATCAAGCCATATCCCACAGTATAACCCTTGATGTCATCTCCAAAAGTAATACTTGGGCTAGCTCTCTCCTTAAACTCTGTGAGCAGGGTAGAATCACCAGTCATGTGTCTTGAATAGCCACTATACAAGTACCAAAGATTCTTTCTGTTTCCCTGCACACATCAAAATCAAATCAAGTTGATTTTGGTACCCAAGTTTCCTTGGGTCCTGCCTTGTTAGCTTTCTTCTTCTGTTTCTTAGGTTTTATCTCATTTGACTTAGGAATTTCAGATTCTTCCTAAGTCAATTGGGTTGTACCTTTAAAACCACTAAATGCAACAGAATTATCATGCATATTATGGCTAACAGGAAATGGCATGCTTGGTGCAAACATGTTATTCCAGTAAGGCATGCTAAATGGCATTTGAGGCATATTGTATGCAGCATAATATGGATTAGGTGCAAATGGCATATTAGCAAACTGTGCATTCATATTCTGTGTAGGCATAGAATTAACAAGCATGGGAGGCATGGCATTAATGTTAGGAAATTGAGGCTGAACAGACATGGGAGTAGGCATGGCATATTTGCAATTAACAGACAAATGATTTACACTACCACACTTGACACAGATTTTTCTAGGAGCATATTTATCAGGTGTGTAGTTATTGTGTTTGTTAATCCCTACTTTACCATTCCTATTGTTTTTCTTTTTAGTCTCTGTTTTTACCTCTATTTTCTCAAGTCTATCACTTAACTGTTTGACAGTCATGTGACCAACATTAGCCTTTTTCCCTTTCTTAGCTTGACTTGACTCTCCTGAAACAAAGTTCTTGGAAACAGACCCATACTTATCATTTAGCTTGATTAATTTGGCTTTGCTAA
The DNA here is from genome assembly GCF_009905375.1 of Apium graveolens. Lineage (NCBI taxonomy): Eukaryota > Viridiplantae > Streptophyta > Magnoliopsida > Apiales > Apiaceae > Apium > Apium graveolens. The sequence continues at coordinate 192,645,335 of NC_133652.1, forward strand.
TGGGTTTGCTTACAGCCGACGGATGAGGATTTTTATCATTCGACGGATAACACTTTTTGTTATCCGACGGATAGTCCTCATCATCCGTCGAGTCTACATCTGTCAGCAACCCATCTACCAAAATAGGTTCTAGTTTCTCTTTATTCTTTTTCCAGGCTTCATCACAAAAAGACTCAATTCCTTGAACTTTGGTGATTTGAGCATGAACATCCCTGAATGTTTTCCATGCTTTAATCACCTCTTGTTCACGCTCGAGCTGCTTCTTCAAAATTTCTTCCTTTTTCAAGGACTCAGTTAATTCCTCCTTGGCAATCTTACACTCAATTTTTAGTTTCTCAAACTCAACAAATTCAAGCACATTATTCCTCTCACTTAAAAATAAGTTATTTTCTTTGATTTTAGCATTTTCTTTAGTGAGAGACTTAAGTGTAACACGCAAATGATACAATTCTGTAGACATGTCATTTATGGCATCATTACACTTAGCTTTAGATAAATGTGCAAGGTTTGTCGTGATTACCTGATTGCTTGAGGAACTTGTCTCTGTTTCATCAAACTTGGCCATTAGGGCTAGATTGACATAGCTGACATCTTCATCTTCATCCAAACCATCTGCTGCCCAGTCATTCTCTTGTATAATAAAAGCCCTTTCCTTTTGTTTGAGTAGATCAAAGTATTTTTGCTTATAATCCACAGACTCAAACCTTTTCTTACTGGAATCTGACTTTCTACAATCATTTGCAAAATGTCCTGCCGAACCACATTTGAAACATTTGAATTTTGACTTATCCACCATGTTTCTATTTGGCTTGGCTGCTCCAAAGTTCTTTTTGAACTTGAGCTTGGCAAATCTTCTTGAAAGAAATTCTAGGTGCTCATCAATGTCCTCCATGTCATCTTGGCTCAATGATTCTTCACTTTCTGCAGCTAGCCCCTTACCCTTATTCTCACAGACCTTTGAAGTTGATTCTACAACTTCCATCTTCACTTCCTTCTCCTTTTCCAGATCAGCAACTAGTGTAATGGATCCTCCTTTCTTCTTTCCTCTCTCCATTCTTTCATCCTGCTCTATCTCAAGCTCATAGGTCTTCAGAATGCCATACAGTCTCTCCAAAGTAAACTCCTTATAATCTTGTGAGTTTCTCAATGAGACTGTCATTGGTTTCCATTCCTTTGGAAGAGATCTGAGAAATTTCAGATTGGAGTCTTTAGTCTGATAGACTCTTTCATGCAACTTAAGAGCATTTAGTAGTTTTTGGAATCTACTAAAAATGTCAGTGAGTAACTGACTTTCTTCATTGTGAAAATGCTCATATTGCTGAATCATGAGCTGCATTTTATTTTCTCTAACTTGCTCAGTGCCATCACAAATTATCTGTATTGTGTCCCAAACTTCCTTGGCAGTTTTGCAGTTGATGATGTTATCAAATATGTCTGCATCAACACCATTGAACAGAATGTTCATGGCCTTTTTATCTTTCCTGACTTGTTCAATGTCAGGATCAGACCATTCATGCCTTGGCTTTGGAACAGATGGCTCGTTTCCTGTTGCAGCTCTCATTGGAACATGATGGCCTCTTTCTATGCAGTCCACATAGGCCTCATCTTGAGAAAGCATATGAAGATGCATCTTTACCTTCCAATGATGGTAATTATCTTTATCAAGAAAAGGAATCTTGACTCCAACATCTTTCTTGTTCATCTTGCTGAATTGTTTTGATCTTTAAACTCTTTGTAGATTAAGAGCTCGCTCCGATACCAATTGTTAGTCCCTTAACAATATAGAAAGAATTACATAAGGGGGTTGAATGGAATTCTTGAACCTTTTTCTCGAAATAAAAATGTTCAACTCGATTATAGATATATTTGTTTTGATTAGCACAATGCGGAATGTAAACTTAATTGAATCAAAACATAAGTAATTAAAAACAAGAGTCTTTAAAAACTTTCTAGTGGATTTAAACAATTCCACCAGAGATATATATAATATATCGAGAGGACTCTGTGTTCAGGAATGCTCACAGTTGCTTACAAATTGAACTACTGAGAATACAGGAAATGCTAATGATTCTGCTTACAAAGATTTCTCTGTTTTTGTGTTTCTCAGCTATCTCAGTTATATTTCTATTTGCTACTCTCTTGGTTTATATAATACCAAGATTATAAAATCAAAAACACTGAACAACTATAAAAACTATCAATCTTAAGCTTTGCTGCTTTTCGTCCTCTATTACCCAGTTAATTCTACTTTGCTTGCTTCTCTCGCGCTTGGGCTTCCACAGTGTGTTTGTATACATCTCGACGGTTGTGTGTCAGCTTTCACTGTTCAACTTCTGTTTGAATTCTTTATATGATCATCTATCGACTTTCAGAACATCCGTTGATGGTTTAATTGATCATCCGTCGACTGCTATATTAAACATCCGTTGATAATCATTTGATCATCCGTCGATGGCTTTTTTAACCATCTGTCGGTAGCTATTTTGGCACTTGACTCTATTTCACTTATGCATAATTACAAGACATCATTTATGTACAATTAATCAACCTATTCTGCATATCTAGTTAAAGTCAACATGACTTATATGCTACTACAGATTCTATACAAAGATGCATACTTAACTGTGCTACAAACTTATTATTACATAAGCTACTCACTCGATGGATAATAAGTTAATCATTCGTTGGGACTATAATGAGTTATCCGTCGGGACTATAATTCTTATCCGTCGAGTACTACATAATTTCACTATGTAAAATCTACTTAGATGTTTTGTTTATGAAATCATCAAGTACACAACATATGCACAACAACATTTTTTATCTCTTTCAGCTTATACTTAAGCTACTTCTTTGTCATTAAGCCAATGTTTACCAAAGCTGGTTTATCCTGTTTTAATTTGTCAAAAGTTGACTTTTTTTTTACTTCTATTTTAGAGTCTTTCATCTCTTCAGAATCAGACACAACAGTTTTTGCTACAAATTTAATACGATATACCTTTGGCTTTTTAGTCTGTTTGATAACAATTGGCTTAATTGGCACAGTCCCTTTCTGTTAGTCCCTTAACAATATAGCAAGAATTACAGAAGGGGGTTGAATGGAATTCTTGAACCTTTTTCTTAAAATAAAAATGTTCAAACTCGAATACAAATATAAGTGTTTTGATTAGCACAATGCGGAATAAAAACTTAAGTGAATCAAAACCTAAGTAATTAAAAACAAGAGTCTTTAAAAACTTTCTGGTGGATTTAAACAATTCCACCAGAGATATATATTATATCGAGAGAACTCTGTGTGCAAGAATGCTCACAGCTGCTTACAAATTTAAACTACTGAGAATACAGAGAAATGCTAATAATTCTGCTTACAAATGTTTCTCACTTTTTGTATCTCAGATCTCTGTTTCTATTTGCTACTTCTTGGTTTATATATTACCAAGATTACAAAGTCAAAAGATAGAATCATTATTAAAAACTATCGGGTCTAATGCTTTGTTACTTTGTTCTCTATTACCCGGTTAATAGGCTTCCTCATTCCATTTGCATACATCCCGACGCATGTGACCAGTTGTCACTGTCAACTGATGTTTGAATTCTTTATTCGTTGAATACATGATTATCCGTCGACTTTATGATCATCCGTTGATGGCTTCATTGATCATCCGCCGACTGCTATATATATAAAACATTCGTTGATAGCCATTTGATCATCCGTCGATGGCTTTGTTAATCATCCGTTGGTAGCTATTTTGGCACTTGACTTCAATTCATTTATACAGAATTACAAGACATCATCTATGTACAATTAATCAACCTATTCTGCATATCTAGTTAAAGTCAACATGACTTATATGCTACTACAGAATTTATACAAAGGTGTATGCAGAAACGTGCTACAGACTCATTATTACATAAGCTACTCACTCGATGGATAATAAGTCATCATCCGTCGGGACTATAATGAGTTATCCGTCGGGACTATAATTCTTATCCGTCGAGTGCTACATTATTTCACTAAGTAAAATCTACTTAGGTGTTTTGTTTATGAAATCATCAAGTACACAACATATGCACAACAATCTCCCCCAATTTATGTCTACTGGAATTGTAGCCATAAATTAAGAGATACTTGATGATAACAAAACATCCTAAACATACAGCTTTAAAGAAAAGTAGAGTGTTTCAATTAATCAAAATGTACAAAGTTTAGCTCACAGTCATTTCAAGATGTTCCTCTAGCCTGAGCAAAATTTTCTAGTTTCTTGAAGTTCTGGATCTTCTTCCAAGCTTTCTGTTATTTTCATCAATCTGATTTTGGAGCTGCCTGTGGAATTCCAGTTCATCAGATTCTGAGAGATTTAGCTTTTCTTGCATTTCCAAGAGAGTCTCATTGCTGGAGATGCTCAGTTGGTCTTCTAATCTGAAGAATCTTCTCACACCTTTGTCATCTATGAACTCCATCAGCCAGTAGGGCCTTAGATGCACTATTCTCCCTGTGTATGGGATGATAAGAGTCTTTGGGACTGCATCTTTAACTCTAACACTCCTTAGTTCTTCAATCTTCTTCAATACTAGTCTTCTTGCAGTGACATTGAACCCAAAGTTCTTCTGGAAGGATGAATAAACTTTAATCAAAAGAGCTTGGCTCTCTTGAAGAATCCTGTGAAGTGGCCACTGAATCTCCTTTCCTCCTTTGTACTTGAACACTAACCTTTCAGGTAGGTTTCTGTATGCATCAATTCCCCTCACTTCATCTAGTTCATCCAGATAGAGGTTTAGATCAGAAAATTCTTTGATGTCACACAAGTACAAGTAGTCTCCCTTATTGACTTTGGGCTGAGTTTTGACTACAGATTTGGATTTGAGGGGTGACAATTTCACTTTCATGACTGCCCTTGACTTTGTCCTTTTTGGCTTGCTAAGGATTGGTAGACTGAAGTAAGGAATTGGTATGTTATCCCATTCTATTGGCTCATCCTTGGGCACAATAGGTTCACCATGAATATTCCTGTAGGGATCCACCACCCTTATATCTTCAAATACCACAGAGGGTTTTGATGCTTGAGTTGTAGCTGGTGTGGGTTCCTTAGGAAATTGATCTTCCAATTCCTTGTCAACAATATCCAGTTTCCTTTTTGTTCTTTTAGCCAATTCTTTCTTCCTTGGAGATTTCTTCTGTTCTTCAACTTGCTCCCTTGATTCAGTAGCTTCAGATGGTTGAGAGGGAATTTGTTGGGATGAACTCACAGCCTGTAGCTTGGCTAAGATAGCAATCTGCTCTTTCTTTTATTTAGCTTTCTTTGCATCTAGAGCAGCTTGCCTCTTTTCCTACTTCAATCTGGCTCTTTCTTCTCTCTTTGCTTGAGCAAATTATGGATGTCCAGCTACCACACAAATCTCCTTCCCATTTTTGAATATCTTAGCAATCCTCTTTTTAGAAGCTGAATCTGTTGGATCTTTATAGAAAACAATTGATATTGATAGAAGCTTCTTCTCATCAGGCTTGGGTGTCTCATACACAGTATCCAAGGGGTTCTTCAAGGATGATTTTGAATAGTTTGCCCTTGGTTTAAGAATCATTTCAGCCTTTGGAGAGTTGATGCAGGAAGATTGTCCTCTTTCCAGATAGTTCATGTTCATCTCATTCACACTTATTTGCTTGACTTGAGAGTGATGGATGGCTGACTTAACTGGCTCATTGACAAGTTGGAACTTCTTCTGTATCTCCTCATCAATCTTCTCCCAGTTGATCAAACTCAACTTTTCTTTCTCAGCAACTTTCAAGTTTGCTGCTGCTTGAATCAGATCACACTTATTTGCTCATCTCATTCACACTTATTTGCTTGACTTGAGAGTGATGGATGGCTGACTTAACTGGCTCCTTGACAAGTTGGAACTTCTTCTGTATCTCTTCATCAATCTTCTCCCAATTGATCAAACTCAACTTTTCTTTCTCATCAACTTTCAAGTTTGCTGCTGCTACTTGAATCAGATCTATACCATCTGCAACTGGTGGCTTTGAGATAGTAATTGATGGCACAATTACCTTAGTGATTTGTATCTGAAGCTTCTCCCCCTCACTTGGTCCTTTCTCCCCCTTTTTGTTATCTTCAATTTGAGGAGTCAGGCCTTGTGCTTTAGCCAGTTGCATTAGAAGATTGGTCTGAAACTGCTGATTTTGAAGAATTGTGGCCACAGAATTTTCAATAACTTGAACTCTGTCTTCCAACTTGGCCAGCTTCTTTTCAGCATCTGATTCTCTTCTCAGTTTCAGTAATAGATCCTGCATGGTACCATATGGAATGACTGAATCCAGCTTCTCAAAATTGTAGGTCTTCAAGTCAGCTATATCCTTTTTGAGTTCATCTACACTCAGATTCTGTCTTAATTGTTGTAGCTTCATTAGATGTAGAGAATCTAGGTGAGCTTGAAGAATGGCCTTGGTACCAGCATTTGAGCTCCTCTGAATGGCCTTTTGGATATACATGATTTGTTTGACCAAGGATACATTAAATTATCTTGGTGTGGACTCCATTGTCAAGACCCATTCAGGTAAATCTGGAATAGAACTTGGGCCTTCATCTCCCCCTAAGTTCATGCTTCCATCAAATGAAATAGAGTCATCATCATTAGAATTTACTCCAAATTCCTCAGATGGCTCACCAGCTGTAGGATGCATTAAATTGATAGCAGCTTTATCCCTTTGTAGAGATTCTGAAGTATGCACCAGATTCAAAGTCTTTTCTGCCTCCTCATTGCCCTGAGCAGCCAACAATTGATAGGCTGACACAGGATGAGTAAAAGTGTCAGCATCCAAGGAAATGTTATCAATTACAGCTTTATAATGTTGCTGAAATTGTCTTTCCTTTTCAGCATCATCCACAATCATTAACTCATGAGCAATGGCTGGATCCACCCTTATACCCTCTGTACCTGCTTTTCTCTCATGTTCTCTCTTTTGTTGCATCAGGGTCTCACCCTAGCTCCTCACCCTCACACCCCCACCTTCACCTACTAAGGTGGGACTCCTCTCACTCCCTTTTGCCAATCCTAAATAAATGGATTGCTGATTTTCACTCATTTCCTCTCCTTTTGCCTGGGAGCAACCCAACCTCTCACTCAAGACACTCTCTTCTCTCAATCCTAAGAGTGACTGTATAAGCACTAAATCTTCTGCACTTGAAATAATTGAGGTTTGAAGTTATGCAGAGATACTCGACGGATGAGTGATATCCATCAAGTGAGTGGTAATGCTATCCGACCGATAACTGCTGTTAGGCTTATCCGTCGGGATACAATCACTACTCGACGGATGAGCAATATCCGTCGAGAGAGTAGAAATGAATGAGTTGGGAAGAGAAACTATTGTTGACTCTGTGCTGATTGAAGATATTTGGGGCACATATGTCACAATAGTTTCTGAAAGAATTGGCAAGTGAGCCAACATATCATCTAAAAGATGATGCTCACTTGTACTAGATTTCGGCTTCCCAACAGAGTTAAAGAAGGGGAATCAGGAGTTGATGTGTATATCATATCCACATCCAGAGAGTTTGATGGTGAGTATGGTATATGAGGTGCTTCTATAACTAAAGATTTTGGCTGTGACTCTACATTTATTGGAGCCACATCAAACTGAATTTGAGAGAGTGCAGAGATTGTGTCTTTAGAACCAGTTTGCACTGTGTGTGTGCCCTGTGTATCCCCAGAGGTTTTAGATTTCTTCTTTCTTATATAAGTTTAGGGTGAGCTTGTGTCCCTAACCCTTTTGGCCTATGCTCTTGGCTGAGAGCTTTGTTCAATAACCACATCCTTTTGGGAGGATGTAGCTAGAAGTGAGCTTTTATCCTTTTTAAGCACTGCAGTTTGTTGGGAAACTACAATATGGCTAGGCTGGGATTCAATCAACTCTCCAACCTTATTCTTGGGGTTTCTTTGATGTTCACCCCTTCCCTCACCTGACTTACCCTCCTTCACACTCCCCTCTTTGGCTTTGGTGGATTTTTTAACTGGTATCTTTTGAGAGATACCAGAGGGGGTTTTCTTTGATTTGGTTTTGGAAATAGTAGTAGGTTTGGCGGCTTTGGTAGGCAACTGTTTGGTCTTTGACACAGTTGCCATAGCTACTCCTGAATTCAAAGAAATAGTGGAGGTTGGAATAGTTGTAGGGATGGATGAACTTACCTCACTTACCTGAGGTGCCTGCATTACAGGAAAGTAGAACATTGGCACATCCTTGTGATGGTTGTCCCTTTTCAAATCTGTAATGATCCTCCTCTCTTGAACCCAACAATCTAGTTTGTTGTTAGGGTTCTCAAGAACTATTTCTTCACAGAGGTGGTTAGCCAATAACATAAAAAATCTGGCATAATAAACATTCTTCCCTCTTTTATTTAACTCTCCTAATTTATAACCTAACTCAAATAAGATAAGGTCACTGAAGTTATAAAATTTATCTGTAACTAGCATGTATAGCATGTTAAGCATGGAAATGTTCACTGAATCAAAATTACTGATTTTTCCAGAGAAAACTTTTGTAACTACATCACACATAAACTTCATTCCTTTCTAAGACCCATTCTCCTAATATCACTCATTTTAGAAGTGGAAAGTGCATAGTGAATGGAATTAAGCATATTGATTATATCAGTGTCAGTGTGTGGTGAAGTCACATTGGTATCCGATATTTTGAAACATGCTTTTATCACATCACTATTGATACAGAATTCTTTACCTTTAATGGTTAGAGTGATGGTCTTATCTGTAGAGTTGTAGGTAGTAGTGGTCCACATCTCTTCAACAACTTCACAGAAGATTGTGGGTGATTCTAGCATGCCGTAATTGAGCTTGCAATTATTCACAAAGTCCATCATCTTGTGGTAGTCCTCTGATTGCTGAATACCCTTATTGACCAATGCAGTGAAATTGTTCTTCTCATAAATGAACCCAGTTTGAGACATAATATTTACTACAGGTGCCATTGTTAGAGAATGAAAGCTTGAAGAGAAGGAGAGTATTTGCTTGAGAGAGAATGAAATTAAAGCAGTTGAATTTGAGAATGATAAAAGAAAACAATTGCAATGAAATAAGCTTTTATACTATCTCAAGAATAACTGATAAAAATAATAAAGTAAAGTAAATTACCTAATAGAAATTGCCTAAAATAGCCGTTTAAAAATAAACTGTAAAAATTCCACCCATTATCCGTCGTGTAATGCTTATAAACTGTAAGTATACTCGATGGATAATGTACATGGAATTAACGGCTGAGATTAAGACACTTCGACGGATGAGGATAAACTGTTATCCGTCGAGTTTTAAAAGATTCCAGAAAAATAATTGATTTTCATTAGCAAATAGTATATCGACGGATGACTAAACTCGATGGATAAGGGTCATCCGTCGAGATGTAAATTTTGACTTAGCCAAAATTTCATCCAAGACTGAAAAATCAATTAAATTTTTGGCTGCATAACAACTTTCAAAATAACTCAGATAGATTTAAGAGTAATTAAGCATACCTAACTCACTTACCAACCTTGAAAAGGTGGATTCATCCAGTGGCTTGGTAAAGATAACTGCAAGTTGCTTCTCACTTGGAACAAAATGTAGTTCCACAGTACCATTCATTACATGTTCCCTTATGAAATGGTACTTGATATCTATGTGCTTTGTCCTTGAATGTTGCACTGGATTTTCAGTGATGGCAATTGCACTTGTGTTATCACAGAAAATAGGAATTCTCTCAACTTGCAAACCATAGTCTAGCAATTGATTTTTCATCCATAAAATCTGTGCACACCAACTGCCAGTAGCAATATATTCAGCTTCAGCTGTAGAAGTAGAAACTGAATTTTTCTTTTTACTGAACCAGGACACAAGCTTGTTTCCTAGAAATTGACAGGTTCCTGTTGTACTCTTTCTATCAATTCTACAACCTGCATAATCTGCATCTGAATAACCATTTAGATCAAAACCAAAATCTCTAGGATACCAAATGCCAAGGTTTGGTGTTCACTTGAGATATCTGAAAATTCTCTTAATAGCTGTAAGGCATATGTCACAGCTTATTTGTATATTCGAGGATTTAACTCAACTCAAATAAGAATGTAATAAGTAAATAGTGGATCTACCGTAAAAGAGATCTCGCAAAGTAACATCTGTCAAAGGATTCAGAAACAAGGTTCATCTACAGACTTGAGGAATTAATTCACTGGAAGAAGTTCAAGAAATTGATCAAGCCTCAGTGATATAAATCAAGGTTGTGGATTTAATCAAGTGACAGAGCTCTCGTCAGGGTATCAAAGAATTACAAGGATTTAATCTGAAATCAAAGTCAAGACATGAAGAAACATCACGGAAGTTAGTCACTCATGAACCAGACAGTACATCGAGTGTCAACATTGAAGTGGTGGAATTGATTCATAATTCTCAGTGATTTTCAGAAGATTTTCAGAAGAATGGTTGCTGCTCAGGATTAGTATTAATTCTCTATTAATTAATTAAGTCATAAAATTTAATTAAGAAAATAAATTATATCTACAAAGATTAATTAATTTATTAATTGAATTAACTGATTAATTAATTCAGAATTAATATTAAGAATTTTCAGAAGTTTAATTGGATTAAAAACAGTCTTAAATCAGCAAGACAATTGAAAATGAACAAGCATGACAATCTGGATTGTCATGCCAAGTCATTTCAATAGTCATACCGAAAGTTCTACTGGGAGGAGATAGTCTTGCTAGTTCATTTTGATAGTCATACCGAAAGTCTCTCCAGTTCAAAGGATAGTCTTGCTAGCTATTGGGATTGTCTTGCTAGTTCGAAAGGATAGTCTCACCGAATGTCCTAGCAGCTAAAAGGATTGTCATGCCAGCTCTATTCAAGTCTGTTGATTTGTTAAAAAGGAAAGCAACAGAACAGAAGTCATACAATCAACACAGAACACAACTCAAGAACAAAGCAGCCGCCTCTGAAACATTATATCTTCTCTGCTAAATTCAAGATCAAATTTCTAGTTTGCAAAGTTAAATCCAATCAACTAGAAATCATTCTCTTGTTCTTGTGTAACAATCTAGCGGATCAAAATCCCTAGAACTTAATCTCAAATCGTGTTTAGCATTTGATTCTAATTATTGCAAAAATAGAAAAAGTTCATGTCAAATTTATTCTAAATTTGTGATAATTAATTTGAGATTAATTCCTTGTAATCGATACAGTTGTTGTAACATCTTTCAAGTTTAATAATATTTTTATTTAACTTGAATTTTGTTTCACATTTTTTATTCCGCATTTAATTCGATTATTCGGTACAGTTTGTATTCTACCCCCCCCTTCTACAAACACATTGGGACCTAACAATTGGTATCAGAGCCTTCTGATTAACGAACAAATCAAGATCCTAGACTTTTGTGATTTTTCAACTCCTTGAATTTTTATTTATTCAAAAATTCATAATGACTTCACAAAAAGTTGGAACTGTTAAAATTCCACTATTTGATAAAGAAAATTACATCATGTGGAAGAAAAAGATGCTATTATATTTACAAGTTGCAAATCCCAAATATCTGAACTTGTTAAAGAAGGGTCCAAAAACTCTGATGGTTATTGAACCAGAGGTGATAGAAGATGATGTTGTGATTACCAAAGCTAGAACCTATCCAAAAGAGCCTGAAGATTTTACTCCTGTTGAAAAGGAAGAAGCCTCCTTGGATGCCAGCCTTCAATTAATATTAATTGATTCCTTTGATCCCTTGATGAACAGACATGTGATGAACTGTAAAAATTCCAAACACATGTGGGAAACTATTGAGGTGATTAATGAAGGCACAGAGGAAGTTAGGGAGAACAAGTTGGAGATCCTAACCTCTAAGTATGAACATTTTAAATCAAATCTAGGAGAAGGAATTTCTAAAGTGTTTGAGATGTACAATGCATTGATCAATAACCTGAACATAAATGGAAAATATTATTCAATCAGGGAGGTCAACACAAAGTTCCTTTTAACACTGCCAACTCATCTTGAACATAGAATCATTGCCATTAGAGAAGCTAGAGATCTGAGTGAAATTTCTTTGGATAGACTCTATGGTGTGTTGAAAACCTATGAGTTGGAGCAGATTCAGCAGAAAGAAGTCTACGGGAAAGATATAATGGTCAGCACATCTACTGCTCTTGTAGCTGAAGGTCAACAAAAACAACAATCTCAACAGTCGGAGAGAATGGTACAGTTTTCCAAGGCTGAAGAAAATGTGATAGTAGCAGAATATGATCCTCCTACTACAAATCAATCCGGTGATGATTTTTATTCCTTGGAAGAGCTGGAGCAATTGGAAGATGAGTCAATGGCCCAAATTGTCAAGAGATTCTCCAATGTCAGATTCAAGAGAAATCCCAAGTTCAAGTACAAGTCCAACTACAACAGATTCCAGACAGGTGGATCTTCATCCTCTAACACCAGTAGTGGTGGATACAAAACAGGGATGGTTGATCGGAGCACCATTAGATGTTATAACTGCAATGAGTTGGGACACTTTGCCACAGAATGCAGGAAGCCAAAGCAAGTAAGGAAGAACTCTTATGATTCAAATCAGAAGAGTAACTCTGAAAGGGCTTACTTGGCAAAGGGAAGAAGCTGGGATGATACTGATAGTGAAGATGAAGAAGATGATAATCTTGCTCTTATGGCTATTGATGGAAATGCTTCATCGTCAAGAAAAGAGGTAAAATTTACTGATGCTGAATTAGTTTATCATCTAGGAGGTTCCTTAGATTGTGCTCATCGTGAAAATGAACTGTTAAGTCAGCAGATCAAAGACCTTGAGAAAGAGGTCAATGAATTAAGACTTGTGCACATTAATCAAGACAAGTTAAAAGAACAAGTATCTTTTCTAGAGAATAGAGTTACTGTTATAGATAACTCGAAACTATTCTCAAAGACAAGATCACCGGTCTTGAGACTAAGGTTAGAGCCTACTTCAATTCTTGTTCGAAGGCTAAAGAGTTCTACAGTAAGCAAGCTATTAATCAAACATCTGGAATAGGTTATGATTATAATGTTGCTATTGGAGAATTAGGCATAAACTCCCCTTCTCATGTATGTGCTAAAGGGAGGGACGTACCACATGTGCTTAAGGGTGTTGATGAACCCCTCTATAAACCATCAATTACTGAACCATTTGACGCGACCTCTTCTGTTATTCAAGAAGAAATGCGTGCTAAAGATCTTGCTAATGAGAAGGTTGTTTCCAAGTCGAGTGTGTCGAAAGTTCCAGTCAAAGTTGTGAAAGCAACTGAGACTAACTCAGACACACATGAGTTGGAAAACAAAAATGCCATGACTACCATGCATAAATTGCCTGCTGGTAATCACTCTCATAAAGCATATGGTATTTCTAATTGTATGTCTTGTGCTTTTAATATGATCTATGCTTATTTTAATGGTAAGCATGTTTCTAATGTTAAGACTACTCCTCGTCAGCATGTGAATAACAAGAAGCATGATAGGTCTAAGACTGCTAGTCCTTCTAAGGCTAGAAAGGAGATATTTGTGCCTAAGCCTAAACAGAAATTTGTTAAGGCTATTTATAAGGTCAAATGTTCAGTCAGTGAGAAAGTTGAGACCATTAAAATTAAAAATGTTTTTTTGCCTGACAAAGGACAATTCTACAAGTATGTCGGGCCCAACCAAGTTTGGGTTCCGAAGAAGGTCTAATCCATTTGTAGTGCAGGGCATTAAACAGGTGTAACCGGTAGTGTGGATTCTTGACAGTGGATCATCAAGACATATGACCGGAGATAGAGCCCTGCTATCAAATGTGGTTGAGAAAGCTGGCCCCCTGGTTACCTTTGGAGATCACAGCAAAGGTTTATCTGAGGGATATGGCTGTTTGCAAGCTGGGAATGTTATCATTGAAAATTTGTATATTGTTCTAGGTTATTATCAGGAAGCAGTATCTAATATATAGCACCAGTGACGAGACTTGAGAATATTATGACATATTAGGCACCTGTTGCACATTACACTTGGAATTGGACTCTAGTAAGATGTGTACAAGTGTACTCCTGGTTGGTGAGTTAAAAGAGGAAGTCAATGCACCACAGTTCATGGACTTTGTAGCTGCAGATCTATTGGACTATGCAATCTCTTCTTCACAGTCTCACTTCAGGTTGGTATGAACTGGTGTACTACTCAAGCAATCGTCAAGAACATGGTATGACACTCTAACTGAAGTTACAGTTTAATATGAACTAGTAGAGTCGTCATATTATTAACTCTCTTATCACTAGGCACAAACATATTGTTTTATATGTGCAGTGAGTTTTAGGAGAAAATTAAACTTCTTTCTACATTAGTGATTTCTTATTTCATTAAAATCTTTTGAAATCACTATTGTACATCATTTCTCTCAAAAGATTAAATGTATAATTTCCATTCCTTAAAGATCTTAAGTACATTTTATCTCTATAGTACCATATGTTCTGTGATACAGGTTCAGTCTCCAATGGCTTTCTTTCATTGACATTCATGAGGTTGAAAACCCACAACATTTATCCCAGACTGTAAAGACAAACACAGAAACAGAACCAACCAACACTCTCTTACCACTAAATATAGTATGAATGAGCGTGAGGGAGATAGTGCCTTAGTGCACCACATAAGGAAGGTTCTATAGTCAACCCAGCAGCTCTGTCTCTTACATAGATGAGTAGTATTAAACCAAGACAACTGCTAGCTCCCATACATCTTCTCAAAAAGATGTAATGGCTGAAAAGGCACAAAAATAGTTACTAGATTCATTCTCTCAACAGGGTGCGTCTATTGAAATTTGCCTGTCGGCCAGGGTATCCGTTGTAGTGTCACCACTTCAAACATAAACAATTCTTGATGCACAAGGAAAGGTTACACACACAAAGGATGAGTTGACGGAAATAAGAGTTTTGACCATTTTAAGGTCAGATTCGATTGTTTAAGGTTCGTTAATGGACCAATTGCCTTTACAGGTGTTAGGAGAGGATACTGATCCAAAAGCCATATATCAGTGGTCAGTGTCTACCTCCCCATGCTTAAATCCCCTGGATGCATCTGCGGATAGTGGATCTGATATAGGTGCAGATCGGCAACTTGTTGACAATGATTCAGATATTACCTGATGTGTCACAAGGAAATGTCTTCACAGACATTAGAAGGGAACTTTGATCTTTATGCTAAATTTGTTGCATCATTGTTTACCTTCCCAGAATTCAAATCTGGAACCCTAAAAGGGAAACTAGCAACTTGTAGATTATGACTCAGATTCATCTGACGAGTTTAACAAGGATGGGGATTTGTGAACTCCCATTGCACCACCTGTAACTTCCTTAAGGATGGCTAAGGTGATTTTCCTTGCAGGTACAGCTGGATTATGGAGCTATGAGAGAAGAGTGATACACTTGTGAGAATGAGTGTAAACACGAGTGGAGAGAAGAGTGAAACACATGTGAGGTACACTAAACAGAATCACACACTCACAGCGAGGAAGAAAGAGAAACTACTTGTAATTTCTTTTCCAACCAAGTGAAATATGAGAACTCCTTCAGACAACGGCATACATTCCTTCTCTAAGGGGGAGATAAAAGCTTAAGAAATAGTTTGGAGGATTCCTCAACTAAGGGGGAGAAATAGCAGGGAGGAAGAAAAAGATCCAACATATGTACACTACACCACACCATTGTTGTTTTTAACTACGGATCCTATTGTACGGGAGATGTGGTAAACACAAGGTGATTTTCTAATAAGGAAAGAAACTATTTCCAAAAGGGGAGTACCATTGGTTTTTATCTGCGGATCCTATTATACGGGAGAGGTGGTAAACGAAGGTGATCTTCTTTAATCAGTTGATTCTCATAGGGGGAGAAGTAAGAGAGATATGGGCTTCTCAACAAGAAATGTGGTTGTACAAAAGAAGATGAAACTACTTGAAGATATGTTCAGTCTAGAGGAACATGTATTTGGAATCTGGAAAAGGTTAAATGTTATCTAGAACTTTTCTGCTATTTACTTTGCATTTCTGTTTATATCTTTTTCTTATTTGTTAGTTGAGTTATCCTCTAGGTATTTGTGTGTTATTATCTAACAAACAAATAGGGGGAGATTGTAAGGCATATGTCATAGCCTATTTGTATATTCGAGGATTTAACTCAACTCAAATAAGAATGTAATAAGTAAATAGTGGATCTACCGTCAAAGAGATCTTGCATAGTAACATCTGTGAAAGGATTCAGAAACAAGGTTCATCTACAGACTTGAGGAATTAATTCACTGGAAGAAGTTCAAGAAATTGATCAAGCCTCAGTGATATAAATCAAGGTTGTGGATTTAATTTAGTGACAGAGATCTCGTCAGGGTATCAAAGAATTACAAGGATTTAATCTGAAATCAAATTTAAGACATGAAGAAACGTCACGGAAGTTAGTCACTCATGAACCAGACAGTACATCTAGTGTCAACATTGAAGTGGTGGAATTGATTCATAATTCTCAGTGATTTTCAGAAGATTTTCAGAAGAATGGTTGCTGCTCAGGATTAGTATTAATTTTCTATTAATTAATTAAGTCATAAAATTTAATTAAGAAAATAAATTATATCTGCAAAGATTAATTTATTTATTAATTAAATTAATTGAGTAATTAATTTAGAATTAATATTAAGAATTTTCAGAAGTTTAATTGGATTAAAAACAGTCTTAAATCAGCAAGACAATTGAAAATGAACTAGCATGACAATCTGGATTGTCATGCCAAGTCATTTCAATAGTCATACCGAAAGTTCTACTAGGAGGAGATAGTCTTGCTAGTTCATTTTGATAGTCATACCGAAAGTCTCTCCAGTTCAAAGGATAGTCTTGCTAGCTATTGGGATTATCTTGCTAGTTCAAAAGGATAGTCTCACCGAATGTCCTAGCAGCTAAAACGATTGTCATGCTAGCTCTATTCAAGTCTGTTGATTTGTTAAAAAGGAAAGCAGCAGAACAGAAGTTATACAATCAACATAGAACACAACTCAAGAACAAAGCAGCCGCCTCTGAAACATTATATCTTCTCTGCTATATTCAAGATCAAATTTCTAGTTTGCAAAGTTAAATCCAATCAACTAGAAATCATTCTCTTGTTCTTGTGTAACAATCTAGCGGATCAAAATCCCTAAAACTTAATCTCAAATCGCGTTTAGCATTTGATTCTAATTATTGCAAAATTAGAAAAAGTTCATGTCGAATTTATTCTAAATTTGTGATAATTAATTTGAGATTAATTCCTTGTAATCGATACAGTTGTTGTAACACCTTTCAAGTTTAATAATATTTTTATTTAACTTGAATTTTGTTTCACATTTTTTATTCCACATTTAATTCGATTATTCGGTACTGTTTGTATTCAACCCCCCTTCTACAAACACATTGGGACCTAACAATAGCTATCAAGTGAGATTCTCTGGGATCAGCCTGAAATCTAGCACATAAACATGTAGCAAATATTATATTTGGCCTACTAGCTGTTAAGTACAGAAGTGAGCCAACCATGCCTCTATAACTTGAAATATCCACAGACTTTTCAGTAGTGTTTAATTCAAGCTTAGTTGCAGTGGCCATGGGAGTTTTTGTAGATGTGCAATCCATTAGATCAAACTTCTTTAAAAGTTCAAAAATATATTTAGTTTGACTAATGAATATTCCATCACTACCTTGCTTAACTTGTAAACCAAGAAAGTAAGTTAGTTCTCCCATCATAATCATTTCATACTTACTTTGCATCAATTTGGCAAACTTTTTCCAAAGTTTCTCATCTGTAGAGCCAAAAATAATATCATCCACATAAATTTGAACAAGTATGCTAGAGCCATTAATATTTCTGAAAAATAAAGTTTTATCTACAGTACCTCTTGTGAAGTGATTTTCCAAAAGGAACTTTGATAAAGTGTCATATCAGGCTCTAGGTGCCTGCTTCAGTCCATAAAGAGCTTTCAGAAGATAATAGACATATTCTGGAAAATTTGGATCTTCAAAACCAGGAGGTTGACTGACATATACTTCTTCCTCCAAATCTTCATTCAGAAAGGCACTTTTGACATCCATTTGATAGACCTTGAAATTGGCATGGGCTGCATAGGCTAAGAAGATTCTGATGGCTTTAAGTCTTGCAACAGGAGCAAATGTTTCATTAAAATCAATTCCTTCTTGTTGACAATAGCCCTTAGCAACCAATCTAGCTTTATTCCTGACTACTATGCCATTTTCATCCATATTGTTTCTGAATACCCACTTGGTGTCTATTGGATTCTTTCCTTTAGGTTTGGGTACCAGCTTCCATACATTATTCCTTTCAAATTGGTTTAGCTCCTCCTGCATAGCTAAAATCCAATTAGGATCCAACAAAGCTTCTTCAACCTTCTTTGGTTCTTCCTTGGAAATAAAGTTGTTATATAGACATTCTTCCTGAGTTGCTCTTCTTGTTTGAACTCTAGAAGAAACATCACCAATGATAAGCTCAAAGGGGTGATCTTTTGTCCATTTCCTTTGTTGAGGTAGATTAGCTCTAGATGAAGATGCCTCAATGTTGTCTTGATGTGTGATTGAGTTTTGATTGCTAGAAACTCCCCCTGAGTTTGTGGATCTTTGATTTGATAGAGGAGAATTTTCTATAGGTGATCTGTCTTGACCTCCTGCTCCTTTTCATAACTCGACGGATGGTGAATTTTGAGTACCGACGGATGAGGCAGGTTGTCTCCCGACGGATAACGCAGGTTGCCTTCCGACGGATGAAGCATTATACAACTCGACAGATGTTGAGTTTTGTGCTTCATTGGTAGTAGATTTGTCTGCATTATCCTTAAACACTGTTTCTTGATCACTTTCATCATCACTGTCATCACTAACCATCTCCACATTGTCGAATTTGAGGCTCTAATGGTAATCTCCATCTTTCAGTCCTTCAATCTTTTTATCATCAAACACAACATGTATAGATTCCACAACAATGTTGGTTCTTAGGTTGTAGACTCTATATGCTTTACCAACAGCATATCTAACAAAAATTCTTTCATCTGCTTTAGCATCAAACTTCCCATTTTGATCAGTTTGATTTCTCAGGATATAGCATTTGCAGCCAAAGACATGAAGAAAGTTTAGAGTTGGCTTCTTGTTCTTGAACAATTGATAGGGAGTCATGCATCTTGCTTGATTAACCATATAAATGTTCTGAGTGTAGCATGCAGTATTTACAGCTTCAGCCCAGAAATATGTTGGTAGTTTAGATTCTTCAAGCATTGTCCTTGCAGCTTCAATAAGTGACCTGTTCTTCCTTTCCACTACTCCATTCTGTTGTGGAGTCCTTGCTGCTGAAAACTCATGCAGAATCCCATTTTCCTCACAAAATGCTCTCATGACAGAATTCTTGAACTCAGTTCCATTGTCACTCCTGATTCTTCTAACTTTGAAATCAGGATGATTGTTGACTTGCCTTATGTGATTGATGATGATTTCACTAGACTCATCTTTAGACTTTAGGAAATATGTCCAAGAGAACTTTGAGAAATTATCTATAATTACTAGGCAAAATCTTTTCCTTGAGATGGACAATACATTGACTGGTCCAAACAAATCCATGTGAAGCAGTTGCAAAGGCTATCCAATTGTTGAATCAAGTTTCTTCCTGAATGATGCTTTGATCTACTTCCCTTTTTGGCAGGCATCACACAGTCCATCCTTTGAAAACTCCACTAGAGGAATGCCTCTTACCAGTTCTTTCTTTACCAGCTCATTCATGGTCTTGAAGTTTAAATGAGATAGCTTCTTGTGCCATAGCCAACTTTTATCTTGACTTGCTTTACTGAGAAGACAGGTTACAGATTCTGCATTGGATGAGTTGAAATCAGCTAGGTACACATTTCTTTTTCTCACACCAGTGAGTACCACTTTATTGCTTCTTTTATTAGTCACAACACAGGCTTCTGAGTTGAAGGTTACTGAATTGCCTTTGTCACAAAGCTGGCTGATACTCAACAGATTCTGTTTGAGACCATCCACTAAGGCAACCTCCTCAATGATGACATTGTCCTTAGAAATTAAGCCATATCCCACAGTATAACCCTTGCTGTCATCTCCAAAAGTAATACTTGGGCCAGCTCTCTCCTTAAACTCTGTGAGCAGGGTAGAATCACCAGTCATGTGTCTTGAACAACCACTATCCAAGTACCAAAGATTCCTTCTGTTTCCCTGCACATATCAAAATCAAATCAAGTTGATTTTGGTACCCAAGTTTCCTTGCGTCCTGCCTTGTTAGCCTTCTTTTTCTGTTTCTTAGGCTTTATCTCATTTGACTCAGAAATTTCAGATTCATTCTTAGTCATTTGAGTTGAGCCTTTGAAACCATTCATTGCAACAGAATTAGCATGCATATTATGACTAATAGGAAATGGCATGCTATGAGTAAACATGTTATTCCAGTAAGGCATGCTAAATGACATTTATGGCATACTATATACAGCATAATAAGGATTAGGTGCAAACGACATATTAGCAAACTGTGCATTCATGTTCTGTGTAGGCATACCATTAACAGGCATGAGAGGCATGGCATTCATGTTAGGAAATTGAGACTGAACAGACATGGGAGTAGGCCTAGCAGATTTGCAATTAACAGATAAATGATTTACACTACCACACTTGATACAGATTTTTCTAGGAGAATATTTATCAGGTGTGTAGTTATTGTGTTTGTTAATCCCTACTTTACCATTCCTATTATTTTTCCTTTTAGTCTCTGTTTTACCTCAATTTTCTCAAGTCTGTCACTTAACTGTTTGACAGTCATGTGACCAACATTAGCCTTTTTCCCTTTCTTAACTTGACTTGACTCTCCTGAAACAAAGTTCTTGGAAACAGACCCATGCTTCTCATTTAGCTTAACTAGTTTGGCTTTGCTAATGGACTTGCTCACAGCCGACGGAAGAGGATTTTCATCATTCGAGGGATAACACTTTTTGTTATCTGACGGATATTCCTGCTCTATTTCATCCTTCCATCCTTTCATCCTGCTCTATTTCAGCTCATAGGTTTTCAGGATACCATACAGTCTCTCCAAAGTAAACTCCTTATAATCTTGTGAGTTTCTTAATGAGACTGTCATTGGTTTCCATTCCTTTGGAAGAGATCTAAGGAATTTCATATTAGAGTCTTTAGTATGATAGACTCTCCCATGCAACTTAAGAGCATTTAGTAGTTTTTGAAATCTACTAAAAATGTCAGTGAGAGACTCACTTTCCTCATTGTGAAAATGCTCATATTGCTGAATCAAGAGCTGCGTCTTATTTTCTCTAACTTGCTCAGTGCCATCACAGATTATCTGTATAGTATCCCAGACTTCCTTGCCAGTTTTGCAGTTGATGATGTTGTCAAACATGTCTGCATCTACTCCATTAAACAGAATATTCATGGCCTTTTTATCCTTCCTGACTTGTTCGATGTCATGATCAGACCATTCATGCCTTGGTTTGGGAACTAATGGCTCGTTTCCTTTTGCAGCTCTCATTGGAACATGAGGGCCTCTTTCTATGCAGTCCATATAGGCCTCATCTTGAGAAAACATATGAAGATGCATCTTTACATTCCAGTGATGGTAATTATCTTTATCTAGAAAAGGAATCTTGACTCCAACATCCTTCTTGTTCATCTTATTGAATTGTTTTAATCTTTAAACTCTTTGTTGATTAAGAGCTTGCTCTGATACCAATTGTTAGTCCCTTAACAATATAGCAAGAATTATAGAAGGGGGGTTGAATGGAATTCTTGAACCTTTTTCTTAAAATAAAAATGTTCAAACTCGAATACAAATATAAGTGTTTTGATTATCACAATGCGGAATAAAAACTTAAGTGAATCAAAATATAAGTAATTAAAAACAAGAGTCTTTAAAAACTTTCTGGTGGATTTAAACAATTCCACCAGAGATATATATTATATCGAGAGAACTCTGTGTGCAAGAATGCTCACATCTGCTTACAAATTTGAACTACCGAGAATACAGAGAAATGCTAATAATTCTGCTTACAAATGTTTCTCACTTTTTGTATCTCAGATCTCTGTTTCTATTTGCTACTTCTTGGTTTATATATTACCAAGATTACAAAGTCAAAAGATAGAATCATTATTAAAAACTATCGGGTCTAATGCTTTGTTACTTTGTTCTCTATTACCCGGTTAATAGGCTTCCTCATTCCATTTGCATACATCCCGACGCATGTGACCAGTTGTCACTGTCAACTGGTTTTTTAATTCTTTATCCGTTGAATACATGATTATCCGTCGACTATATGATCATCCGTTGATGGCTTCAGTGATCATCTGTCGACTGCTTTATATATAAAACATCCGTTGATAGCCATTTGATCATCCGTCGATGGCTTTGTTAATCATCCGTCGGTAGCTATTTTGGCACTTAATTTTAATTCATTTATGCAGAATTACAAGACATCATCTATGTACAATTAATCAACCTATTCTGCATATCTAGTTAAAGTCAACATGACTTATATGATACTACATAATTTATACAAAAGTGTATGCAGAAATGTGCTACAAACTCATTATTACATAAGCTACTCACTCGATGGATAATAAGCCATCATCCGTCGGGACTATAATGAGTTATCCGTCGGGACTATAATTCTTATCCGTCGAGTGCTACATTATTTCACTAAGTAAAATCTACTTAGGTGTTTTGTTTATGAAATCATCAAGTACACAACATATGCACAACACTTTCTCACTTTTACCATCTTTATAACCTAACCCCTCTTTCTAGTTTCCACTACTTAGAATATTCTGAGTTGTTTTGCCTGAGTTAGTCCAAGTCCTGATGATTTCACTTTCTTTTTCTAATTCAGTTTTTAGATAATCATTTTGTTTGAGCAATTCATTCTTAACATACACAGCATTATCTCTCTCTATCTGAATAGTATTCATCTTGACTAACTCTTCTTCAAGATAGCTATTTCTGTTTTTGTACTTTAGATTTTCAGATTTTAATCTTTCATTCTCTAAAGTCTGATCTCTATAGCTAATATAAATGTTTTTCAGAAATAATCTCAACTCAGTAATATCTTCTGTATCAAAAGCAAGAGTTGATAGAGGTACCTTTAGTTCAATAACATCAGAACTGCTATCAGCATTAGCCATTAAGGCATAGTTCATCTCTTCTTCAGATTCTAAAGTGTCTGCCCAATTTTTCTTCTTTGTGATAAATGCCTGGCCTTTATCACCTTTTCCTTTCTTGCAATCAGGAGAGATGTGGCCTCTTTCACCACAATTGTAGCATTTGACATTTGAGTTATCTCCTCTGTCAGACTTTTCTCCTTTGCCTTCAGTCTTTCTGAATCCTTTCTTGTCAGAACTTCCACCTTTCCCGGAAAACTTCTTACCCTTTCTGAATTTCTTGTAGGCTATCTTTGTGATACCCTTCACCATAAGAGCACACAGTTGCATCATCTCTACATCAACATCCACTTCAGATAAATTTTCAGGTTCTGAATCATCATCATCAAAATCTGATGACTCTGAATCAGACTATATGATGAGAGCCTTTCCTTTTGCCTTCATATAGACAATTGGCTTTTCTTCAGTCTTTAAAGCAACTGTCTTAGACATCCCTCCATGCCTCTTCTTTCTTTGCTCCATCTCAAGTTCATAAGTCTTGAGCATCCCATAGATTTCATCAAGAGACATATCAGCAAGTTTATAGTTGTCTCTTATTGTAGTGGCTTTCAAATCTCACTTTTCAGGAAGAGCTAGTAGGAATTTCTGATTTGAATCTTCTGGATCATATTCCTTATCCACTAGTGACAAATCATTCAACAGCTTTGTGAATCTGTCATATGTATCAGTTAGTGACTCATCAGATTTTGAGTCAAAGTGCTCATACTCTTGTGTGAGTATTGTCTTCCTGTTCTTTTTGATGGCATTGGTTCCTTGACATCTTACTTCCAATGCATCCCAGATTTCTTTTGCAGTCTTGCATCCAATCACCCTGTTTGACATGACATTGTCAAGTGCACTATTAAGCAAGTGTCTTACTTTTGCATCCTTGCCTAGTGAAGAGATGTCTTCAGTAGTCAGTTCTCTCTTTTCTTTGGGAATCATCTTCTGTGGCTCATTCCCAACTGCAACAAAAAGCTTTGTGGGCTTGTGTGGACCATCATAAATTCTGTCTAAATATTCTGGATCTGTAGCTTCCAGAAACATGGACATCTTCACACTCCATACAGGGTACTCAGACACCCTGAGCATAGGAACCCTGATGGTTTCATATCTACTGGTGTTTTGAATGGGTTGAACCTTTGCAGGTTCTTGAGGGTCTTATATTTTTGCTTGATCAGACATGATTGATTGTTTGTTTGGATCTTAACTATTTGTAAGCTTAACAGATTGGCTCTGATACCACTTGTTAGGCCTCAATGATACTATAAAAGGGGGTTGAATATAGTATCTACAATCAATTCGATTATGAACAGAAGTATGTAACAGAAAACAAGTTTATTCAATATATCAAACTCTGTTAGAGTAGGTTTAATCTACTCTCTCAGTGATGTATGATATCACTAAGAGCTGCTAGGGTTACAATGAATAATATTCTTGTGAATGATAACACATATAGTGTAAACCCCAATATGTGTTTATATACTACACAGTTACAAGATATCTCCTAATTGATATGATATGTCATGTTTCCTAAAATACATCAATCAGAGATTATCTACTGTAGTCCTTTAGTTGTGTAACTCTCCAAGCATATCTTCTTTTGTTTAATCCAGATCATCTCCTGTAAATCAGCCGCTTTT
Organism: Apium graveolens; assembly: GCF_009905375.1. Taxonomy (NCBI): domain Eukaryota; kingdom Viridiplantae; phylum Streptophyta; class Magnoliopsida; order Apiales; family Apiaceae; genus Apium; species Apium graveolens. The sequence goes on from NC_133652.1 coordinate 192,670,206, forward strand.
CATCCCTGAAGTGTATCCGCACTTAAGTTCTGATGTAAGTCCTGATGGCTTAAGTTCTGATAACTTCCTGTCTTCAGTAAGTTCTGATTTCCAGTTAAGTTCTGACATTAAGTTCTGAAACTAAACAAATCAGATTAGACATGACATCACAAATATATCTAACACTATATATCTTCAATTCGTCAGGCTTGCAAACTCTGATTTCCAATTCTAATTTCTGAAATTCCTTGTATAATTCCTCGGTTACTATCAACACATTCAACTTCTCTTTTTGACTTAACGCGTCTGCCACAACATTTGTTTTACCTGGGTGATAATTAATCGTATAGTCGTAGTCCTTGATCAACTTCAACCCCCCTCTCTGTCTTATATTAAGTTCCTTTTTTGTGAATATGTACTTCAAACTTTTGTGATTCGTATAAATCTCACATCTTTCTCCATATTGATAATATCTTCAAAACTTTAAAGTGAATACAATAACCGCTAGCTACAAGTCATGAGTAGGGTACTTCTGCTCATGAGGTTTCAGTTGTCTCGATGCATATGCAATAACCTTGTCGTGCTGCATCAAAACACAACCATGCCCCTTATGAGAAGCATCACCATAAATTATAAAATTCTTTTGATCATCTGGAAGTGACAAAATAGGTGTCGTGATCAGTCTCCTCTTCAATTCTTGAAAACTTTCTTCACACTTGTCCTTTCATATAAACTTTTCATTCTTCCTGGTAAGTTTTGTCAAAGGCGTCACAATCTTCGAGAAATCTTGAACAAATCGTCGATAATATCCCGCTAATCCCAAGAAACTTCTAACTTCTGTTGGTATTTTTGGCCTTTCCCAATAGCTTTAGTCTTTGTCGGGTCCACTTTGATCCCTTCATTACTGACTATGTGTCCTAAGAACTGAACTTCCTGTAGCCTAAAACTCACACTTTGAGAATTTAGCAAATAACTTTTCCTTCATCAAAATTTCCAAAGATATCCTCAAATGCTCTGCATGGTCCTCAGCTAACTTTGAGTAAATCAAAATATCATCTATAAACACAATAATAAACTTGTCCAAATACTCTTTGAAAATTCTGTTCATCAAGTCCATAAACGCTGCTAGGGCATTAGTCAATCCAAAAGACATCACTAAGATTTCATAATGACCGTACCTTTTTCTAAAAGCTGTCTTCGTTATATCTTCCGGCTTAATCTTTAATTGGTGGTATCCTGATCTCAGATCAATCTTGGAGAAATACTTAGCTTCCTTCAACTGGTCAAACAAATCATCAATTCGAGGTAATGGGTACTTATTGTTGATTGTAAGCTTATTAAGCTCCCAGTAGTCGATGCATAATCTCATACTTTCATCTTTCTTCTTAACAAATAGTACCGGTGCACCCCATGGTGATACAATGGGTCTAATTACTCCTTTATCTAACAATTCATGCAATTGCTTCGCTAACTCTTTCATTTTAATGGGTGTCATTCTATATGGAGCCTTGGACACTGGTTCCGTCCCGGGTGCTAAGTCGATTGCAAACTCAATTTCTCTATCTGGAGGAAGTCCTGGTAACTCATCCGAAAATACGTCTGTAAACTCATTAACTACTGGAATATCTTCAAGTTTTGCTGGCTCTTGATTTCTATCAATCACATACGCAATGAAATGTTCACATCCTTGTCACTTTAACTTCTTAGCTTGAATGAGGGAACTAGCTAAGCAACTTCAGGAACTTTTGGATAAGGGAGTAATTAGACCAAGTGTATGAAAGGAATATGTCCTAAGTCCAATCATGTATTAGGATTTAGGAATAACTTCCTGTGTAATCTGTTTTGATTTCATTGATATTAACAAAAGACTTGTTTTATTTTTATTACGGGCTTTATCTATTTAAGTGTTTAAATAAGATATACCATAGTTTAGAGTAAAGCTTTTTATGGATTATGATGAGATCATAATAGTGAGACCTAAAAAGATGATAACTCTAAACTTAAATAGTTCCTGGTCATAGGATTACTAACTGGTAATTAATAATCCGCAAAGATCGGTACATACTATGCTTGCTTCATTATGAAGGTTGTCTGTTCTCATAGACATTTGTGTGGTGACACTATAGCTAGTATGTAGGTGCTTATTATAGAATAAGTTCACTAAACATGACTCGCACAGCTGAACAACTGATGGAGTTCACTCACGTGTCAGCAGTTGTTCACATAGTGATAGTTGTACAAGTATCCTTAGACTTGAGGTCATCATAGTCATCTTGTGTACACTGAACTATGCTTTGGTTTAGTTCTTAGTCTCCAGGGACAATTATTAGGGCTCTTCTTGGTATAGGAATTTGTACACGAAGATAGTGTATGATCAATAAAGGATCTACCCCTTCTAGTGAAGGAAGCCAATGTTCAAGGCTGATCCACTTATGCTAGTTCAGGAATCTCTGGCCAGAGTGTATGAAATTAGAAAGGAGTTTCTAATTTGCATAGAACTACGTATAGTAAATGGTAAGCAAGTGATTGAATTAGATAGGCTTGACACGAGATCCATGCCTTGTATTTAATCGGGACATTGTAGGGTAGAAGGAGTTTATTGTACGGTAACTATTCACTGAATAGGTTCTTGGTATTCTAAGCAGTGAATTCATATTATCCGGATAGTCGCGATATGCTGAGAAGTATCCCTCACGATGTAGAATAAATGTGATTAATTAATTAATCATATTTAATAAATTAGAGAATTTATATAAATAATGATAAAATAGTTTTATTATTATTTATTTCTACTACCGGCTTAATATTGAACCTACAGGGTCACACCATAAAAAGAGAATGATTTAATGGTGGAGGAATTAATTAATAATGGCTAATAATTATTTATTTGTGAAATAAATAATTAATTAGCAAATTTAATAATTGATTAAATGAGATTTAATTGATTATAAATTAATTAAGAAAAGTTCTTAATATTATTAATTAAGGATTTAATTTTTGGAAATTAAATCAAGAGAGAGAATTATTTCTAAAGTGTTTAGAAAAAGGATTAATGATTAAAAGGTATTTTAATTATTAATGAGAATAATAAATGGGATAATAATAATAATATTTATGGGAAAATTTCAGCTGAAAATTTTGCCTATAAATACACTATTATAGACCTTATTTTTTATTCTAACCCACATCAAACCCGACAACCCAAAAAGTTTGGAAACCCCAATTCTCTCCACCTCCTTCCTCCTCCTTAACATCTTTTTCTTGGGGGATACCGGTGGAGTGCTTCACACTTGAGGAGAAACTGCTAAGGATCTCTGATCGTTGTCTCCGAATTAATTTAAAAGGTTAGATTCGATCCCTCGAATTTTTATTCATGATCTGTATGCTTTTATTTGGATTTTGTATGTGTAAAAAGTGTTTTTCCATGCCCCCGCTACGTTAAAAATCCAACATTGGTTTCAGAGCATAGGTTGTATGCATATAGATCTGTGGTAAAAATTTCAGAATTTTATGTGCTTGTATGAATTAATTATGATTTTTACAAGTTATATCATGGATTAATTTTGTCTGATGAGAAATCGTTTCTCAGAATAATTTTGAATGTTGATCTGGGTTCTACAAGTGTTGTAGATCGTCTGGGTATTTTTTTCATAATTTTATGATGTATAGATTTTTTATTATGAATTTTTGAAGTTCTATCAATTAAATTCATAATTAAATATATAAGTATATATATGTAATTGTAAGTAAGTATATATATATATATTATACTTCTGCTATTTGTACATCTGCTCTGCTGTCTGCTATCTGTGTGTTGCACGGAAAGAGAAGGAGGTCAGGTCTGACATGCACGTTTTTCGAGGAGAAAGTGACGGCTGCTGCAGAAAAAAAAATATAGGGGTGTAACGCATTCCGGGAATGCGTTACACACCTGTGGCGCATTCACGGAATGCGTTACACCATTTAATGGCTTAAAAGGGGTGTAACGCATCACCGGAATGCGTTACAGCCCGTCTGTTGATATTAAAATTGATTTTCTGGGAGTTTCGTAACTCCGTTTTGGGCGTGCAATATACCGTTGGATTCGTTTTTTCGAGACGGATCTAATGGAGTGATCAATTTTAGTTTATATAAAAGTTTTGAACTGTTTATATTTCCATGAAGTGTTTTAAAGCTATTTTTAACTGTTTAAGTTGCTTTTAAATGCTTCATGTGATACATAAAGATGTATAATGCTTAGAATAATGTGCTAGATGATATAACATGCCTACCTTGATGTTTATTCATGTTGATATATGTGATATATGCTTAGTTTATCATGCGATGATAGATTTAGGTGAACTTAAATAAACATAAGGCGTTTGTTAGAGAACCTAGTATAGTGAAATTGTTTCATAACCTTAATAACAATATTATGAATACAATCATGAGATTCTTGTGTTTGTGAAACACGTTATTGAATATGAATTTTCGATATGAGAGAAAGGATGATTCTGTCAACAACAGATTTCTATCTGTAAGAAAGGGTTATTAAGTGACGCCTCTTGACAATGCTCCACCCGATCTGGGAATCATCTGATTATTGATTATTGATTTGAAATATTTAATTTAAAAGGAAGAATTTCTTTATAATATGATTATGATTGTAACGTAATATAATCCCTCTAAAATTAAATAATATCAAGTAGTAATTGGCCAATGATAAAACGGGCTTGTGTCGGTCATAGCCTTCCAACATGATAGAAAGTAGTTCTTATTTTTGAATCATTGTCGTTTCATGCCACAGCCGAGGGCTTTGATTTCGAAATAAGAAATACTTGTCTATTACATAGAGATGTGTACATTGAATAAGAATCTAAAGGTCGTTACGTGCCACAGCCGTGGGCCTTTGGGGACTGATTCAATAGTACGGAATGTTGGGTTAGACTTGACTTAGAATATTGAGTTTGTCGTGCCACAGCCGTGACTCAATTATTCAAGAGGCTAAAGTTTGATTAGGGAATAACATTAGATGTAATTAACAAGAGTTGTCTGCCTATTGAACATTACATGGCGTTTCGTGCCACAGCCGGGGTTGTGTAATGGAATGTAGGATCCCTATTTCCACTAGCATTATGAATGCTTAATTTTTCACGTAGGGGGTTGAATAAATTAGGAAAACTAGTGGGAGCCACTTATGAATAAAGACCCGATTCATATAGTGTTATGAAATGAAATCGAATATTTGCTAAGTGTTGTTATGTGTTTATCATTTACAGATTTACTTTGTACGTTATGTCTTCTGCACTATCACTCAGGAGCATACTAGATGCTCACAAATTGACTGGTCCTAATTATGCTGACTGGCTTCGAAACTTGAGAATTGTTCTCAGGATTGAGAAGCTGGAATACGTGATTGACTCACCTAAGCCTACTGAACCTGCTAGTGATGCACATAATGATGAACATGTTGTGTATCGTAAGTGGATAGATGATGCAAATGTTGCTCAATGCATCATGCTAGCTTCCATGAACATTGAGCTACAGAAGCAACATGAGCATATGGATGCTCACACTATCCTCTTGCATCTACAAGAGTTGTATGATGTGGCAGGGAGGACAGCTCGATATGAGGTATCGAAGGAGCTGTTCGGTAGTAGGATGCCTGAGGGATCATCTGTGAATGACCATGTACTTAAGATGATCAATTTGATTGAACGTCTTGGACAACTTGGTTTTGCCATGGATGGGGAGCTGAGCCAAGACCTGGTCTTGCAATCGCTTCCGAGTTCGTTCTCGTAGTTTGTTGTGAACTTTCACATGAATAAGTTGGATGTCAGCCTGCCTGAACTCCACAACATGTTGAAGACTGCAGAATCGAATTTTCCCCCTAAGAAGAGTTATGTTCTTCTAATTGGTGAAGGTTCCAATCCTAAGAAAAGGAAGAGGAACCCTTCCAAGAAGAAGAAAGTAGGTGAGAAAATGCCGGTTCCACCAAAAGCTGAAGACCCCAAGAGCAAAGTTGTTTGCTTTCACTGTAACAAGGTGGGGCACTAGAAGAGGAACTGCAAGGTTTACCTTGCAGAATTGAAGAAGAAGAAGGGTAGTGAGACTACCGCTTCTGATTCAGATATGTTCATGATAGAAATGAATATGTCATTTAATCAAATTTCTACTTGGGTATTAGATACCGCCTGTGGTTCTCAAATCTGCAATTTGTTGCAGGGACCAAGGGGAAGTAGGACTCTTGAGGAAGAGGAGGTGATTCTACTGATGGAAAAGGAGCAAGAGTTGCTGCTGAAGATGTAGAATCATTTCATTTACATATGCCTACAGGCAAGACTATTGTTTTTAAATAATTGTTATTTTGTTCCCTCGATTGTGAGGAATATTATTCCCATGTTAGACTTGGCTGGATTTTCATTTATTATTGAGAATAATGAATGTTCTAATCTTAGAGATAATATTCTTTATGGACGTGGTGCTTTAAATAATGGTCTGTATATATGTGACATAATTTACTTCAGATTGAACAAACTAATAAAAGAAAAGGGATGATGAAAATCTCACTTCATTGTGGCACTGCAGTCTCCATTTAGTAGACATGGAGAGAGGGCTGCAGATTTGCTAGGATTGGTACACACAGATGTATGTGGACCAATGTCTACGCAAGCCATGGGTGGATTTTCGTAGTTCATTACTTTCATAGATGATAGATATAGATTTGGATATGTGTTTGATGAAACACAAGTCTGAAGCCTTTGAAAAGTTCAAAGAATATAAGTATGAAGTGGAGAAACAACCAAACATAGTATTATAACTCTTCGATTAGATCGAGATGGTGAATACTTGAACGGAGAGTTTCTGGATTATCTCAAAGTAAATGGTATAGTCTCCCAGTGGACTCCTCCAGATTAGTATCTGAAAGGAGAAATCGAACTTTGTTAGACATAGTTCGGTCCATAATGAGCTATGCAAATCTTCCAGTATTCCTATGGCGTTATGCATTGGAAACCTCAGCATATTTATTGAATAAGGTGCCTTCCAAAATCTGTTCCTCAAACTTCGTATGAGATATGGAAAGAAAGGAAACCGAGTCTTAAACACATTAAGATTTGGGGATGTCCAGCTTATGTCAAGAAAGTTGACCCAGATAAGCTGGAATATCGATCCGTAAAATATAGTTTTGTGGGATATCCTAAAGAGACTTTAGGGTATTACTTTTATATCGATCATCGGGTGTTTGTCTCCAGAAATGCTACCTTCTTGGAAAAGGAGTTTATCCTTGAAGGAAATAGTGGGAGCAAAATTGAACTTGATGAAGTTTAAGAAGCACAAACTACTACGGATCAAGTGGAAACACCTGTTCTGACTAAACAACCTTTTGTGGAATAGCCCATTCGTAGGTCAGGGAGAGTGTCTCGCCAACCTGAGAGGTAATATGGCCTTGTCATTGAGAATGACAATGAGTTGTCGATCATTAATGATGACGACCCTATGACCTATAATGAGGCTATGAGTAGTGTTGACTCAGAGAAATGGCATAGTGCCATGAAATCCAGAATGAAATCTATGTATACGGTATACAAAAGATAGATTATAGCAGATGTCCAGGTGGAGACCTATAAGGCCAGGCTTGTGGCAAAAGGATTCAAACAAAGGTAATGGATTGACTTTGACGAAACCTTTTACCTGTAGCCCTGTTAAAATCAGTTCGGATTTTGCTTGCGATTACTGCTTACTACAACTATGAGATATGGCATATAGCCAGATGGTTTTCTTTCCAAGGGAAATGAAAGCCTAGTGTGTAAGCTACTGCGAACCATATATGGTTTAAAGCAAGCTTCTCGTAGATGGAACATTCATTTTGATGAGACAATCAAAGAGTTTGATTTTATCAAAAATGTAGATGAACCATGCGTCTACAAAAGGGTTAGTGGGAGCGCGGTAACATTTCTTATATTGTATTAAATTGGAGTTGACACACATAACAACATAGCAGACCCACTCACAAAGCTACTTTATGAAAGTCACTTTGATCGTCATAAAGACAAGATGGGTATTAGATACCAGAGTGATTGGCTTTAGTAAAAGTGGGAGATTGAAAGGAATATGTCCTAATTCCAATCATGTATTAGGATTTAGGAATAACTTCCTGTGTAATCTGTTTTGATTTCATTGATATTAATAAAAGACTTGTTTTGTTTTTATTATGGGCTTTATCTATTTAAGTGTTTAAATAAGATATACCACAGGTTAGAGTAAAGCTTTTTATGGATTATGATGAGATCATAATAGTGAGACCTAAAAAGATGATAACTCTAAACTTAAATAGTTCCTGGTCATAGGATTACTAACTGGTAATTAATAATCCGTAAAGATCGGTACATACTATGCTTGCTTCATTATGAAGGTTGTCTGTTCTCATAGACATTTGTGTGGTGACACTATAGCTAGTATGTAGGTGCTTATTATAGAATAAGTTCACTGAACATGACTCGCACAGCTGAACAACTGATGGAGTTCACTCACGTGTCAGCAGTTGTTCATATAGTGATAGTTGTACAAGTATCCTTAGACTTGAGGTCATCATAGTCATCTTGTGTACACTGAATTATGCTTTGGTTTAGTTCTTAGTCTCCAGGGACAATTATTAGGGCTCTTCTGGGTATAGGAATTTGTACACGAAGATAGTGTATGATCAATAAAGGATCTACCCCTTCGAGTGAAGGAAGCAAATGTTCAAGGCTGATCCACTTATGCTAGTTCAGGAATCTCTGGCCAGAGTGTATGAAATTAGAAAGGAGTTTCTAATTTGCATAGAACTACGCATAGTAAATGGTAAGCAAGTTATTGAATTAGATAGGCTTGACACGAGATCCATGCCTTGTATTTAATCGGGACATTGTAGGGTAGAAGGAGTTTATTGTACGGTAACTATTCACTGAATAGGTTCTTGGTATTCTAAGCAGTGAATTCATATTATCCGGATAGTCGCGATATGCTGAGAAGTATCCCTCACGATGTAGAATAAATGTGATTAATTAATTAATCATATTTAATAAATTAGAGAATTTATATAAATAATGATAAAATAGTTTTATTATTATTTATTTCTACTACCGGCTTAATATTGAACCTACAGGGTCACACCATAAAAAGAGAATGATTTAATGGTGGAGGAATTAATTAATAATGACTAATAATTATTTATTTGTGTAATAAATAATTAATTGGCAAATTTAATAATTGATTAAATGAGATTTAATTGATTATAAATTAATTAAGAAAAGTTCTTAATATTATTAATTAAGGATTTAATTTTTGGAAATTAAATCAAGAGAGAGAATTATTTCTAAAGTGTTTAGAAAAAGGATTAATGATTAAAAGGTATTTTAATTATTAATGAGAATAATAAATGGGATAATAATAATAATATTTATGGGAAAATTTCAGCTGAAAATTTTGCCTATAAATACACTATTATAGACTCTATTTTATATTCTAACCCACATCAAACCGGAAAACCCAAAAAGTTTGGAAAACCCAATTCTCTCCACCTCCTTCCTCCTCCTTAACATCGTTTTCTTGGTGGATACCGGTGGAGTGCTTCACACTTGAGGAGCAACTGCTAAGGATCTCTGATCGTTGTCTCCGAATTAATTTAAAAGGTTAGATTCGATCCCTCGAATTTTTATTCATGATCTGTATGCTTTTATTTGGATTTTGTATGTGTAAAAAGTGTTTTGCCATGCCCCCGCTGCGTTAAAAATCCAACAGTGTATCCTCGTGGGGCGCACCAGTGTTATTTGTAAAGAAGAAAGACGAAAGCATGAGATTGTGTATTGATTATCGGGAACTAAATAAGTTAACCATCAAGAATAAGTATCCCCTACCCAGAATTAATGACTTGTTTGATCAACTTAAAGGAGCATGTTGTTTCTCAAATATTGATTTAAGATCAGGTTATCACCAGCTGAAAATCAAGCCTGAAGACATACCCAAGACCACATTTAGAACCATGTATGGACACTACAAGTTCTTAGTGATGTCATTTGGATTGACTAATGCACCAACAACTTTTATGGATTTAATGAACCGGGTCTATAAGGAGTACTTGGATAAGTTTTTTATTGTATTTATTGATGACATCCTCATCTACTAGAAGACTAAAGACGACCATGTCGAACATCTGAGGATTGCTCTGCAAAGGCTGAGAGAAAAGCAGTTGTACACTAAGTTTTCAAAATGTGAATTTTGGTTGCATGAAGTTCAGTTTTTGGGTCATCTAGTAGGTAAAGATGGTATTAAAATGGATCCTGTGAAGATTGAAGCTGTATCCAGATGGGAATAGCCGAAGACTCCGACAGAATTTAGAAGTTTTCTTGGACTAGCTGGGTACTACCGAAGATTTGTGAAAGACTTTGCCAAGATTACAACTCCATTGACCAAGCTGACCAGAAACAATGAGAAGTTTGTTTGGACTGAGAAATGTGAAGAAAGTTTCTTGGAATTGATGAAAAGATTAGTGACATCACCAGTGTTCGCATTACCAAATGAAACAGGAAACTTCGTTATCTACAGTGACGCTTCTCTGAAGGGTTTAGGCTGTGTGTTAATGTAACATGATAAAGTTATTGCTTATGCGTCCTAGCGGTTAGAAGCCCATGAGTAGAAGTATCCCATGCATGACCTGGAATTAGAAGCAATAGTGTTCAGATTGAAGCTGTGGAGCATTACTTGTACGGAGAGAAGTGCTACATCTATATGGATCATAAAAGCTTAAAGTATATATTCACCCAGAAGGACTTGAACATGAGACAACGAAGATGGTTGCAGCTGATCAAGGATTATGATTATTCCATCAACTATCATTCGGGAAAAGCCAATATGGTAGCAGATGCCTTAAGCAGGAAGGAAAGATTGAATGAGATCAAAGTTTTTAAGGAACTAGAAAGAGAACTAGATAAGCTGGAAATCGAAGTTCGAGTTCCAGAAGGTAATAAAGAGCAATTGTATGAAATCACTTTTCAGCCAAAATTGATGGAAAGAATAAGAAAGTGCCAAAAGGACGTTATGAATCAAGGATTGGATAATTTGAGTGGAGAAGAAGTTTGTACTCAAAAGGATAGAAAAGGTATATTCAGGTTTTCTTCAAGAATATGGATTCCCAATGAGACTAGATTGAAGGATGAGATTTTGTGAGAAGCTCATAATTCTAGGTTCTCTATTCACCCGGGGAGAACTAAGATGTATCAGGACTTGAAGAAGAGCTTTTGGTGGCCAGGAATGAAGAATGAGATTATAAATTGGGTCAACAAATGTCACAAGTGTCATACGGTAAAAGCTGAACATCAAATGCCAAGTGGATTGTTACAACCCTTGGAGATTCCACAATAGGAATGGAAAGAAATTGTGATGGATTTCGTAGTAGGATTTCCAAAGATGAAGTCCAACCATGATGCTATATGGGTAATCATTGACAGATTAACAAAGTCAACATATTTCCTCCCTATCAACGAAAGGTATTCTTTGGAAAAATTAGTTAAGTTGTATTTGGATGAAATAGTAACAAAGCATGGAGTCCTTGTGTCCATTGTATCAGACCGAGACCCAAGATTCAACTCAAAATTTTAGACTAAGTTTCAAGTGTGTCTTGGAACTAAGTTAAACATGAGCACCGCTTATCATCTTCAGATAGATGGCCAAAGTGAGATAACGATTAATACAATAGAAGATATGTTAAGGGTTTGTGCTTTAGATTTTAAGGGAAACTGGGATGATCATCTATCGTTGATTGGGTTTTCCTATAATAACAGTTATCATGCTAGTATCGGAATGCCACCCTATGAAGTCTTATATGGACGTAAGTGCAGATCACTATTGAATTGGGATGAAGTAGGAGAGAAGAAAATGTTAGGACCTGAGCTAGTACAACAGACTAAAAATGCAGTAGCATTAATTCAGAAAAGGTTAGAAGCCGCCCAGGATAGAAAGAGGAAGAATGCGGATTTACATCGGAAGGATATGAATTTTGAGATGAGGTCATTGGTATTATTGAAGGTATCACCTTGGAAAGGGTTAGTTCGATTTGGACAGAATGGTAAGCTCAACCCCAGATATAGGGCCATTTGAAGTTTTGAAGCAAATAGGAAAAGTCGCTTACGAGATAGCGTTACCGCCACAGTTGCAGTATATTCATAATATATTCCACGTATTCATGTTAAAGTCGTACATCCCTGATTCGAATCAAGTAATTGGGTATGAACCAATCGAGCTTCAGTCAGATTTGTCCTATGTGGAACGGCCAATCCAGATTTTAGATCGTAAGGAGTGTGTATGTAACACCCCCAAATCCAGGGTCGGGGATCCGGGTTGTCACGAGTTCTATTTCCCTTAATAACACCCAATCTTAATAATTAATCAACTATTCTGTACTGTGACCCCACCATAAACACACACACCACAAGTTATAGTCTCAGAGATGAATATCCAAAAATAATCACAAGTCATTTTATTCCACAATTATATGCCAATACACCTTAAAAGGGTTTCTGAATAAATTTACATTTCTTTGCCATTATTACAATTCATAAATATACATAAATCTGGTTCATCAATAGTTGAAAACCTAGCCTATTGGTAGCTCCTACCTCAGCTACGGCGGCATCAACGCTTCCAGAAAACTGCGGAACATTTTCTAACCACTTGCGGATTGGAAGCTTGGTCATGTTAATCTTGTCTAGCTGATGTTGTGTGATGAAAGAAGAAAGCAAGGGTGAGCAACAAGCCCACCAAAATAATATGTATAATGATTTACAATATATGAGCATTCTCATAGTACTCATGAAAGTCTTGATCAAGAAGAAATGAACCAAGTTTGATATCTTACCGCGACCAAGTCGCAAAATATTCAGTATATATGTATATATACTTTTCAAAATCTTGGAAGTCCTCTTCCATGCATAATATACACAGAGTCCCAGTTTATAACTGTATAAAAATATCGTTACAAGGTGATCTCATATATCTAACCTTGTCTCAACGTTTTTGTGAAAATCTTTGTCATGCATAAGATGATCATTAACCAGATATAAGTTGAAAAGATGAAGTTACAAGATACTCCAATATACTTATATCTTTTCCGAATACTACTTGAACTACCACCGTTCAAGTTATAATTAGTTTCAAAAGTTCATCACATAGAGGAGACTACAAGACAAAATTTGAATAGATTCAATCTTTGAATATCATTATAAATAATGAAGTTGCGAAATACTTCATTAAGTCCCGATATATATATCCATATATATATATCTCTCATACATTTCCTGAAAACCTCTGTCATGTAAAGTATGAACAGAGTTTGTAACATGCAATGAATTTTTGGAAAGGAAAAGAATTGTGGCATAAACCCGATATCTTGCTGATCAGGCAAAGATACCAATAAGTAACCTTTTCTACTAGTAGATGGATGAATCCCCCACCGGTCATCACCCTGGCCACATAAGGACCTTGTGATGGACCGCCACCCGGCCTCTTACGCGTTGATGGACTGCCACCCAGCCACTTACACTTTGATAGACCGTACCCCGGCCTGTCGCTTATGCCGACTCAATTAGAGGGACTTACTTCCCGAACTTTGGGCAAGTAATCAAATTGTTTTCTCAAAACAGCAACCACGTTACGAATGTAAAATACACCACAGAGCCGGATCCCCCAGGTTTTGAGCGAGTATTTAAATCCCCTTCGAAAGGAGGATCTTAAATATAAAAGAATGAGTTTTGGGATCCGCCCTAACTTTTAGAAATCATTTTGAAGACTCGAAAACATTTTTAGGAATGTTTGGAGTACTTCTGATTTATTAAAATAAATCAGTCCCTATATATTAGAAATATCTGAATATTATCATTTAAATAATATTCCCATAAGGATAATCCTTATAAAAATAATCGAAGTAGAAGTGTTAAAACTCATACTTGAAATGAATATTAAATAACCAAAGATATACTTATACGAAAGTACTATCTTTATTTGAATAATTAAAAGTAAGTTTGATTATCGAAACATTATTCTTTAACAAAATAAAGAATATTATTTAATAAAATAAGCGGAGTCATAAGCCCTCGAATGAATATTCAAGTAATATTCATTAAATAATATAAAGTTATCGAATAAACCTTATTCGATTAATAGTTTTAAAAACTATTCATATATATATATATATATTATACTCGGGAGCCTCGCCTCCCGGTTTTTAGAAAAAGTTCACCTTTTGATCCCCTATACTAAGGGTATACTCAAATACCGCTTATCTCTAGCATAGGTATTATGCAACTAATACGAAACAGGCATGCATATATACCATATCACATGCTACAATATATCGCAAGAATTTATGTTATTCTCAACATGAATTTAAAACTATACTTAAGTCCTTTACTAATCAACAAGATTCAACATTCAATTCACTACAACTCCAACCCAAACTCTAAACCTATAAGCATCAAGCTACTCTTTTACCATAACAATCAAAATCATCCTAATATACAAAGTAAAGCTAGGGTTTGGAGATGTTATACATTCCTTGAAGTGATTGGAGTAGCTAGGAAGCCTTAAGAAGCCTTGAGATGTCTTAGGGATGCTTGGATCTTAAAGGAAAAACAAGAAAAATCAAGTTAAAAATCTTGAAATCACTATTCATTATCTTCTTCATTGATTTCTTGGAGAAGATTGTGAATGATTTGGAGGCTTAAACTTATAGGATAGCTATATCTATGCATAAGGAGTACTAGATAATTATCTTACCAATTAAGGAAGCTTGGAACTTGAATTTTGAAATTCTTGCTTTGGAAAAGAAGAAGAAGCCGAGAGCAAGGTGAAGAAAATGAAATAATCTTTGTGTTTTGGGTGAAATGATTGTTGGTTGGTTGTTTTTAGCTTGATTTTGGTTAATTACCCTTTTAACCATGAACTTTGTGTGGTTTTAAATCAACCACACCTTCTTCCCCCCTATGTCATGCTTATGTCACCTTGTGATGTCATCATCCCTTACTTGCCCTCTTCTTTTTGGTTGGATGACCTCATCATCCCTAGTCTCCTTGATTAACTTCCTAATTGTTTGCCTAATGACCGCTGATCTGTTGTACGGTTCGCTTAACTTTCGTTTTCGTTTATCGTTTGAGGGATCATACCCGGGATCTTATTACTTAGGTTCCCTTAACCATTCTCAATACATTATATTCCTTTATATGATCCTCTCTTATAATCCTTGAATTTAAATCCTTTTTATTCTGTTACCTTATACTCAATTCTTTCTGTATCTGGTAGATTTCTGGGAAAAATCAAAGTGTTCGGATTTGGATTCTGACGATCTTTACATACACTTATATACCACATAGATTGCTAATAATATCCCAGAAGATCAATAAAAGAACCCCTACATAGTGTGGCATGAAAAGTTTTCTTATTTAGCAAAACACTATTCATAAGGGTTTCAAAAATTTCCAAAAATTGGGGTTATTACAGTCTCCCCTCCTTAAAAGGATTCCGTCCCGGAATCAGATAGAAAATGAATAGGGATACTCTCTTAGCATTGCACTTTCTAACTCTCGAGTAAATTTTCCCATATTGTGGTCCTACCACTAAACTCTGCCTAGTTTGATAACCCTACTCCTAAGCACTTGCTCCTTTTCACTCTATAACCCTTCCTGGTTGCTCCATATAGGTTACGTCTGGTTGCATGTCTAGGCGCTCATATGCCCCTATTTATCTGGCATCCGAATCACACTTCCTTAATATTGATACGTGAAACACGTTATGACTTGCTACATGTTCGGGGGTAGGGCTAGCTCATATGCTATCCTTCCCAATACGTCTTAATATATTCAAGGGTCCAACAATTCGTGGACTTAAACTTTCCTTTCTTTCCAACCCTTATCAATCCTTTCCAAGGGATACCTATAACATTACTAGGTCCCCTATTTCATACTCTTTGTCCTTTCGAGTCAAATCAGCATACCTCTTATGTCCATCTTGGGTTACTACCGGCCGTCCTCTGATTAGATCTATTATATCCCTGGCCCTTTGGGCTACTGCGGGTCCGAGCATCTTGCGCTCTACAACTTCATCCTAACATAAGGGAGATCGACATTGTCTTCCCTCAAGGATCTCATAAGGCGACATCTCAATAATGACATGATCTATTGTCGTGAGAAAACTTAATCCGCGTTAAGTGATCATTCCAAATTCTTTCAAGTCTATTGCACAGACTCTCATTATAGCTTTTAGCATTAAAGCTTTTGCTTCTCAATACCCATTCTTTTCCAGTTCGTAATTGCTACTACCTTCCGTTCCTAATATTATACTGGTTATACTTTTGCTCATTAGGGTTCTATAACCTTTTAATAACCACGTCAACCTTAGTATCACGAATGTGCTTCCATTCTGAATACCACCATAACTTTACTACTCCTTTTTCAGCTGTTTCCATTTTCCAAAGTTTGATCAATCATATAGAAGTAAAGGAATTTGTTGAGAGATCACTATGATCATGAACACTTGTTATATTGCATCGTTAGTACAGAAGGTGGCCAACCTTTAGCACTTGACAAGCAATTAAACGACATGTGGTATCCTACTAGGCTTCTATCATACAGATAGATAGTCATTCGGCAATACCTCCCTTTCTGGAAGGGTTGTTCTTCTCAGCTTACATGAAATGAAAAGAAGAGAAAAGAACGAACTGAAGAGAATTGTATATATGTAAAAATATTGCCATAAAATATCTGGCTTGGAATCTACCTCTGAACTATAGAGGTTTGTCATAGGAGAACAAAACATATATGTATTTATATCAACATCAAGTATTATAGCATCGCATTTCACATGCTTAAATTTTTTTGCTATTCTGTCCATCATTCTATGGACCCTTGCTCTTCCTCGAGCTTATACACAATCACCTTTGAAACTCCCTCGATATCAAAAATCGAATCTGGGATCTCATTCTAGACATCATCGTTACTAGAATTCTATGCTTGCACCGCAACCTTCCTCATATAGTAATACGACTCTCTTTTCATAAGAGGGAATAAATATTCAATAGGTAGATACTCTACTTAATTAGTCTATCAATGATAACTTATACACTACCACGACCCGATTAGTGGTACTCAATCTCAACATCCATTCCAATACAACACTCACGATTGTAATCAGCTCATTACTCGCAGAATCATTGCTGCATTACTATGGTTCACTACTGACCTACTGTCGTCATTCACGTTCCATGAAATCTTAATATCTAACCATACAGAGTCCATACATGGCGTATCAAATCCTTCTAAGGAGGTAACATAATCACCATTCATGATTCATGAAGAACACTTCTGATCCTGACATACATACAGGACATGAAGCAGATAAAATTACAGAAGAGTTTCAATCAAAGCAACGATAGCAGGTTAATACCATTCTTAATCATATGCCTTCGATAGAAGACTTAACTCAAAGGTTCGTTTAGTCCTTTTTGAAACATGGTCCAGGCTCATCTCAAGATAGTACCTTCTGAGATAGATAGCCCGCTCATGGCGATTACACGAATTAAACCTTTACCAACTACTATTACGGTTGGGTATTGCACAGTCATTAGAAGGAATGTCAATCTTCCAAACCATAATACAACCTTCACAGCTTTAACCATCATCACTGTATTCTTTTGGCACAAGCGCCTATAATTATCTTCTTACACTTAAAGTGTCGGCCACCTCTTTGGCCCTTCATGATAGTAATATTTCCTTACAATCAATGTCATTTTAACCACCTTCACTGAATTTTCTACCTCATTTCCAATCACTGCTTGAGTGAAGATGTTTTCCTTAAAATCAGATGAGAAAAAAAAATATCACCATTTTTCCATAAGTTATTGCCTCAGTCTTTAGAGGTTAATCACTGTCACGACTGACTCTCAATCATACTTAGAACATCTTTTATCTTAGGCCCTAATTGCCCTGAACAATTTCGACTTTTACTGGTTCGATCCATACTTTCTCGTGGTTTAACACGTGCCCCACTTGGCATCATTATAATTACATCATATTTCCTTTATCAACATTTCTATTCTTGAGAAATTTGAATATTACCTTTCTCCTTGTAAAACCTCTAAGGTTATCCTTGAATCGTTCCTCCTGTATTCCCTAGATACAGGGCATATCAAGATACCCTTTATTAATACCAGAATCATTGTCTATATACTTTTGAAAAATTTCTCCACTGATTCTTAAAGGTTGTTATTACCTTAATCCTTTCCAATTCATACTGTCAAAACTCATTCTGTCCCTATTAAGGGTGAAATGCCAACCTTTATGCATTCCCCTAGGATTCGTTTTAAGTTACCGATGTTCTATCCTTAATTCCACCTTTAAAAAGGTACATGCATCCTTCCATGGATAAATCAAGTCATATATCCCTGATGAGGGTGTCTTTATTCAATCATTCCCACCTCGATAGTTTATGCCTAATTTCATAATAATATCCTTATCCAAAATGAGGTCAATCCATATGGCCTCCAAAAGACAATAACGGTTATCCACTTTTCTTGCCTGATTCGGTAATGATAACAAGGATGTTCTGGAAGATATTGGTCGTGTTCAATGTGAACTTCTTCTTAATAATTCCGTATTTACTTATGTTGTTTATCTCAACAGTCATCTCAATGTTTGGATATCTCTCATTCCTGGCGTCTTCCTTCCTGGGTATCAAGCCACCGGTCTCACACTCCACCTTCTTGAAGGTCACTTCCTTCATCCAATTTTCCTAATTTCTTACTTTCTTGTCTCCTCGGTCTATCCGCGTCTCATTATTTATCCTTCGAACTATCTCAAGGTTTCCCGAATCCTTCCAACTTGAAGGGGGTACAACATATATGTATCTCTTATGCCTTCAACCATCAATTTAACTCATGGTGAATCACCCTCATCCTGACGATTACTTACTTTTCTATTTCTATTGCTACGAGTCTTTAGGGTTTCCTCATACCCAAATTCCTTATTATTCCTCAAACTCTATTGCCTTTATATTCCTTTCCACTTCAGTTTCTTTTTATTTTCCTTTCTCTTATTATTATTTCCCGAACTAACACAACATAAGCATTGATTTCAAACATCCCGTCATTCTGGATTCGTGTCCTCAGAACGAATCTTGACAACTTTTACAACTTAGATTCATAATTCATCATACTCGTCCGCCTTTGTTCTGGCTCTAAAGCTTTTACACTCTCTCCATAACCTTGGGAATTACTTTCCCGAAAACAATTGACTGAACTTTAATCAGTTTATTCTAACCTCTGGCTCCGTGCCTTTCTTGGTCTTTCACCAGTGGGTGGTCTCTCTCTTAGGAGGGTAAGTGACAAAAACAGTCTTTTGTGATTCGTCAATCATTTAGAATCTCAAATGATTCCTATATTTCCTTTAGCCAGGCTCTTGCCTTGACTGGGTCAGCTTGTTCCTTGGAACTCTAAGGGCTTAGCGACTTAAAGGTCCTGAAAAAATTTCACACCACATTGTTTCCTCAAGGTGGTGGTTAGGGTAAAAGCATAAGTTTTATTTTAGGCAGGTCCGTGGATTGCCCAATAGGAGTACCATCCTGGTTCTTCCTATCTTGCTCGACTTCTGTTTTCTCAGTCTAAATATTTCTTCCCACTCCCCATAATTGGGGTCATCTTTAATTTAAAATCTTCATTTTCCACTTCATTATATTCTGGGTTCCTTATAGCGTAATTACGACTTCCCTGATTATCACATTCAAGGTTTTGCCCCTAATCTTATTCCTCATGGGGCATAATGCTTGGAATTTTTTTTTTTTTTTTTTGAGAATCTCTGGATATATATCTTATTTACTTTGCTTAAGTCTTTCCCTCGTTCCGTCCTTGCATGATTGCAAATTATGAATTCTCAAGTTCCATAAACTTCATGACACTCTCTTAAGTGTTAATAGTGTAATTAACAATATGAACTTATCATAACCAGGCTGATCTGAACTGAAATTAATGAATATATACATAACCATTGGTTCGAGGGTACAACAACTGAACACATTAAAGAGAATTACATCATGTGATCTGATCGCTTCCATCCTAAAAGTACTACCATAGATAATCATCTAGTCATTAAAACTAATCATTCATAACTTAGGCTAATCCTCCAAAAGCGGTGCTACATGAAACCCTTGTCTGATCGCTCTGGCTCTGCATACTACCATGGATCAAGAAATGCGGGCACGCACGACATCCCTAACCTGCTCCATCACAGAGGTGATGAGGTCTAAGATAGTTGCAAGTAGAGCTGGATCAATCTGACCCTCAAGATGGCCTCTAGCTGTAACATGGGTGGTAGCCTCAATCCTTTCCATGCTATGAGCTAATCCTGCCGGAAGTACCCCGCTCTCAATCCTTGGTGCAGTAAGTCGATCCAACAGATCACTCCTAACATTACGGGCCTCGGACAGGCCACCCAAAGTCATGTAATAATCGGCGATAAGAGAAGCCTGAGTGGTTGCATCTAGCAGTCCATGGAGTGTAGGTGGTGCAGGCCCAGGGGATCCAAATGGATAACCAAGCACGGTATCAGGTGACAATGGTGCAGGAGATAAAGGTGGCATTTCCTCAGTAGGTGCTGGGCTCTGTACAAGGGAGGGAACATGAATTGGTGGAACCTCATGGTTATCTTCAGGAACCTCGGGAAGAGGGTCTGATACTGGTATAATTGGTGCCATGGAAGGCCCCACTCCTTCTGCCCTCATTAACCTTTGTGCCCTTGGTAACTCTTCATCCTCTAGTGCCACCCTCGCGGCCATTCTTGCTCTGGTAGTCGCCCTGACTACGGTCATCAATTCCTCAGCGGTCCTCTCTTCATTCTCGTCAGGATCCTCCATGAGATCCTCCTCGGCAACAATCCCTTCTGGGATAACATCCTCAACCGCAACATTCTCAATATGAATCTCATCCGGTCCCTCGTTAGGGTACTCTATCAGATTCACAATTTAATCTCCAACATGTAATAAAACATCCTCATACTGATGCTCCTGAACATCAGGGTTCGGTGCCCCGCTGCCTTATACGAGAACGAACTATGTTACTATCACGATATTTATAAGGGTTCCCATAAGGGTTTTAACTGTCAGTACTACGTTAGGTAGTCCGACTATGAACTTGGCAAGAGTTCTTATTATCTTAGTGAACTTATTATCTTAACGTCACATCATCTCTGAGGTTTATAACGCTTGGCTCTGATACCATTTCTGTAACACCCCCAAATCCGGGGTCGGGGATCCGGGTTGTCACGAGTTCCATTTCCCTTAATAACACCCAATCTTAATAGTTAATCAACTATTCTGTACTGTGACCCCACCATAAACACACACACCACAAGTTATAGTCTCAGAGATGAATATCCAAAAATAATCACAAGTCATTTTATTCCACAATTATATGCCAATACACCTTAAAAGGGTTTCTGAATAAATTTACATTTCTTTGCCATTATTACAATTCATAAATATACATAAATCTGGTTCATCAATAGTTGAAAACCTAGCCTATTGGTAGCTCCTACCTCAGCTACGGCGGCATCAACACTTCTAGAAAACTGCGGAACATTTTCTAACCGCTTGCGGATTGGAAGCTTGGTCCTGTTCATCTTGTCTAGCTGATGTTGTGTGATGAAAGAAGAAAGCAAGGGTGAGCAACAAGCCCACCAAAATAATATGTATAATGATTTACAATATATGAGCATTCTCATAGTACTCATGAAAGTCTTGGTCAAGAAGAAATGAACCAAGTTTGATATCTTACCGCGACCAAGTCGCAAAATATTCAGTATATATGTATATATACTTTTCAAAATCTTGGAAGTCCTCTTCCATGCATAATATACACAGAGTCCCAGTTTATAACTGTATAAAAATATCGTTGCAAGGTGATCTCATATATCTAACCTTGTCTCAACGTTTTTGTGAAAATCTTTGTCATGCATAATATGATCATTAACCAGATATAAGTTGAAAAGATGAAGTTACAAGATACTCCAATATACTTATATCTTTTCCGAATACTACTTGAACTACCACCGTTCAAGTTATAATTAGTTTCAAAAGTTCATCACATAGATGAGACTACAAGACAAGATTTGAATAGATTCAATCTTTGAATATCATTATAAATAATGAAGTTATGAAATACTTCATTAAGTCCCGATATATATATCCATATATATAAATATATATATATATATCTCATACATTTCCTGAAAACCTCTGTCATGTAAAGTATGAACAGAGTTTGTAACATCCAATGAATTTTTGGAAAGGAAAAGAATTGTGGCATAAACCCGATATCTTGCTGATCAGGCAAAGATACCAATAAGTAACCTTTTCTACTAGTAGATGGATGAATCCCCCACCGTTCATCACCCTGGCCACATAACGACCTTGTGTTGGACCGCCACCCGGCCTCTTACGCGTTGATGGACTGCCACCCAGCCACTTACTCTTTGATAGACCGTACCCCGGCCTGTCTCTTATGCCGACTCAATTAGAGGGACTTACTTCCCAAACATTGGGCAAGTAATCAAATTGTTTTCTCAAAACAGCAATCACGTTGTGAATGTAAAATACACCACATAGCCGGATCCCCCAGGTTTTGAGCGATTATTTAAATCCCCTTCGAAATGAGGATCTTAAATATAAAAGAATGAGTTTTGGGATCCGCCCTAACTTTTAGAAATCATTTTGAAGACTCGAAAACATTTTTAAGAATGTTTGGAGTACTGCTGATTTATTAAAATAAATCAGTCCCGATATATTAGAAATATCTGAATATTATCATTTAAATAATATTCCCATAAGGATAATCCTTAAAAAAATAATCAAAGTAGAAGTGTGAAAACTCATACTTGAAATGAATATTAAATAACCAAAGATATACTTATACGAAAGTACTATCTTTATTTGAATAATCAAAAGTAAGTTTGATTATCGAAACATTATTCTTTAACAAAATAAAGAATATTATTTAATAAAATAAGCGGAGTCATAAGCCATCGAATGAATATTCAAGTAATATTCATTAAATAATATAAAGTTATCGAATAAACCTTATTTGATTAATAATTTTAAAAACTATTCATATATATATATATATATATATTATACTCGGGAGCCTCGTCTCCCAGTTTTTAGAAAAAGTTGACCTTTTGATCCCCTATACTAAGGGTATTCTCAAATACCGCTTATCTCTAGCATAGGTATTATGCAACTAATAAGCATTTGAACCAAAAAATATAAAAATAAAGAATACGAAACAGGCATGCATATATACCATATCACATGCTACAATATATCGCAAGAATTTGCTAATAACAAATATGCATTTATCACAAGATCGTGCATATACACATATACATCACAACAGTATAACGGGTAGAAAACTTGCCTGAGCGACTGGGGGTTACAATTGGCTTGGGACGAGTCTGGTAACCTATAAACAACATATAAGTTGGAATTAAACCAAAGTCACTTATAAATCTATAATTTAACCAATTTAGACTCTAACGCTCGCTTTGCGCTTAACGATTCACTTAAGTCGCTCGAGTACCCTCGGCTCCACCATTTTTAATAAATTAACCATTACGAGTTTTAAGGCGATTCTTTCGCGAGTGTCTTAGCAACAGCCTATTACACTTTACATAGATGTTTCATACTCCAATTAGTCCTTTAAGGTCTTTAACCTATGTTTCAAAGTAAGGCGAGGGGTAATGGTTCGTTCGCGAAACGTTGTTACTTAAAACGGCCGTTTCTCCTAAACCGTACATCAGAATCAAACGAACCACATATCAAAACGAAGCTCGTAACATGAACTATCTAATAATGGCAATGGTCAAAACCTAGCAGGGAGTTCTCGGGTCCTAATGTTAAGAACAAAACAGTCTAAAGTAAATCGGACATTACGACGGCTATGTTTACGCGATTTCCCAAATTTATACCATTCCAAATCAACCACCAATCAATCCCAATTCATTCATAAAACCAAAATCCATCCATATCACACTAAAACAGCCCCAACACTTCAAGTTCTCCAATTTATGTTATTCTCAACATGAATTTAAAAGTATACTTAAGTCCTTTACTAATCAACAAGATTCAACATTCAATTCACTACAACTCCAACCCAAACTCTAAACCTATAAGCATCAAGCTACTCTTTTACCATAACAATCAAAATCATCCTAATATACAAAGTAAATCTAGGGTTTGGAGATGTTATACCTTCCTTGAAGTGATTAGAGTAGCTAGAAAGCCTTAAGAAGCCTTGAGATGTCTTAGGAATGCTTGGATCTTAAAGGAAAAACAAGAAAAATCAAGTTAAAAATCCTGAAATCACTATTCATTATCTTCTTCATTGATTTCGTGGAGAAGATTGTGAATAATTTGGAGGCTTAAACTTATAGGATAGCTATATCTATGCATAAGGAGTACTAGATAATTATCTTACCAATTAAGGAAGCTTGGAACTTGAATTTTTAAATTCTTGCTTTGGAAAAGAAGAAGCCGAGAGCAAGGTGAAGAAAATGAAATAATCTTTGTGTTTTGGGTGAAATGATTGTTGGTTGGTTGTTTTTAGCTTGATTTTGGTTAATTACCCTTTTAACCATGAACTTTGTGTGGTTTTAAATCAACCACACCTCCTTCCCCCCTATGTCATCCTTATGTCACCTTGTGATGTCATCATCCCTTACTTGCCCTCTTCTTTTTGGTTGGATGACCTCATCATCCCTAACCTCCTTGATTAACTTCCTAATTGTTTGCCTAATGACCGTTGATCTGTTATACGGTTCGCTTAACTTTCGTTTTCGTTTATCGTTTGAGGGATCATACCCGGGATCTTATTACTTAGGTTCCCTTAACCTTTCTCAATACATTATACTCCTTTTTATGATCCTCTTTTATAATTCTTGAATTTAAATCCTTTTTATTCTGTTACCTTATAATCAATTCTTTCTGTATCTGGTAGATTTCTGGGAAAAATCAAAGTGTTCGGATTTGGATTCTGACGATCTTTACATACACTTATATACCGCATAGAGTACTAATAATATCCCAGAAGATCAATAAAAGAACCCCTACATAATGTGGCATGAAAAGTTTTCTTATTCAGCAAAACACTATTCATAAGGGTTTCAAAAATTTCCAAAAATTGGGGTTATTACAGTGTACTTAGAAATAAGTCTATTCATATTGTTAAAGTACTTTGGAAAAACCCTAGGGTAGAAGAGTCTACCTGGGAGTTAGAGTCAGATATGCTTGACAAATATCCTCACTTATTTAATTAGTTAAGTTTATGAGGACAGAATCTTTTTAAGGGGGAAAGATATAATGACTCGTATATTTTTGTATTATTTAAATGTGTAATTATTATGTAGTTAATTAAATAAAAAGGTGTATATTAATTCTGACAGCTGTGTTTTGTTTATTATGGTTTACATGTGATTCTTGGTTTGCGAGGATTATTCGTACAATTGTTTGTTGAACCATATTATTTTTGTTTCACTTTTAAAAAGTGATTTTATGGCAAACTTATTTTCATAAATATTTGGATTATCTTTAAAATTGTTTTAATGATTTATTAATTTTAATAATTATTTTTTGTAATTTTATAAAATTTGGAAATCAATATTCCATTAGTTATTTATCTCTAAATGATTTTATGATTTCATTTATTTGTAAAATCAGTATTTATTTCCAGAATGCCTCAAAAAATACGAAACTCATATTTTATTAAGTTTTTAATATTCTGAGAATTTTTAAATTATTTTGGATATTTTTGGGATTAAATTCACTCTCGCGTTGTTTCGTTTATTCGTTAAATGCTGGTATGTTAGGTCACACACATTGTAGAAGGGGATTGAATACAGTGTATAGTACAATCAAATCGAATTAAGAACACAAGTATGTAACAAAGAATAATCTTATTAATAAAACAGTATTGCAATGGAAGTGATGAACAATTATCACGAGAGTTGTTAGGGTTACAATGAATAATATTCTCGATTAAGATAACACTTATAGTGTAAACCCTATGTTGTGTTTATATACCACACAGTTATAAGATAATCTTGTAATTGATATCGAATATAATTCTGTATCCTAAAATATATCAATTAGTTATCTTTTCCTCCAAGTCTTCTATTCTTCATATAATTCTTCTCCATGCATATCTCTTCTTGTTTTAGTCTTGATCTTCTTTCCTTTCAATCAGCCACCTTCCTTATCTGAAAGTCTTTTTAAGTCCTGATATTATCTTCTGATGAATATCTTCTGATGTCTTAAGTTCTGATAACTTAAGTTCTGATATCTTAAGTGTTGACTTCAGTATAAATACTAATTTCCAGTTAAGTCCTGATTTGTCCTGTTAGTCAAGATCTGAAAACTAAACACAAATCATTATTAGACATGACATCACAAATATATCTAACAATCTCCCCTAACTTGTAAATTAGCATAATATACAAGTTTAATAGATATTTGATTATGTCAGAAATATTAAGTACAAATGCATATGAGAATTTGACTAGATAACTACAACTCACAGTCCTTGTAGCTTTTACCATACTTAAAATCTGATATCAGCTTTAGCCTGTATATTCTTCAAAATTTAACAGTTGTAGTCCTTGACTTGGCTTCAGTGTTTGATCTCTTGAATGTCAGGAGTTGTTCTGAGATAGTTTTTCAAAAGAGTTCTCTCAGCATATTCAAGTTTATTTATCATCCTCCTTTTAGCATTTTTAAGTTCAACTGTATCTTCTCCTGTCTGAAAGATAGCAGCCCTGAGATCATTAATCTTTGCTTTCCTTATTTCCTGATCCAGTCTGATCAGATAAGCTTTTTCAGACTCCAGATTAAATTCAATACCCTTAATACCCAGAAATGTAGTGCTCATGGCGGTATTAGGCTTCATCTCAACTAATTCACCATTGTGAGCTCTGTACTTTGGATAGTATGGTCTGTCAGACTTTACAGAGTAAAGTTTCTTCGGTCTTTGAATATCAGATTTCAAGTAACTGGCAGCACCATCTGTTGGCATGTTCTTCACTTGAAGTAGAAATAAAACATGTTATAGTTCTTCATTATACTTCAATTGAATTGCATCCTTTCTTATCTAGAATACTCTCCCATCTATCATAAAATAAAGCATTATGTCTTCTTTCAGCTTGGAATTGTAAACCATCTGTACAGACTCCAATTGATTTAGTCTTTCTGGAGTTGTTCCTACTCCTGGTTCAGAAAGAGATGTAGGATCTAAAGTAGAGTTGTTTACTCTCTTCTCATCAGCATTACCCAGTCCTGTTTTATCTCTAACTTCCTTCCTTTGAAGCAATCTACCCTTAAAAACATTTGTTGAAGTCTTAATAAGTTGAGCAGATTGTTGAGCTTTAGTAAACCCAGGTAGTAGAATTTTTGAAGGTTTAACATGAGCAATGTCAAAGGTTTCCTTTTCTTCTGCCAGAGGTTGCTTGAATATTGCTTTTCTTCTTCAATATCAGACTTGTATCTTCATTAGATTTTGCTTCCAGATCCATAGTTGGCATATATATCTTTACAGGTTCATCAATTTTTGCCTTACCCTTAAATCTAGGATCAACTTCCACTTGTGATTTGGACTTGGCCTTAGATGCCTCAGTATCCGTCCTCTCTCTGATCACAATGCCCTTAGGCTTAGGTGGTTTCTTTGCTATGACTTGAGCTTTAGACTTTGACTTAGATTTTTCATTTTCAGCTTTCAGTCTAATCTCTTCTTCCTTCAGACTTTCAATATGCCTGGATTGTCCTTTAGGAACAGCCTTTTGGAGATCTCTTCATCAAGTTTCAGAGTTTGTTCATCAGAACTTATCCTTTTACCAGTATCAGAACTTGTTCTTTGACTTGTAGTTCTGGCTTTGCTTGATAAAGAACCCCTGCCTTGACTTAGACCTCTACTCCAGAGTTTCCCTGGTCTTCATTATCATCATCATTACCCTTCAGTGGTTGATTAGTTATGCATTTGGACTTAATCACTTTCTCCCCCCTTTTGGCATCATCTGGTAGAAGCAGAGAGACAAGCAATTCCACAGAGTTTTGGATTTCATTGAGTTGGTCTTGTTGAGCAGCTTGATTCTTTAAAATATTAGATAGTTGAGCTTGCTGTTTTCCCTGAGTCTTTTCTATATACCCAATGTGGTAAAAGGCTGGCTGAAAAAACCTTTTCTTGTCCAATTTAACATTCATGTCTTGCTGAATCAGTGATTCTTGAATTTTGTTCACCTTGGCTTGAGTTATTGAGTGTTGACCTTGAAGGTTCCTGGTATTCAATGCAGTAACTCTGAGATGTGCTTTGAAGTCATCATTCATCAGCATCTCATCAGCTTTAGCCAGGTGCTCAGCAAGAATATTTGCAGTAGGAACAAAATCAACTTTGTTCCACTCCTTGATCCATTCTCTTCCTCTAGAGGTTTCACTCCAAGGTACTGGTGCATCCTCTCTCACAAACTTTTTAATCAAATCAGCTTTATTAACTCTTTGTAGAGGTGCATGTCTTGAAGTACCAGCTGCATCAGCATTTTCATTTGTAGCAGCTTCACCAGAACTTGCAGAATCTTCAGTGTCAGCATCTTGTGATAGAATAATTGTATGTGAAACAATAGAAGATTCATTTGCATTGACATCAACATCTAGCAGTGGAGTTGCTGGTGGAGTGTTTTGAGAAATGGTTGGAGCTTCCAAGTACAGAACCTCAGGCACATGCAAGTTGTGAATATCTATTTCAACACTTGTACCTGGAGTATCAGCATGTACTTGAACAATGATAGGAGACACAGGAGCTGTAGGCATGTGTTCTTGAGTATTCTCTTGCTCTTGAATAGGAGATTTGTGAGCTTCAGTAAAGTCTGGTTCAGTAGTGGGAAGAGATTCAATCACAATTGGGTCTTTTGAGATCAGAGATTCCTGACCTCCTTCCTCAGCTGCTGATTCCATTCCTTCATCAGAGATTGATGATTCTACAACCCTCCTTGCTCTTTGCTTTTTAAGTTTCTTAGCTAATGGAGAGACTCTGGGAGCTTCATCATCAGTGTTTAGCTTTCTAAGCCTTTTTAGGGGCCTAGAACTCCCAGTTTCTTGAGCTTTCTGAGAAGAGACCTTCTCAACTACTTCAGCAACACGTTCTGATGGTTGAACCTGCACCTCATCATCAGACTCATCTCTTAAAATTATCTTCCTTCTTTTCTGCTATGACTGAGGGACTGTCTCAGTCCTCTTTGCTCTAGAAGAAGAAGGTTTCACTTGATTATGTGCTGATGGATGTGGTTGCTGTGTTTGATGAATGGTTGGTTCTGATGGCTGTTGTGTGTTGGTGGGTTGGACATCAGGATATAGCAATGAATAGGTATCATAATCAGCATTTACCAGAGCTTGCTTTACTGATAAAGGAATTCTAAGGGGTCTCAGAACTCCCTTCTTGTTGTCTGCAGTTAAGAGATTAGTAAAAGCCCTCTTAGCTAATCTAAATGGTTCTATCTGTTCACTTGCTAATTGTAGTTCTTCTGAAGTACAATGACTATAGATTAACTGACAGAACCTAGCAAAGTAAACTACATTCATGTCCTCTTTCATTCTATCTCCTATAAAACATAACACAGTCTTTGCATAATCAAAATGAGACTGGTTTAAGAGTGCATACCCAATTTGTTGTGTCAGACTAAGAATGGCATCAAAATTTGAGCACTTGTTGGCAAACGTCTTCGTGATGCAATCGAAGAAGAAGCTCCATTCCTTTCGAATATATGGGTGTTTGAGTTGACCTAACTTAGCCATACTTTGTTCATACCCAAGATTAGCCATCATTTGCTGTAGTAATGGCTCCTCAACAGCAGAACTGAATTGACAGTTTTCAGGTAGGTGTAGAGCTTTTTGAACTGTTGCCGGAGTAACAACATACTCAATCTCCTTTGCTGTAAACACGATGCTTGGAGTCCCATTCTTACCACCATCATCATAAAGTCCTATACGCCAAAACGTCAGAACTTGAGTTCCAGATAAATATGATGGCTGCGTCAAAGCGAACCCAATTTCACTATGAGATAAAAAATGCTGAATAAAATGAAGTTCCGAAGGAGCTTCACTCTTAATGAGAATGGCAGCATAGTTGTTGGGGACGAACTTTGCTCCATTAAAGATTATATCCTTGGGTGCCATTGAAAATGAGTGAAAATTTAGAGTGCCTGAAAGGTGTTTGATAAAATGTCTATATAGAAAACCATCAGAGAATGTGAGAAAATAAGAAAGAGAGAGAGTATAGAATACAAAAGTAGATAAAAGATTTAAAAACTTTTCTCTCTTTTACTTATACACGCCACTTGACACCAGTTATTGAGAAGTGAAACAGACTATACACCTGTCAGCCATGCAGTAGTTAAGACAAAAGTTAAGTAATGATTACTATGCACATGCAGTTTTTTAAAAAAAATTGTTCCCATTAAACAAATGATTATTACTATCTTTATCTCACTTAAACCAATATTCTGATAAAATATAATTGTTCAAGTATTGACCAAAAATAAATTAAGTAAATAAATAATGCCACGTAAGCATCAGAACTTGATTATTATCAGAATTTAAAAGTCATCAGAATATGCTTCTTTACTCAAAAAGTGAATGTTTATTTCTGTAATTCTTCACACAAATACTGATATGGTTTCTGCAGAACTTAATCATTAGAACTTCCATCAGAACTTGTCCTCAGAATTTATGCAACTAACACTTAAACTGTTCATCTAAAACAACATTGATCACTACAGTAATTTTCATCATTCATATGGAGTGTAAGTGTGTGCATTAAGCTAAATATCAGACAAAGAGTAAAGTCTTATTCATTTCAGTACATCTTAGAAATAAGGCATAACTAAGAACTTTGCTCAAAATCTGTCATTAGTCTGAAGTCTACTAGAGAATGAGTTCATGCATGAGTCCACCTCAACTATTTTGTGCTCATTTTATGCATCTTTTGAAATTCCTTTTTACAGTGGCTTCTCAGTGTAAGTGAGTCACGACTGCTTATCAAAATTTATGCTATTATCAGAGTATTTCTCCAGTAATCAGAGAATGTGAAAAGTCACCAAGAAAATTTTATTTTGCTTTTCTAATGCATATTACTTAGTACCAGCAATGCACTTGGGTCTTCCCTTCCATATACATTTTTCTCTAGATCTCAAAGGAGTACCTGATATTTATTTCTTTTCTTTACTTTTTATTTTGATAAGTGAGGCTTATCAGCACTTAGTACATCCATAAGATTTACCAATATCAGAACTTAACAGATAAGAAGCACTATTCTAGTTTTTGACTTAGTAATAAGATACACAAAGTAAACCTAACCAAGCTCAATATCAGAATTTGCTTGTGTTAAACTATTTCCACATAAACAATTACTTCAACCATGGGATCATTAGTATATTAGAGACTACTAGGTCAGCATCAGAACTGTTTGAAAGAGATATGTCCTAAGTCCAATCATGTATGCGGATTTAAGAATAACTTTTATATAATCTGTTTTGATTTCATTGATATTAATAAAAGACTTGTTTAGTTTTTTATTGCGGGATTTATCTATTTTAAGTGTTTAAATAAGATATACCACAGTTTAGAGTAAAGCTTTTTATGGATTGTGATGAGATAATAATAATGAGACCTAAAAGATGATAACTCTAAACTTAAATAGTTCCTGGTCGTAGGATTACTAACTGGTAATTAATAATCCATAAACATACTATGCTTGCTTCATTATGAAGGATGTCTATTCTCATAGACATTTGTGTGGTGACACTATAGCTAGTATGTAGGTGCTTATTATAGAATAAGTTCACTGAACATGACTCACACAGCTGAACAACTGATGGAGTTCACTCACGTGTCAGCAGATGTTCACATAGTGATAGTTGTACAAGTATATTTAGACTCGAGGTCATCATAGTCATCTTGTGTACACTGAATTATGCTTTGGTTTAGTTCTTAGTCTCTAGGGACAATTATAAGGGCTCTATGGGTATAGGAATTTGTACACGAAGATAGTGTATGATCAATAAAGGATCTACCCCTTCTAGTGAAGGAAGAGAATGTTCAATGTTGATGCACTTATGCTAGTTCAGGAATCTCTGGTCAGAGTGAAAGAAATTAGAAAGGAGTTTCTAATTTACATTAATTAGAACTAAGCATAGTGAATGGGAAAGCATATGATTAAATAAGATAGGCTTGACACAAGTTCCATGCCTTGTATTTACTCGTGACATTGCAGGGTAGAAGGAATTAATTGTATGGTAACTATTCACTGAATGGGTTCTTGGTATTCTAAGCAGTGAATTCGTATTATCCGGATAGTCGCGATATGCTGAGAAGTATCCCTCACGATGTAGAATAAATATGATTAATTAATTAATCATATTTAATGAATTAGAGAATTTATATAAATAATGATAAAATAATTTTATTATTATTTATTTCTACTACCGGCTTAATATTGAACCTACAAGGTCACACCATAAAAGAGAATAATTTAATGGTGGAGGAATTAATTAATAATGGCTGGTAATTATTTATTTATGAAATAAATAATTAATTAGCAAATTTAATAATTGATTAAATGAGATTTATTTAATTATAAATTAATTAAGAAAAGTTCTTAATATTATTAATTAAGAATTTAATTTTGGAAATTAAATCAAGTGAGAGAATTATTTCTAAAGTGTTTAGAAAAAGGATTAATAATTAAAAGGTGTTTTAATTATTAGTTAATAGGTTAATAAGAATAAAGGGTTAATAATAATAATATTTTATGGGAAAATTTTCAGCTAAAAATTTTGCCTATAAATATACTATTATAAACCCTTATTTTGCCTCAACCTAAAAAAAAGAAAAACCCTAATTCTCCCACCCCTTCCTCCTCCATCACATTGATCTCTTGGTGGATACCGGTGGAGTGCTTCACACTTGAGGAGTAGCTGATAGGGATCTCCGCTCTTCGTTCTTGGATCGCTTTTAAAGGTTAGAAACGATCCCTTATGATTTAATCACTATTTGTATGCCTTTATTTGGATTTTACAATAAGAAAATTGTTTTACCATGCTTTCGTGATGTATAAATTCCTACAATGGCATCAGAGCTTAGGTTGTATGCATATAGATCTATGATAAAAAAATTTAGAATTTTATGAGCTTGTATGAATTTATTATGATTTTTGCAAGTTATGTTATGGATTAATTATGATTGATTAGAAATTGTTCTCAAAATTGTTTTGACTATATATCTGAGTTCTACAAGTGTGGTAGATCGTCTGGGTATTTTTTTTCATAATTTTCTGATGTGTGGATTAATTATTATGATTTTTTGAAGTTGTTTTAATTAAAATTAGTAATTAAATATGTATATATAATCTGTTATGTATACATATATTGTTTACTGCTGTAATCAATCAAAAGGAGGGAGTACTGATGTAATGGGGTTGGCATGTCGTTCAAGGAGGCGGTGGCAGCTGTTAATAAATTTTTTTTTTCTGTCGGCTGCTGCAAGCGTATACAGGAGCACGCGGGAAAGGGTGTCGCGCATTCTGGGAATGCGTTACACCCTGTGGCGCATTCACAGAGTGTGTTACACCTTTTAATGTCTTAAAAGGGTTGTAACGCATTACCGGAATGCGTTACAGGGCTTGTAACGCGTTCCTGTAATGCGTTACAGCCCATCTGTTATTTTTATAATTTAATTTCTGGGAGTTTTGTAACTCCGTTTTGGGCGTGCAATATATCGTTGGATTCGTTTTTCCGAGACGGATCTAATGGAGTTGTCGAATATTTTTTATATAAAAGTTTTGAACTTTTTATATTCTCGAAAGTGTTTTAAAGCATGTTTTAATTATTTTAATTGCTTTTAAATGCTATAATAAATTCATACATCATTATATCAATGTATGACATGATATTGCTTGCATGCTTACTTGTTTATTTATTTTTTATATATGAGATATATGTCTATGTTTAGCATGCGATGATAGATTTAGGTGAACTTAAATCAATATAAGGCGTGCTCTAGAAAATCTATAATAGGAATCGTTTCTTGCCTTAACAATAATATTATGAATACAATCATAAGATTCTTGTGTTTATGAAACACGTAATTAAATATGAATTTTCAATATTGAGAGAAAGGATGATTCTGTCAAAAGCAGATTTCTATCTGTAAGAAAGGGGTATTAAGTGACGCATCTTGACAATGCTCCCCCCGATCTGGGAATCATCTGATTATCGATTATTGATTTGAAATATTTAATTTAAAAGGAAGAATCTTTTTATAATATGATTATGATTGTAACATAATATAATCCCTCTAAAATTAAATAATATCAAGTAGTAATTGGCCAATGACACAACGGGCTTGTGTCGGTCAAAGCCTTCCAACATGGTAGAAAGTAGTTCTTATTTTTAAATCATTGTCATTTCGTGCTACATAGAGATGTGTACATTGAATTAGAATCTAAAGGTCGGTACGTGCTGCAGCCGTGGGCCGTTGGAGACTGATTCAATTGTATGAAATGTTGGGTTAGACTTGACTTAGAATATTAAGTCTATCGTGCTACAGCCGTGACTCAATTATTCAAGAGGCTAAAGTTTTATTAGGGAATAACATAAGATATAATTGACAAGAGTTGTCTGCCTATTGAATATCACATGACGTTTCGTGCTACAACTGAGGTTGTGTGATGGAATGTAGGATCCCTATTCCCACTAGCATTATGAATGCTTAATTTTCACTTAGGGGTTGTATAAATTAGATAAACTAGTGGGAGCCACTTATGAATAAAGACCTGATTCATATAGTATTTTGAAATGAAATTGAATATTTTCTAAGTGTTGTTATGTGTTCATCATTTACAAATTTACTATATTCGTTATGTCTTATGCACTATCACTCCGGAGTATACTAGATGCTCACAAGTTGACTGGTCCTAATTTTGCTGACTGGCTTCGAAACTTGAGAATTGTTCTCAGGGTTGAGAAGCTGGAATATGTGCTTGACTCACCGAAGCCTACTGAACCTGCTAGCGATGCACATAATGATGAACATGTTGTGTATCGTAAGTGGATAGATGATGTAAATGTTGCTCAATGCATCATGCTAGCTTCCATGAACATTGAGCTACAGAAGCAACATGAGCATATGGATGCTCACACTATCCTTATGTATCTACAAGAGTTGTATGATGTGGCAGGGAGGACAGCTCGATATGAGATATCGAAGGAGCTGTTTGGTTGTAGGATGTCTGAGGGATCATCTGTGAATGACCATGTACTTAAGATGATCAATTTGATTGAACGTCTTGGACAACTTGGTTTTGCCATGGATGGAGAGCTGAGCCAAGACTTGGTCTTGCAATCACTTCTGAGTTCGTTCTCGCAGTTTGTTATGAACTTTCACATGAATAAGCTGGATGTCAGCCTGCCTGAACTCCACAATATGTTGAAGACTGCGGAATCGAATTTCCCCCCTAAGATGAGTTATGTTCTTCTAATTGGTGAAGGTTCCAATCCTAAGAAAAGGAAGAAGAACCCTTCCAAGAAGAAGAAAGTAGGTGAAAAAAAACCGATTCCACCAAAAGCTGAAGACCCCAAGAGCAAAGATGTTTGGTTTCACTGTAACAAGGTGGGGCACTGGGAGAGGAACTGCAAGGTTTACCTTGCAGAATTGAAGAAGAAGAAGGGTAGTGAGACTACCACTTCTGATTCAGGTATGTTCATGATCAAAGTTAATATGTCACCAAGTCAAATTTCTACTTGGGTATTAGATACCGCCTGTGGTTCTCATATTTGCAATTCGTTGCAGGGACTAAAGGGAAGTAGGACTCTTGAAGAAGATGAAGTGATTCTACGTATGGGCAATGGAGCAAGGGTTGCTGCCATATCTGTAGGATCATTTAGTTTATATATGCCTACGGGCAAGACTATTATTTTGAATAATTGTTATTACGTTCCCTCTATTGTGAGGAATATTGTTTCTATTCCTATGTTGGATTTGGATGATTTTTCATTTATTATTAAGAATAATGAATGTTCTATTCTTAGAGATAATATTCTTTATGGATGTGGTACTTTAAATAATGGTCTGTATGTATGTGACGTAGAGCATAATTTACTTCAGATTGAACAAACTAATAAAAGAAAAAGGGATGATGAAAATCTCACTTTCTTATGGCACTGCAGACTTGGTCATATTAGTGAAAATAGACTGCGGACATTGCATAAGGAAGGGTTACTTGACCCCTTTGATTTTGAATCATATCCTACATGCGAGTCTTGTCTATTGGGTAAAATGATCAAATCTCCATTTAGTGGACATGGTGAGAGGGCTGCAAATTTGCTAGGATTGGTACACACAGATGTATGTGGATCAATGTCTACGCAAGCCATGGGTGGATTTTCATACTTCATTACTTTCATAGATGATCGATCTAGATTCGGATATGTGTATTTGATGAAACAAAAGTCTGAAGCCTTTGAAAAGTTCAAAGAATATAAGCATGAAGTGGAGAAACAAACCAAACATAGTATTATAACTCTTCGATCAGATCGAGGTGGTGAATACTTGAATGGAGAGGTTCTAGATTATCTCAAAGAAAATGGTATAGTCTCCCAGTGGACTCCTCCATATACTCCACAGTTGAATGGGGTATCTGAAAGGAGAAATCGAACTTTGTTAGACATGGTTCGGTCCATGATGAGCTATGCGAATCTTCCAGTATTCCTATAGGGTTATGCATTGGAAACCTCATCATATTTACTGAATAAGGTGCCTTCCAAATATGTTCCTCAAACTCCATATGAGATATGGAAAGAAAGGAAACTGAGTCTTAAACACATTAAGATTTGGGGATGTCCAGCTTATGTCAAGAAAGTTGACCCAGATAAGCTGGAATCTCGATCCGTAAAATGTAATTTTGTGGGATATCCTAAAGAGACTTTAGGGTATTACTTTTACACCGATCATCGGGTGTTTGTCTCCAGACATGCTACCTTCTTGGAAAAGCATTTTATCCTTGAAGGAAATAGTGGGAGCAAAATTGAACTTGATGAAGTTCAAGAAGCACAAACTACTACGGATCAAGTGGAAACACCTGTTCAGACTGAACAACCTTCTGTGGAACAGCCCATTCGTAGGTCAGGGAGAGTGTCTCGCCAACCTAAGAGGTATTATGGCCTTGTCATTGAGAATGACAATGAGTTGTCAATCATTGATGATGACGACCCTGTGACCTATAATGAGGCTATGAGTAGTGTTGACTCAGAAAAATTGCATAGTGCCATGAAATCCGAAATGGAATCTTTGTATACCAACCAAGTATGGAATCTGGTTGAGGCGCCTGAAGGTGTTAAGCCTATTGGGTGCAAGTGGGTATACAAAAGAAAGATTGGAGCAGATGGCCAGGTGGAGACCTACAAGGCCAGGCTCGTGGCAAAAGGATTCAAACAAAGGCAAGGGATTGATTTTGATGAAACTTTTTCGCCTGTAGCCCTGTTAAAATCAATTCGGATTTTGCTTGTGATTGCTGCTTACTACGACTATTAGATCTGGCAAATGGACGTGAAAACGGCCTTCCTCAATGGAAACTTGAAGAGGAAGTGTATATGACACAGCCAACGGGTTTTCTTTCCAAGGGAAATGAACACCTAGTGTATAAGCTGCTGCGAACCATATATGGTTTAAAACAAGCTTCTCGTAGATGGAACATTCATTTTGATGAGACAATCAAAGAGTTTGGTTTTATCAAAAACATAGATGAACCATGTGTCTACAAGAAGGTTAGTGGGAGCGCGGTAACATTTCTTGTATTGTATGTGGATGACGTACTTCTTATAGGAAATGTTTTGCGACGCTTTCATCTGATTAGGGTGAAGAGGAGATGTCAACGTCAAGAGAGTTGACACACATAACAACATAGCAGACCCTTTAACAAAGCCACTTTCTCAAAGTCACTCTGATCGTCATAAAGACAAGATGGGTATTAGATACCAGAGTGATTGGCTTTTGTACAAGTGGGAGATTGAAAGAGATATGTCCTAAGTCCAATCATGTATGAGGATTTAAGAATAACTTTTATGTAATCTCTTTTGATTTCATTGATATTAATAAAAGACTTATTTTGTTTTTTTATTGCGGGCTTTATCTATTTTAAGTGTTTAAATAAGATATACCACAGTTTAGAGTAAAGCTTTTTATGGATTGTGATGAGATCATAATAATGAGACCTAAAAGATGATAACTCTAACCTTAAATAGTTCCTGGTCGTAGGATTACTAAATGGTAATTAATAATCCGTAAAGATCGGTACATACTATGCTTGCTTCATTATGAAGGTTGTCTGTTCTCATAGACATTTGTGTGGTGCACTATAGCTAGTATGTAGTGCTTATTATTGAATAAGTTCACTGAACATGACTCACACAGCTGAACAACTGATGAAGTTCACTCACGTGTCAGCAGATGTTCACATAGTGATAGTTGTACAAGTATCTTTAGACTTGAGGTCATCATAGTCATCTTGTGTACACTGAACTATGCTTTGGTTTAGTTCTTAGTCTCCAGGGACAATTATAAGGGCTCTACTGGGTATAGGAATTTGTACTTGAAGATAGTGTATGATCAATAAAGGATCTACCCCTTCCAGTGAAGGAAGAGAATGTTCAATGCTGATCCACTTATGCTAGTTCAGAAATCTCTGGCCAGAGTGAATGAAATTAGAAAGGAGTTTCTAAAACAGAGAAGAAGACACAGGCATCGTCGATTGTTGGTGAAGATGGTGTTGGACTGCTGTGTTGATTTCAAATGAAATTGACACAAAAATGGAGCAAAACGTAGTTGAATTGAGGGGTAATTAGGATGGCCGGAAAAGAGGTTGGTAACCCAAATCCTCACTGGATTCTGGGTTCATACCGACCCTTTTTCTGTTCTTGCAGACCCGGTTTCAACCCGGTTTAAAACCCGGTTTTGATCCAACTAAACCCAAATCTATTTACTGAAACTTGTTTCTGGAAAATTATTTTTATTTTTATTATTTATAAAATCAGTTTTTATATATTTTATAAATTGATTAATTAATTATTTAATTAATTGATATATATTATAAATAATTCTGAAATATTTTCTAAAACTCAGATTTAATTATTTCTTTCTTTATTTATTATTTATTTTAAAATGATTAATTATTTTGATAATAATCAAATAATTTTCAATAAATCATAATAAATACATTTTAATTCCTAGAATTATGAAGAAATCATTTTTAATTCTGATTTTCCCAAATAATTATTTAAAAATATTTTAGGATCCAATAATTAGTAAAAATTATTTATATTGAATAATAAATTGATTTATCTGTAATTATCTAATATTAATCAAACCGTTTATCCGATTCGAGCAAAACGAAAGCCCTTTTACTCAAAAAAATGATCTATTTTCATTAAAAACAATATTAAATCCTAATTTCTCTTAGAAACTAGTTGACTTTTTATATTTATTCAATTATAAGCCTTATCGCGTATAGAGATGAGTCCGATAAATTTCAAAAAATAGGAAACGAGTCGGATAATGATTAGTTAAGCGCATAGCGAGTCGATTTCGATTCCAAAAATTATTTTAAACCTAAAATGACTATGTGACTTATGTTCTTATGTGTATTATGTGGTTAATCGAGTCTTATATGTTAATAATTATTATACGAGTCAATAATATGCGTATGGGTTGACGGTAAGAGCTATATGGAGTCAGTTTGAGACGTGATGAGGATACGGGATGACTAAATAGGTGTATTTCTTTGATAAAAGCAGAGCCAGCAAGGCGAGTCGTGCCGGTGATAGACGACAGTGAAGTACTTGGAGTAAATCGCGTGAAAGGCAAGTTTTTCCCCTATTCTAATTTCAGAATAGTGACATTACTTCAGATTCTAATCACACTTGAAAACTTTTGATTCCTAATCATAAACACTTATACACAATTGTTATTATTTCATTCATATTTCATTTCGATTCCTGATTTCTCCTTTTCCGTTGAAATCTCTATTCATATTCCCATAGTTATACATATATATTGATATATTCTAGTATTGGAATATATCAAGGCATACCGATTGTTCCGGTTGCTCCACTATGGACTGGATAGTGACGTTTGGGATTAAGTTTACACTTGATCCTAAGGACCGGAAATTAACCGGATCATTGGGATGGGTCGTAGAGCCTGGTTACCCGACTGGATCTATATAGTGAGATATAGATCTGCACTGTATCCTGGCTTATCAGGTATAGGTGCGAACTTGTTGTTGAGTGGCATTTATGACACTTTATTACACTCCTTAAAGATTTGAATTGGCGTAAATGTACTCAAGTTGTTGGTGTTTTAATGTATTTTCTAGTGTTTTTGTATTTCAGGCATTATTCTAAGAATCAGGTGAATTAGCATTATTTTGGTTCTAATATGGTGTTAGGATGATGTCCAAAGAATAAAGCTCTGAAAGCCAACTCGATTGCAGCGAGAATTAAACAAATTCGGAAGTTTTTCCAAAAGCACGGCGCGCCCGCGCTGGTCTAGCGCGCGGCCGCGCCCATTTGTCAGAAAGCCAGTGCGCCCGCACTGATGAAGCGCGAGATTGCGCCGGGTCGGGATCCCAGAATCCTGATTCTAGTTGATTTACAATTGGAGGACTTCTATCTTGCATGGGCTGCTATATATACTTAATTAAAGAACATTTTCTAGAGAGACAGATATACCAGAGCACAAGGAGAGCCGTAAGAAGACCGGGTTAGAACGATTCAACGAAGACGAAGAAGATCTTATTTTTAATTATAAATCTTTGTTCTAAGTTATAACTTGGATGCTAGTTTTCTTATTTGTCAACGTTACTCTTGTTTCGTACTTTGTTTAATTATTTATTCAGTATAAAAACTACGTTTATTATACCTGTAATAACCCCAATTTTTGGGAAATTTTTGAAACCCTTATGAATAGTGTTTTTGCTGAATGAGAAAACTTTTCATGCCACACTATGTAGGGGTTCTGATATGGATATTCTGAGATTTTATTAGTACTTTATATGGGATATAAGTGTATGTAAAGATCGTCAGAATCCAAATCCGAACACTTTGATTTTTCCCGGAAATTCACAAGATACGGAGAGAATTGAGTATAAGGTAACAGGATAAAAAGGATTTAAATTAAAGGATTATAGGAGAGGATCATAAAACGAATATAATATATTGAGAAAGGTTAAGGGAACCTAAGTAATAAGATCCCGGGTATGATCCCTCAAACGATAAACGAGAACGAAAGATAAGCGAACCGTAAAACAAATAAGTGACCAAGAGACAAGCTTGTACAAGAAGCCAGGGATTGTGACATCATCAAACCACAAGGTGTGGACAAGTGGGAGCATTATGACATGTGCAAGGTGACATAAGCATGACATGAGAAGGAAGGAGGTGTGGTGGCTTTGTAACCACACAAATTCAAGGGCAAGAAGGTAATTGACTAAAGCAAGCACAAAAACCAAGCAACCAAGCCAAGCAAATCATTTTTCATCAAAATCAAAAAGAAACCAAGGCATTGTTCTTCATGCTCTCGGCCAAAACAGAATCAGAACACTAAAACTGCTGTATCTCCTTCATTTCTCACTCAAATATTGTGTTCTATAGCTCATTGGAAAGGTATTGAGATGACCTACAACTCTTGTTCACAAGTCTCGTCCAAATAATCATGGTAAGACCCTCATTTTTACAGTTCTTTAAATCGGACTTTTAGAAACTTCAAAGCCTAACTTTGTGTTCTTGATTTCTTTGGAAAGATCAAGCTTGTAGGAGGCTCCCTAAGGCTTCCTAGCAACTTAACACCTCCCAAGGAAGGTATAAACTTCAAACCCTAGCCTTTACTTTATTTGTTAGTAAGTTTAATGGTTGGTGTTGTGAAATGAGAAGCATGGATTGTGATTATTAGTAGTTTGGTTTGATTTGGAAGTGTTTTTGGTAATTGAAGCTTGATTATAGTTCATAGGTCGTGATTGTGGTTGTTTGAGTTGAAAACCTTGGAGATTATGGACTGATGTGGTATGGTTTAGGTGAAGTTTTGTTGTATTGATGGTTATGAGTTGGTTGGTGGTTAATTGGAGTAGTTTAAACATTGGTAATCGCGTAAACATAGCCGTCGTAACGTCCGATTTTCTTTGGACTGTTTTTGTGCATAACATTAGGACCCGAGAACCCCCTGCTAGATTATGACCACTGCCATGTTTAGATAGATCATGTTACGAGCTTCGTTTTGATATGTAGTTCGTTTGATTCCGATGCACGGTTTAGGAGAAACGACCGTTTCAAGTAACGGCGTTTCGCGAACGAAACTTTTCCCCTCGCCTTACTTTGAAACATAGGTTAAAGACCAAAAAGGGTTAATTAATGCATGAAACATTTATGGTAAGTGTGTTAGGCAGTTGGTAAGACACTCGCGAAGGAATCGCCTTAAAACTTGTAAAGATTAAATTATTAAAAATGGTGGAGCCGAGGGTACTCGAGTGACTTAAGAGAATCAGTAAGCGCAAAACGAGCGTTAGAGTCTGAGTTGGTTAGAGTATAGATTTACAAGTGACTTTGGTTTAATTCCAACTTACTTGTTGTTTATAGGTTACCAGACTCATCCCGAGCCATTCGTAACCCTCAGTCGCTCAGGCAAGTTTTCTACCCGATATATTGTTGTTGTGATGTAAATATATGTATATGCATTATCTTGTGATAGTGCATGATTGTTATTAGCAAATTTTGCGATATATTGGAGCATGCTGATATGGTATATATGCATGTCTGTTTCGTAATCTGGTTATCTATCTGTTGATTTCAATGCTTATAGTTGCATAATACCTATGCTAGAAATAAGCA
The DNA here is from genome assembly GCF_009905375.1 of Apium graveolens. Classification (NCBI taxonomy): domain Eukaryota; kingdom Viridiplantae; phylum Streptophyta; class Magnoliopsida; order Apiales; family Apiaceae; genus Apium; species Apium graveolens. Next base: position 192,713,198 of record NC_133652.1, read on the forward strand.
AGTAGTTGCGTATACCCTTAGTATAAGGGTAAAAGGTGAACATATTTCTAAACCGGGAGTCGATGTTCCCGAGTATATTATATATATATATATATATTTATATATATATATGGATATAGTTTTTAAAACTATGGATCGAATAAGGTTTATTCGATACCTTTATTTTACTTAATTGAATATTAATTTGAGTATTCATTCGAGGGCTTATGACTCAGTTTATATTATTATTGAATATTACTTGGATATTCATTTGAGGATGTATGACTCCTTTATTTTATGAATATTATTTATAGTATTCATTCGAGGTATTATGACTCCGCTTATTACTTAATAATATTCTTTATTGTATTAAAGAATAAGGTGTCGATAATCAAACTTACTTTTGATTATTCAAATAAAGATATTACTTTCGTATAAGTATATCTTTGATTATTTGCTATTCATTTCAAGTATAAGTTTTAATACTTCTACTTCAATTATTTTATAAAGATTATTCTTTATGGGAATATTATTTAAATAATAATATTCAGACATTTTCTAAATATTCTGGGGACTGATTTACTTCATTAAATCAGCTTCACTCGAAACATTCTTAAAAATGTTTTGCGAGTCTTCAAAATGATTTTTTTAAAAGTTAGAGCGGATCCCAAAACTCATTTTTTTTAAGATCCTCCTTTCGAAGGGGATTTAAATACTCGCTCAAAACCTGAGGGATCCGGCTCTGTGGTGTGTTTTATATTCGCAACAAGGTTGCTGTTTTGATAAATGAATTGATTACTTACCCAACACTCGGGAAGTAAAATTCTTGGAACAAGTTAATCCATTAACAGGCATCGCCTGGGAAATATCGGTGAGTTCTCCTTTCCAAATAGATACGACTTCTTGGTGGAGCCGTATCAACAAGTTTCTGCTTGGGGAAAGTGGGGACAAGCTTTACGTTTCAGAGTCATGGATTTCATCTGAACTAGGAGTGGCATAAGTGGCCGAGTAGCGCCGGCCCAGCCTTATTATATTGGCCTAAATGGCCTGGAAGTTCCGCTAAGGCGGTCCATTCCTTAGGAGTTCAGTGTTCGGTTGACAAGTAAATCCGACAAGTTCTCCTCTACATGTATAAAATGGTGGGGTTGTACTACTACGACTGATCATCGTAAGTGGTCTTCCTGGCGCGGCAAACTCCCGTAATGAGTTCATCATCCAATTGGATAATTTCTGCAACACTACCCAGAGCACTTCGATAGAAAGGCTACGGTTGGGCGATTGTTGAGTGTTGGCAGGGTCAAGTTTTCAAAATGATGTTTACATCAAATGAAGTATCTCGTAACTTCATTTTATTTTGATAATATTTTAAAGATTTAATCTATTCAAATCTTGCCTTATAGTCTCATCTATGTGATGAACTTTTGAAGCTAATTATAACTTGAACGGTGGTAGTTCAAGTAGTATTTGGGAAAGATATAAGTATATTGGGGTATCTTGTAACTTCGTCTTTTAAACTTATATCTAATTAATAATTGTCTTATGAATGACAAAGATTTTCAGAAAAACGTTGAGACAAGGTTAGATATATGAGATCACCTTGCAACGATATTTTTTTTTATACAGTTATACACTGGGACTTTGTGTATATTGTGCATGGAAGAGGACTTCCAATATATTGAAAAGTATATATGTATATATATATATACTGAATATTTTGCGACTTCATCGCATTAAGATATCAACTTGGTTCATTTCTTTTGACCAAGACTTTCATGAGTACTATGAGAAGGCTCATATATTGTTAATCATTATACATATTATTTTGGTGGGCTTGCTGCTCACCCTTGCTTTCTTCTTTCATCACACAACATCAGATAGACAAGATGAACCGGACCAAGCTCCCAATTCGCAAGAGGTTAGGAGACGTTCCGCAGTTTTCTAGAAGCACTGATGCCGCCATAGCTGAGGTAGGAACTACCAATAGGCTAGGCTTTCAACTTTTGATGTATCAGATTATGTATATTTATGAATTGTAATAATGGCAAAGAAATGTAAATTTATTCAGAAACCTGTTTAAGGTGTATTGGCATATAATTGTGGAATAAAACGACTTGTGATTATTTTTGGATATTCATCTCTGAGACTATAACTTGTGGTGTGTGTGTTTATTGTGGGGTCACAGTACAGAGTAGTTGATTATTTATTAAGATTGGGTGTTGTTAAGGGAAATGGAACTCGTGACAACCCGGATCCCCGACCCCAGATTTGGGGGTGTTACAGAAATGGTATCAGAGCCAAGCGTTATAAACCTCAGAGATGATGGGACGTTAAGATAATAAGTTCACTAAGATAATAAGAACTCTTGCCAAGTTCATAGTCGGACTACCTAACGTAGTACTGACAGTTAAAACCCTTATGGGAACCCTTATAAATGTAGCGATAGAAGCGTAGTTCGTTATCGTATATGGTAGCGGGACTCCGAACCCTGAAGTTGAGGAACATCAACGCGATGATGTTTTATTACTAATTGGAGATCAGATTGTGGATCCAATTTAGCGTCCTAACGCAGGACCGGATGATGTTGATATTGAGGATGTAGCGGTTGAGGATATTGTCCTAGAAGGGATAGTTGCTGAGGAGGATCCCATGGAGGATCCTGACGAGATTGGATAAAGGACCACTGATGAATTGATGACCCTGGTTGGGTCGACTACCAGAGGTAGGATTGGCCGGTCACTACCAGAGGTTCGTTCAAGTTTGTAAAGATAGTAGCCCCTTTAACGTGGCTTACTCATAAGACTGAGAAGTTCGAATAGACAGAGAAATGCGAGAACAGCTTTTAAGAACTGAAGCAAAGGTTGGTGACGGCCCCTATGTTGGCGTTTCCGGATGGAAAAAGGAGATTTTGTGATTTGTAAGTGACGCTTCGCATAAGGAATTAGGGTGCTTCTTAGCACAGCAAGATAATCGCGTCTGCGTCAAGACAATTAAGGTAATATGAAATTCGATATCCCCGCCCATGAGCTTAGGCTCGTGGCAATAGTTTTACCCTAAAGATTGGAGGCACTACTTGTATGGAGAGAAGTGCGAGAATTACCTAAGCCATAAGTGCTCTAGTACATTCTTACGTAGAAAGAGCTCAACATACGCCAGATGAGGCGGTTAGAGCTAATCAAGAATTATGATTGGGAGATTCTTTAACATTCGGGGAAAGCCAATATGGTGGCTGATGCCATTAGTAAAAAGGAGAGACTCAAGATGATAATGTCTTTGGGAGAGTTAATAAGAGATTTTGAGAAAATGGAAATAGTAGTGAAGGTAACCGGAGCCGGTACCGAAAAGCTGTTTGAGATTGTAATAGAGACCGAATTATTGGAAAAGAGCATATTGTGCCAGAAAAAGGTGATGAATGAAGGCAGAGAGCCAACAAATAAATATGAGATTAATACTGAGAAAGATGATAAGGGAATAATGAGGTATTCCTATAGAATTTGGGTTCCGAAAGTTCAAGAGCTTAAGGATGAGAACTTAGATGAGAGCCATAGTTTGAGGAATAGGATTTAGGGCAAACCCAGAGTGTGATAGTCAGGGAGGTTGCCATCAAGAAAGAAAGAACCCATAACATAATAGAGTGGAAAACAAGGTTTTTAATGTATAAGATAACCCCGATTATGGGAGAAGGTTGAAACATTTCATACTAAGGAAACAGAAAGTCGAGTAAGGAAAGGAGACCCGAGACGGTACTCCTATATGGCAATTTATGGACCTGTCTAGACATAACTTAGACTATTATCCCCAACCACCACCCTGAGGGGACAATGCGGCAGGAAATTCTTTCATGACCTTTAAATCGTTAAGCTCTCAGAGTTCCAAGGAACATGTTGACCTAGTCGAGGCAAGAGCCTGGCTAAAGGAAATATAGGAATCATTTGAGATTCTAAATGATTGACGAATCACAAAAGACTGTTTTTATCACTCACCCTCCTAAGAGAGAGACCACCTGCTGGTGAAAGGCCAAGGAAGGCACGGAGCAAGAGATTATAATAAACTGATTTAAGTCCAGTCAATTGTTTTCGGGAAAGTAATTCCCAAAGATAAGGAGATAGTGTAAAAGCTTTAGAGTCAGAACAAAGGCAGAGGAGTATGATAAATTATGAATCTAAGTTGTAAAAGTTGTCAAGATTCGTTCTGAGGATACGAATCCAGAATGACGGGATGTTTGAAATCAATGCTTATGTTGTGTTAGTTCATGAAATAATGATAAGGAAGTTGGGTATGAGGAAACCCTAAAGACTCGTAGTAATAGACATAGAAAAGTAAGTAATCGTCAGGATGAGGGTGATTCACCATGAGTTAAAATTGATGGTTGAGGGCATAAGAGATACATATATATTATCCCCTGTAAGTTGGGAGGATTCGAAGAAACCTTGAGATAGTTCGAAGGATAAATAATGAGACGCGGATAGACTGAGGAGACAAGAAAGTAAGAAATCAAGAAAATTGGATGAAGGAAGTGACCTTCAAGAATGTGAAGTGTAAGACCGGTGGCTTGATACCCAGGAAGGGAGACGCCAGGTATGAAAGATATCCCAACATTGAGATGACTGTTGAGATAAACAACAAAAGTAAATAAGGATTTATTAAGAAGAAGTTCACGTTGAACACGACCAATATCTTCCAGATCATCCATGTGATCATTACCAAATCAGGAAAGAAAAGCGGATAACCATTTTTATCTTTTGGAGGCCATGTGGATTGACCTTAACTTGAATAAGGATGCTATTGTGAAATTCGGTATAGACTATCGAGGTGGAAATGATTGAATAAGATACCCTTATCAGGGATATATGACTTTATTTATCCATGGAAGGATGCTTGTACCTTTTTAAAGGTGGAATTAAGGATAGAACATCGGTAACTTAAAACGAATCCTAGGGGAATGCATAAAGGTTGGCATTTCACCCTTAATAGGGATAGTATGAGTTTTGACAGTATGAATTGGAAAGGATTAAGGTAATAATAACCTTTAAGGATCAGTGGAGAAATTTTTTAGAAGTATATAGACAATGGTTCTAGTATCAGTAAATGGTATTTTGATATGCCCTGTATATAGGGAATACAGGAGGAACGATTGAAGGATAACCTTAGAGGTTTTACAAGGAGAAAGGAAATATTCGAAATTCTCAAGAATAAAAATGTTGATAAAGGAAATATGACATAATTATAATGATGCCAAGTGGGGCACGTGTTAAACCACGAGAAAGTATGGATCGAACCAGTAAAGGTCGAAATTATTCAGGGCAATTAAGACTTAAGATAAAAGATGTTCTAAGTATGATTGAGAGTCAGTCGTGACAGTGATTAACCTCTAACGACTGAGGCAATAACTTATGGAAAAATGGTGATATTTTTTTTTACTCATCAGATTTTAAGGAATACATCTTCACAAAAGCAGTGATTGAAATAAGGTAGAAAATTTATTTGGAGGTGGTTAAAATGACATTGACTATAAGGAAATTTTAATATCAGGAAAGGCCAAAGAGGTGGCCGACACTTTAAAGGTAAGAGGATAATTATAGGCGCTTGTGCCAGAGGAATACAGTGATGATGGTTAAAACTGTGAAGGTTGTATTATGGTTTGGAAGATTGACATTCCTTCTGATGACTGTGTAATACCCAACCGTAATAGTAGTTGGTAAAAGTTTAATTCGTGTAATCACCATGAACGGGCTATCTATCTTAGGAGGTCCTATCTTGGGATAAGCCAGGACCATGTTTCCAAAAGGACTAGACGAACCTTTGAGTTAAGTCTTCTATTTAAGGCATATGATTAAGAATGGTATTAACCTGCTATCGTTGCTTTGATTGAAACTCTTCTGCAATTTTATCTGCTTCACGTCATGAATGTACGTCAGGATCAGGAGTGTTCTTCATGAATCAAGAACGGTGATCATGTTACCTCCTTAGAAGAATTCGATATGATATGAATGGACTCCGTATGGTTAGCTATTAAAACTTCATGGAAAACGAATGACTACAGTAGGTCAACGGTGGGCCATAGTAATGTAGGAATGATTCTGAGAGTAATGAGCTGATTACTTACAACCGTGAGAGTTGTATTGGAATGGATGTTGAGAGTAAGTACCACTAATCGGGTCGTGGTGGTGTATAAGTTATCATTGATAGACTAATTAAGTCAATTATCTACCTATGATATATTTATTCCTTCTTATCGATAAAGAGTAGTATTACCCATACGAAGAAGGTTGCGGTATAGAAATGGATTCTAGTAACGATGAGGTCTAGAATGAGATCCCAGATTCGATTTTCGATATCGAGGGAGTTTTAAAGGTGATTGTGTATAAGCTCGAAGAAGAGCATGGGTCCATAGAATGATGGACGGAATAGAAATATTTAGGCATGGGAAATACGATGCTATAATACTTGATGCTGATATAAATACGTTTATGTTTTGTTCTCCTATGACAAACCTCTATAATTCAGAGGTAGGTTCCAAGCCAGATATTTTGTGGCAGTATATATATATATATATTTTTTATATATACAATTCTCTTCAGTTCGTTCTTTTCTCTTCTTTTCATTTCATGTAATCTGAGAAGAACAACCCTTCCAGAAGGGGAGGTATTGCCGAATGACTATCTATCTGTGTGATAGAAGCCTAGTAGGATACCATCTATTGTTTAATTGCTTGTCAAGTACTAAAGGCTGGCCACCTTCTGTACTAACTATGCAATATAACAAGTGTTCATGATCATAGTGATCTCTCAACAAATTCCTTTACTTCTATTTGATTGATCAAATTTTGGAAAATAGAAACAACTGAAAAAGGAGTAATAAAGTAGTGGTAGTATGCGGAATGGAAACACATTCGTGATACTAAGGTTGTCGTGGTCATTAAAAGGTTATAGAACGCTAACGAGCAAAAGTATAACTAGTATAATATTAGGAACGGAAGGTTGTAGCGATTACGAACTAGAAAAGAATGGGTATTAAGAAGCAAAAGCTCTAATGCTAAACGCTATAATGAGAGTCTGTGCAATAGACTTGAAAGAATTTGGAATGATCACTTAACGCGGATTTAGTTATATCACGACAATAGATCATATGTCATTATCGAGGTGTCACCTTATGAGATCCTTGAGGGAAGATAATGTCGATCTCCCTTATGTTAGGATGAAGTTGTAGAGCGCAAGATGCTCGGACCCGCAGTAGTCCAAAGGACCAGGGATATAATAGATCTAATCAGAGGACGGCTGGTAGTAACCCAAGATGGACATAAGAGGTATGCTGATTTGACTCAAAAAAGGACAAAGAGTATGAAATAGGGGGCCTAGTAATGTTATAGGTATCCCCTTAGAAACCCTTGAAAAGGATTGATGAGGTTCGGAAAGAAAGGAAAGCTAAGTCTACAATTTGTTGGACCCTTGGATATATTAAGACGTTTGGGAAGTTAGCATAGGAGCTAGCCCTACCCCCGAACCTGTAGCAAGTTCATAACGTGTTCCACGTATCAATGTTATGGAAGTGTAATTCGGATGCCAGACAAATAGGGGCATATGAGCGCATAGACATGCAACCAGACGTAACCTATATGGAGCAACCAGGAAGGGTATAGAGTAAAAAGGAACGAGTGCTTAGGAGAAGGGTTATCAAACTAGTAAGAGTTTGATGGTAGAACCACAATGTGGGAAAATTTACTCGAGAGTTAGAAAGTGCAATGCTAAGAGAGTATCCCTATTCACTTTCTATCTGATTCCGGGACGGAATCCTTTTAAGGAGGGGAGACTGTAATAACCCCAATTTTTGGGAAATTTTTGAAACCCTTATGAATAGTTTTTTTGCTGAATGAGAAAACTTTTCATGCCACACTATGTAGGGGTTCTGATATGGATATTCTGAGATTTTATTAGTACTTTATATGGGATATAAGTGTATGTAAAGATCGTCAGAATCCAAATCCGAACACTTTGATTTTTCCCGGAAATTCACAAGATACGGAGAGAATTGAGTATAAGGTAACAGGATAAAAAGGATTTAAATTAAAGGATTATAGGAGAGGATCATAAAAGGAATATAATATATTGAGAAAGGTTAAGGGAACCTAAGTAATAAGATCCCGGGTATGATCCCTCAAACGATAAACGAGAACGAAAGATAAGCGAACCGTAAAACAAATAAGTGACCAAGAGACAAGCTTGTACAAGAAGCCAGGGATTGTGACATCATCAAACCACAAGGTGTGGACAAGTGGGAGCATTATGACATGTGCAAGGTGACATAAGCATGACATGGGAAGGAAGGAGGTGTGGTGGCTTTGTAACCACACAAATTCAAGGGCAAGAAGGTAATTGACTAAAGCAAGCACAAAAACCAAGCAACCAAGCCAAGCAAATCATTTTTCATCAAAATCAAAAAGAAACCAAGGCATTGTTCTTCATGCTCTCGGCCAAAACAGAATCAGAACACTAAAACTGCTGTATCTCCTTCATTTCTCACTCAAATATTGTGTTCTATAGCTCATTGGAAAGGTATTGAGATGGCCTACAACTCTTGTTCACAAGTCTCGTCCGAATAATCATGGTAAGATCCTCATTTTTACAGTTCTTTAAATCGGACTTTTAGAAACTTCAAAGCCTAACTTTGTGTTCTTGATTTCTTTGGAAAGATCAAGCTTGTAGGAGGCTCCCTAAGGCTTCCTAGCAACTTAACACCTCCCAAGGAAGGTATAAACTTCAAACCCTAGCCTTTACTTTATTTGTTAGTAAGTTTAATGGTTGGTGTTGTGAAATGAGAAGCATGGATTGTGATTATTAGTAGTTTGGTTTGATTTGGAAGTGTTTTTGGTAATTGAAGCTTGATTATAGTTCATAGGTCGTGATTGTGGTTGTTTGAGTTGAAAACCTTGGAGATTATGGACTGATGTGGTATGGTTTAGGTGAAGTTTTGTTGTATTGATGGTTATGAGTTGGTTGGTGGTTAATTGGAGTAGTTTAAACATTGGTAATCGCGTAAACATAGCCGTCGTAACGTCTGATTTTCTTTGGACTGTTTTTGTGCATAACATTAGGACCCGAGAACCCCCTGCTAGATTATGACCACTGCCATGTTTAGATATATCATGTTACGAGCTTCGTTTTGATATGTAGTTCGTTTGATTCCGATGCACGGTTTAGGAGAAACGACCGTTTCAAGTAACGGCGTTTCGCGAACGAAACTTTTCCCCTCGCCTTACTTTGAAACATAGGTTAAAGACCAAAAAGGGTTAATTAATGCATGAAACATTTATGGTAAGTGTGTTAGGCAGTTGGTAAGACACTCGCGAAGGAATCGCCTTAAAACTCGTAAAGGTTAAATTATTAAAAATGGTGGAGCCGAGGGTACTCGAGTGACTTAAGAGAATCAGTAAGCGCAAAACGAGCGTTAGAGTCTGAGTTGGTTAGAGTATAGATTTACAAGTGACTTTGGTTTAATTCCAACTTACTTGTTGTTTATAGGTTACCAGACTCATCCCGAGCCATTCGTAACCCTCAGTCGCTCAGGCAAGTTTTCTACCCGATATACTGTTGTTGTGATGTAAATATATGTATATGCATTATCTTGTGATAGTGCATGATTGTTATTAGCAAATTTTGCGATATATTGGAGCATGCTGATATGGTATATATGCATGTCTGTTTCGTAATCTGGTTATCTATCTGTTGATTTCAATGCTTATAGTTGCATAATACCTATGCTAGAAATAAGCAAGTAGTTGCGTATACCCTTAGTATAAGGGATAAAAGGTGAACATATTTCTAAACCGGGAGTCGATGTTCCCGAGTATATTATATATATATATATATTTATATATATATATGGATATAGTTTTTAAAACTATGGATCGAATAAGGTTTATTCGATACCTTTATTTTACTTAATTGAATATTAATTTGAGTATTCATTCGAGGGCTTATGACTCAGTTTATATTATTATTGAATATTACTTGGATATTCATTTGAGGATGTATGACTCCTTTATTTTATGAATATTATTTATAGTATTCATTCGAGGTATTATGACTCCGCTTATTACTTAATAATATTCTTTATTGTATTAAAGAATAAGGTGTCGATAATCAAACTTACTTTTGATTATTCAAATAAAGATATTACTTTCGTATAAGTATATCTTTGATTATTTGCTATTCATTTCAAGTATAAGTTTTAATACTTCTACTTCAATTATTTTATAAAGATTATTCTTTATGGGAATATTATTTAAATAATAATATTCAGACATTTTCTAAATATTCTGGGGACTGATTTACTTCATTAAATCAGCTTCACTCGAAACATTCTTAAAAATGTTTTGCGAGTCTTCAAAATGATTTTTTTAAAAGTTAGAGCGGATCCCAAAACTCATTTTTTTTAAGATCCTCCTTTCGAAGGGGATTTAAATACTCGCTCAAAACCTGAGGGATCCGGCTCTGTGGTGTGTTTTATATTCGCAACAAGGTTGCTGTTTTGATAAATGAATTGATTACTTACCCAACACTCAGGGAAGTAAAATTCTTGGAACAAGTTAATCCATTAACAGGCATCGCCTGGGAAATATCGGTGAGTTCTCCTTTCCAAATAGATACGACTTCTTGGTGGAGCCGTATCAACAAGTTTCTGCTTGGGGAAAGTGGGGACAAGCTTTACGTTTCAGAGTCATGGATTTCATCTGAACTAGGAGTGGCATAAGTGGCCGAGTAGCGCCGGCCCAGCCTTATTATATTGGCCCAAATGGCCTGGAAGTTCCGCTAAGGCGGTCCATTCCTTAGGAGTTCAGTGTTCGGTTGACAAGTAAATCCGACAAGGTTCTCCTCTACATGTATAAAATGGTGGGGTTGTACTACTACGACTGATCATCGTAAGTGGTCTTCCTGGCGCGGCAAACTCCCGTAATGAGTTCATCATCCAATTGGATAATTTCTGCAACACTACCCAGAGCACTTCGATAGAAAGGCTACGGTTGGGCGATTGTTGAGTGTTGGCAGGGTCAAGTTTTCAAAATGATGTTTACATCAAATGAAGTATCTCGTAACTTCATTTTATTTTGATAATATTTTAAAGATTTAATCTATTCAAATCTTGCCTTATAGTCTCATCTATGTGATGAACTTTTGAAGCTAATTATAACTTGAACGGTGGTAGTTCAAGTAGTATTTGGGAAAGATATAAGTATATTGGGGTATCTTGTAACTTCGTCTTTTAAACTTATATCTAATTAATAATTGTCTTATGAATGACAAAGATTTTCAGAAAAACGTTGAGACAAGGTTAGATATATGAGATCACCTTGCAACGATATTTTTTTTATACAGTTATACACTGGGACTTTGTGTATATTGTGCATGGAAGAGGACTTCCAATATATTGAAAAGTATATATGTATATATATATATACTGAATATTTTGCGACTTCATCGCATTAAGATATCAACTTGGTTCATTTCTTTTGACCAAGACTTTCATGAGTACTATGAGAAGGCTCATATATTGTTAATCATTATACATATTATTTTGGTGGGCTTGCTGCTCACCCTTGCTTTCTTCTTTCATCACACAACATCAGATAGACAAGATGAACCGGACCAAGCTCCCAATTCGCAAGAGGTTAGGAGACGTTCCGCAGTTTTCTAGAAGCACTGATGCCGCCATAGCTGAGGTAGGAACTACCAATAGGCTAGGCTTTCAACTTTTGATGTATCAGATTATGTATATTTATGAATTGTAATAATGGCAAAGAAATGTAAATTTATTCAGAAACCTGTTTAAGGTGTATTGGCATATAATTGTGGAATAAAACGACTTGTGATTATTTTTGGATATTCATCTCTGAGACTATAACTTGTGGTGTGTGTGTTTATTGTGGGGTCACAGTACAGAGTAGTTGATTATTTATTAAGATTGGGTGTTGTTAAGGGAAATGGAACTCGTGACAACCCGGATCCCCGACCCCAGATTTGGGGGTGTTACAATACCATACTTTCATCGGAACCTACGTTGATGATGAGTCCGATTATGGGCTAATCGTTATCGTGGGGTTCTATCGGATTTATTTATGGATTTTTTTAGTTAATTTGTTTCGATACCTTAGTGTGTGGTGATTGTATGATAACCTAGTATTGGTTGTGCTTATTCGTTTTATGAGCATCGCGAACTTATAAGATAGCGTGTTATGAAGCGACAGTGAATTTAAGGATATATAACTTGCCATGCTAGCATAGGTTCATGTGTTATTGTTATGAATGGTTCGTAGGTAATTTTAACCATCTTACTTGCCTTATGTAATCACGATAGATAACTTGTGCTTTAAACCTTTATGTTGTCAAATTCTATAGACATATAGGGTCTCAATATAATTGGTGTCTATTTAGCTTCTATCTATTTTGTGGATGTCTGGTAGTATGGTATTCGTGCAACAAAAGTTGGCGTTTATCAGTTTCGTGTTATCTGATTAGTGTCATCACCATTACATGCTAAGGTTAAGAACAATAAAGCTATTGAATGAAGTATTTAATGAAGTTAGAATCCCATGTTTGTCATTTATATTAATTCAACCATTCTTATTTACTTAGTTATAATCAAAAACCCAATTTGTTATTCGTCTTAGCATTGAATAATAGCCATATCACTGGTGCATAAGTGCATAAATTAATTAGTTAACCAAAGTCAGTCTTTGTAGGAATGAACTAGAAATAATTATATATTACTTGCAAACGCGTATATTTGCATGTATTATTAGCGCGTGTTTAGCGACTAACAAGTTTTTGGCACCGCTACCGGGGACTGCAGTGTTAATTTTTTGTTTATGTGTTTTTCATCAGTGATCGTTAAAGTTCACTGACTCGGACATTGTTACTTATCTGTTTTCTTGTCTTATTTCAGGTACTCTAGCGAGCGTGTATGCATACGTGTTCGCAGTCTCGTAAGAGAACTCCGGATAAAGCTGAGGAAGAAGTTATAGTGGTTCGAAAGGAAGTTTTTGAGGATGAAGAGAATGTAGAAGAAGAAGAGAAAATCGAGGAACCAGCTTTAGTAGTGATGGGAGATCAAGAAGAAATTCCTAAGGCTTTGATGGACTATTCTCAGCCAAAGATCAATGATTTTCAGTCAAGCATCATCAGGCCAGCCATCTCGGCTAACGCTTTTGAGATCAAGTCAAGCACGAATCAGATGATAGAGAACTCAGTTTAGTTTGGGAGTTCTCCAGCTGAAGACCCCAACATGCACATCAGGGATTTCATCGAGATCTTTGACACTTTTAAGTTCAATCACGTGACTGAAGATGCTATTAAGCTGCGACTATTCCCATTCTCTCTGAGGGATAAAGTGAAGTGCTGGTTACATTCTCTACCACCAGGGTCTATCACCACATGGGAGGATCTTTCTCAAAAGTTTATCACTAAATTCTTCCCTATGGCGAAGAATGCTGCAATCAGGAATGCTCTTACTCAGTTTGCTCAGCAAACTGGAGAATCTCTGTGTGAGGCTTGGGATCGATAGAAGGAGATGCTAAGGAGATGCCCACACCATGTCATTCCTGATTAGATGATTATAAACTGTTTCTATAATGGATTGTGTGCTACTTCTAGACCCATGCTCGATGCAGCATCAGGAGGAGCCTTGTGGGCTAAAAGCTACAATGAAGCTTATGAATTGATTGAACTGATGGCTGCTAATGAATACTAGAATCCTTCCTAGAGACTGACTCAGGTAAAAGTAGCAGAAATTCTAGAGTTGGATGCAGCAACTGCTATAGCTACCCAACTTAAGGCTTTGACGATGAAGGTGGACACTTTGACTAATTATGGAGTTAATCAAATCACTATTGTCTGTGAGCTTTGTGCTGGTTCCCATGAGACTGACCAGTGCGTTATTTCTAGTGAATTAGCTCAGTTCGTGAGCAACTTTAAGCCATCGCAGCAACCTGTGCCATCCACTAATCATCCTAACAACCGTAACCATCCTAATGTCAGTCGGAGCAATGCTCAGAATGCGGTTCAATAGCCTTATCAGCAGTACCCATGTAATAACCCCAATTTTTGGAATTTTTTTGAAACCCTTATGAATAATGATTTTGCTGATTATGCTGAATAAGAAAAACTTTTCATGACACACTATGTAGGGGTTCTTTTATTGTTATTCTGAGATATTATTAGTACTCTATATGATATATAAGTGTATGTAAGATCATCAGAATCCAAATTCGAACACTTTGATTTTTCCCGTAAATCTACCAGATACAGAAAGAATTGAGTATAAGGTAACATTATAAAAAGGATTTAAATTCAAGGATTTTAAGAAAGGATCATAAATGGAATATAAAATATTGAGAAAGGTTTAGGAGAAGCCCAAGTAATAAGATCCCGGATATGATCCCTCGAACGATAAACGCGAACGAAAGTTAAGAGAACCAGTAAAACAAATAAGCGACCAAGAGACAAGCTTGTACAAGAAGCCAAGGATTGTGACATCATCAAACCTCAAGACAAAGACATGTGGCAAATGGATTACAAAAGAAATGTGACATAAGCATGATAAGTGAGATTGTTTTGTTGGTTGATTTGTAGCCAAGCATTATTTACCATGGTAAATTCTAAACTAACCAAGCTAACAAAACACCACACAAATACACCAAGCAAGCAAAAAAGTTCATTTTCTCTCTTTTCTTCATGAAGCTCTCGGCTTCTTTCTTAGCAAAAGGGAAGTCCAAGCTCCTCCACTTGCTAATTTACAAGGTAATTATCCTAGCTTCTCCTAGTTAAGTTACATACTTCCTAGGAATCTTAGCTTCAAAATCCTTTCCTAGCATTTCCTATAAATCATTCAAGAAGATGGTGAATAGTACTTTCTTGAAATTAATTTTTGTGTTCTTGATTTCTTTGAAAGATCAAGCTTGTAGGAGGTTAGATTAAGGCTTCCATGGGCATTCCAAGGATCTTTCATGGATTAGAAGCTTCAAGGAAGGTATAACTCTTCATGATCTTAGTCTTAAGTTTTGTTGTTTAGATTTCCTAATGTTTAGATGATGGGTTAGTGTAATGGGTGTGTAATCATGTTTAGAGCTTGTTATGAGTAGTTTAGTTGATGAGAGGCATGATTATTGTGTGCTTAGAGATTGGTTGGTTTTGTGATGTTTTTGGAGTTGGAAATCTTGGTTATTAGTTAATGAACTTAAGTAAACACTTAGTTCATGATTGAGAAATAAGTATGAAATGATAATATTGAGTTGTTGGGGCTGTTGTAGTATGGTATGGATGGAGTTTTGATTGGGTTGTGATTGTGGATCGATTGTGGGTTGAATTGGAGTGTTTTAAATTTGGGTAATCGCGTAAACATAGCCGTCATAATGTCCGATTTACTTTAGGCTGTTTTTGTTCTTAAAATTAGGACCCTGAACTCACTGCTAGGTTTTTACCATTGCCATGATTAGATATTTCATGTTACGAGCATCGTTTTGATATGTAGTTCGTTTGATTCCGATGTACGGTTTAGGAGAAACGACTGTTTTAAGTAACTGCATTTCGCGACCGAACCATTACCCCTCGCCTTACTTTGAAACCTTGGTTAAGGAACTTAAATGACTAATTGTGGTAAGAAAAAATTATGTAAAGTGGATTAGGCAGTTGGTAAGGTACTCGCGAAAGAATCGCCTTAAAATCCTTAATGATTAATTTATTAAAAATGGTGGCGCCGAGGGTACTCGAGCGACTTAAGTGAATCGTTAAGCGCGAAAGCGAACGTTAGGGCTCTAAATGATTAAAGTCTAGTTTCTTAAGCGATCGTGGTTTAATTTCGGCTTATGTTGTTGTTCATAGGTTACCGGACCCACTCTAAGCTTGAGTCTAATCCGGGAACACTCAGGCAAGTTTTCTACCCGTTATACTGTTGTTGTGATGTAAATATATGTATATGCATTATCTTGTGATAAGTGCATGATGGTTATTAGCAAATTTTGCGATATATCGGAGCATGCTGATATGGTATATATGCATGTCTGTTTCGTAATCTGGTTATCTATCTGTTGATTTCAATGCTTATAGTTGCATAATACCTATGCTAGAGATAAGCAGTAGTTGCGTATACCATTAGTATAGGGGACCCAAAGGTGAACATATATCTAAACCGGGAGTCGATGTTCTCGAGTATATTATATATATATATATATATATATATATATGGATATAGTTTTTAAAACTATTGATCGAATAAGGTTTATTCGATAACTTTATTTTATTTAATGAATATTATTTGAATATTCATTCGAGGACTTATGACTCTGTTTATTCTCTTTAATGATTATTAATTGGATATTCATTTGAGGATGTATGACTCCGTTTATTTTATTTAATGAATATTATTTATAATATTCATTCAAGGTATTATGACTCCGCCTATTATTTAATAATATTCTTTATTTTATTAAAGAATAATGTTTCGATAATCAAACTTATTTTCGATTATTCAAATAAAGATAGTACTTTCGTATAAGTATATCTTTGGTTATTTAATATTCATTTCAAGTATGAGTTTTAAAACTTCTACTTCGACTATTTTTATAAGGATTATCTTTATGAGAATATTATTTAAATAATAATATTAAGATATTTCTAATATATCGGGACTGATTTATTTTAATAAATCAGCAGTACTCCAAACATTCTTAAAAATGTTTTCGAGTCTTCAAAATGATTTCTAAAAGTTAGGGCGGATCCCAAAACTCATTCTTTTATATTTAAGATCCTCCTTTCGAAGAGGATTTAAATACTCGCTCAAAACCTGGGGGATCCGGCTCTGTGGTGTATTTTACATTCGCAACGTGGTTGTTGTTTTGAGAAACCAATTTGATTACTTGCCCAACGTTCGGGAAGTAAGTCCATCTAATTGAGTCGGCATAAGCGACAGGCCGGGGTACGGTCTACCAAAGGGTAAGTGGCTGGGTGGCAGTCCATCAACGCGTAAGAGGCCAGGTGGCGGTCCAGCACAAGGTCCTTATGTGGCCAGTGTGATGACCGGTGGGGGATTCATCCATCTACTAGTAGAAAAGGTTACTTATTGGTATCTTTGCCTGATCAGCAAAATATCAGGTTTATGCCAAGGTTTTCTCCTTTCCAAAATTCATTGGATATTGCAACTCTGTTTATAATTTTCATAACAGAGGTTTTCAAGGAGTGTATGAAATGTATATATATATAGGTGTATATATATATCGGGACTTAATGAAGTATCTCGTAACTTCATTATTTATAATGATATTTAAAAGATTGAATCTATTCAAGTCTTATCTTGTAGTCTCTTCTGGGTGATGAACTTTTGAAACTGATTATAACTTGAACGGTGGTAGTTCAAGTAGTATTCGGATATAAGTATATTGGAGTATCTTGTAACTTTATCTTTTAAACTTATATCTAGTAAATGATTATCTTGTGCATGTCAAATATTTTCGGAAAAACGTTGAGACAAGGTTAGATATATGAGATCACCTTGCAACGATATTTTATACAGTTATAAATGGGAACTCTGTGTATATTATACATGTCAGAGGATTTAAAAGATTGTGAAAAGTATATATGTACATATATACTGAATATTTTGCGACTTGGTCGCGGTAAGATATCAAACTTGGTTCATTTCTTTTGGACCAAGACTTTCATGAGTACTATGAGAATGCTCATATATTGTAAATCACTATACATATTATTTTGGTGGGCTTGTTGGTCACCCTTGCTTTCTTCTTTCATCACACAACAACATATATAAAAGATGAACAGGATCAAGCTCCCAATTCGCGAGCGGATAGGAAACGTTCCGCAGTTTCCTATAGGCGTTGATGTCGCTGTAGCTGAGGTAGGATTTACCAATAGGCTAGGCTTTCAACTTTTGATGTACCAGACTTATGTATCTTTATCAATTGTAATAATGGTAAAGAAATGTAAATCTATTCAGAAACCCTTTTAAGGTGTAATGGCACATAATTTTGGAATAAAATGACTCGTGTTATTTCTGGATATTCATCTCTGAGACTATAACTGGTGGTGTGTGTGTTTATTGTGGGGTCACAGTACAGAGTAGTTGATTGTTTATTAAGATTGGGTGTTATTAAGGGAAATGGAACTCGTGACAACCCGAATCCCCGACCCCAGATTTGGGGGTGTTACAGAAATGGTATCAGAGTTAAGCGTTATAAACCTCAGAGATGATGTGACGTTAAGATAATAAGTTCACAAAGATAATAAGAACTCTTGCCAAGTTCATAGTCGGGCTACCTAACGTAGTACTGAAAGTTAAAACCCTTATGGGAACCCTTATAAATATCGTGATGGAAGCGTAGTTCGTTATCATATATGGTAACGGGACTCCGAACCCTGAGGTTGAGGAGCAACAACACGATGATGTTTTATTAGTTATTGGAGATCAGATTGTGGATCCAATGGAACACCCAATGAGGGACCGGATGATGTTCATATTGAGGATGTAGCGGTTGAGGATGTTGTCCTAGAAGGGATTGTTGCTGAGAAGAATCCCGTGGAGGGTCCTGACAAGAATGAATAAAGGACCACTAAGGAATTGATGACCATGGTTAGGGGAATTACCAGAGGTAGGATTGGCTGGTCACTACCGGAGGTTCGTTCAAGTTTGTAAAGATAGTAGCCCCTTTAACGCGGCTTACTCGTAAGACTGAGAAGTTTGAATGGACAGAGAAATGCTGAGAACAGCTTTCAAGAACTGAAGCAAAGATTGGTGATGGCCCCTATGTTGGCATTGCCGGATGGAAAAAGGAGATTTTGTTATTTGTATTGACGCTTCGCATAAGGAATTAGGGTGCTTCTTATACAGCACAGCAAGGTAATCGCATACGCGTCAAGAAAATTAAGGGAATATAAAATTCGATATCCCCACCTATGAGCTTGGGCTCATGGCAATAGTTTTGCCCTAAAGATTGGAGGCACTACTTGTATGGAGAGAAGTTCGAGAATTACCTAAGCCATAAGTGCTTCTAGTACATTTTCACGTAGAAAGAGCTCAACATACGCCAGAGGAGGCGGTTAGAGCTAATCAAGAATTATGATTGGGAGATTCTTTATCATTCGGGGAAAGCCAATGTGGTGGCTGATGCCCTTAGTAAAAAGGAGAGACTCAAGATTATAATGCCTTTGGGAGAGTTATAAGAGATTTTGAGAAAATGGAAATAGAAGTGAAGGTAACCGGAGCCGGTACCGAAAAGCTGTTTGAGATTGCAATATAGCCCGAATTATTGGAAAAGAACATATTATGCCAGAAAAAGTGATGAATGAAGGCAGAAAGCCAACAAATAGATAAGAGATTAATACCGAGAAAGATGATAAGGGAATAATGAGGCATTCCTACAGAATTTGGGTTCCAAATGTTCAAGAACTTAAAGATGAGATCTTAGATGAAAGCTAGTTTGAGGAATAAGATTTAAAGCAAACCCTGAACGTGATAGTCAGGGAGGTCGACATCAAGATAGAAGGAACCCATAACATAATGAAGTGGAAAACAAGGATTTTTAACGTATAAGATAACCCCGATTATGGGAGAAGGTTGGAACATTTCATACTGAGAAAACAGAAGTTGAACAAGATAGGGAAAATCAGGATGGTACTCCTATTGGGCAATTCATGGACCTGCCTAAACATAACTTATACTATTATCCCCAACCACCACCCTGAGGAAACAATTCGGTGAGAAATTCTTTCAGGTTCTTTAAGTCGCTAAGCTCTCAGAGTTCCAAGGAACAAGATGACCCAGTCGAGGCAAGAGCCTGGCTAAAGGAAATACAGGAATCATTTGAGATTCTAAATGATTGATGAATCACAAAAGAGTGTTTTTGTCACTTACCCTCCTAAGAGAGAGACCACCCACTGGTGAAAGACCAAGAAAAGCACGGAGCAAGAGGTTACAATAAACTGATTAAAGTTCAGTCAATTGTTTTCAGGAAAGTACTTCCCAAGGTTATTGAGATAGTGTAAAAGCTTTAGAGCCAGAACAAAGGCGGACGAGTATGATGAATTATGAATCTAAGCTGTAAAAGTTGTCAAGATTCGTTCTGAAGACACGAATCCAGAATGACGGGATATCTGAAATCAATGCTTATGTTGTGTTGGTTCATGAAATAATGATAAGAGAAAGGAAAATAAAAAGGAATTGAAGTGGAAAGGAATATAAAGGCAATCGAGTTTGAGGAATGATAAGGGAGTTGGGTATGAGGAAACCCTAAAGACTCGTAGCAATAGAAAAAGAGAAGTATGTAATCGTCAGGATGAGGGTGATTCACCATGAGTTAAAAATTGATGGTTGAAGGCATAAGAGATACATATATTTTATCCCCTGTAAGTTGGGAGGATTCCAGGAAACCTTGAGATAATTCGAAGGATAAATAATGAGACGCGGATAGACTGAGGAGACAAGGAAGTAAGAAATTAGGAAAATTGGATGAAGGAAGTGACCTTCAAGAATGTGAAGTGTAAGACCGGTGGCTCGATACCCAGAATGGGAGACGCTAGGTATGAAAGATATCCCAACATTGAGGTGACTGTTGAGATAAACAACAAAAGTAAATAAGGAATTATTAAGAAGAGGTTCACATTGAACACGACCAATATCTTCCAGAACATCCTTGTTATCGTTACAAAATTAGGCAAGAAAAGCGGATAACCGTTGTTATCTTTTGGAGGCCATATGGATTGACCTCAGTTTGAATAAGGATGCTATTGTGAAATTAAGTATAGACTATCGAAGTGAGAATGATTGAATAAGGTAATCTATCAAGTATATTTGACTTGATTTATCCATGGAAGAGTGTAAGTATCTTTTAAAGGTGGAATTAAGGATAAAACCCCGATAACTTGAAATAAATCCTAGGGGAATGCATAAAGGTTGGCATTTCACCCTTAATAGGGATAGTATGAGTTTTGACAGTATAAATTTGAAAGGATTAAGGTAATAACAACCTTTAAGTATCAGTGGGGAAATTTTTCAGAAATATATAGACAATGGTTCTAGTATTAGTAAAGGGTATTTCGATATGCCCTGTATCTAGGGAATACAGGAGGAACGATTCAAGGATAACCTTAGAGGTTTTACAAGGAGAAAGGTAATATTCAAAATTCTCAAGAATAGAAATATTGATAAAGGAAATATGACGTAATTATAATAATGCCAAGTGGGGCACGTGTTAAACCACGAGAAAGTATGGATCAAACTAGTAAAGGTCGAAATTGTTCAGGGCAATTAGGGCCTAAGATAAAAGATGTTCTAAGTATGATTGAGAGTCAATCGTGACAGTGATTAACCTCTAAAGACTGAGGCAATAGCTTATGGAAAAATGGTGATATTTTTTTTTACTCATCAGATTTTAAGGATAACATCTTCACATAAGCAGTGATTGAAATAAGGTAGAAAATTTATTCGGAGGTGGTTAAAATGACATTGACTATAAGGAAATTTTACTATCAGGAAAGGCCAAAGAGGTGGCCGACACTTTAAAGGTAAGTGGATAATTATAGGCGCTTGGGCCAAAGGAATACAGTGATGATGGTTAAAGCTGTGAAGGTTGTATTATGGTTTAGAAGATTGACATTCCTTCTGATGACTGTGCAATACCCAACCGTAATAGTAGTTGGTAAAGGTTTAACTCGT
Source organism: Apium graveolens (assembly GCF_009905375.1). Lineage (NCBI taxonomy): Eukaryota > Viridiplantae > Streptophyta > Magnoliopsida > Apiales > Apiaceae > Apium > Apium graveolens. The sequence goes on from NC_133652.1 coordinate 192,734,888, forward strand.
GTAATCGCCATGAGCGGGCTATCTATCTCAGAAGGTACTATCTGAAGATAATCCAGGACCATGTTTCAAAAAGGACCAAACAAACCTTTGAGTTAAGTCTTCTATTGAAGGCATATGATTAAGAATGGTATTAACCTGCTATCGTTGCTTTGATTGAAACTCTTTTGCAATTTTATCTGCTTCATGTCATGTATGTATGTCAGGATCAAGAGTGTTCTTCATGAATCATGAATGGTGATTATGTTACCTCCTTAGAAGGATTTGATACGACATGTATGGACTCCGTATGGTTAGATATTAAGATTTCGTGGAACGTGAATGACGACAGTAGGTCAGTAGTGGACCATAGTAATGCAGCAATGATTCTGCGAGTAATGAGTTGATTACAACCATGAGAGTTGTATTGGAATGGAGGTTGAGATTAAGTACCACTAATCGGGTCGTGTTGACATATAAGTTATCTTTGATAGAAAAACTGGGTCGATTATTTACCTATTGAGTATCCATTCCTTCTTATCAATAGGGAGTCGTGTTACTATACGAGGAAGGTTGCAGTGCAAGCATAGAATTCTAGTAAAGATAATGTCTAGAATGAGATTCCAGATTCGATTTTCGATGTCGAGGGAGTTTCAAAGGTGATTGAGTATAAGCTCGAGGAAGAGCATGGGTCCATAGAATGATGGACGGAATAGCAAAAATATTTAAGCATGTGAAATGCGATGCGATAATACATGATGTTGATATATATACACATATGTTTTGTTCTCCTATGACAAACCTCTATAGTTCAGAGGTAGGTTCCAAGCCAGATATTTTATGGCAGTATATGTTTTTTTTCATATATACAATTCTCTTCAATTCGTTCTTTTCTCTTCTTTTCATTTCATATAAACTGAGAAGAACAACCCTTCCAGAAGGGGAGGTATTGCCGAATGACTATCTATCTGTGTGATAGAAGCCTAGTAGGATACCACATGTTGTTTAATTGCTTGTCAAGTACTAAAGGCTGGCCACCTTCTGTACTAACTTTGCAATAGAACAAGTGTTCATAATCATAGTGATCTCTCAATAAATTCCTTTACTTCTATATGATGGATCAAGCTTTCGAAGATGGAAGCAGCTAAAGGAAGTAGTATCAGTACGGTGGTATTCCGTTTCTAACGCGTTTGTGATACTAAGGTTGACGTGGTTATTAAAAGGTTATAGAACGCTAACGAGCAAAAGTATAACCAGTATAATATTAGGAACGGAAGGTAGTAGCGATTACGAACTAGAAAAGAATGGGTATTGAGAAGCAAAAGCTCTAATGCTAAAAGCTATTATGAGAGTCTGTGTAATAGACTTGAAGGAATTTGGAATGATCACTTAACGCGGATTGAGTTTTCTTACGATAATAGATCATATGTCAATATTGAGATATCGCCTTATGAGATCCTTGAGGGAAGACAATGTCGATCTCCCTTATGTTAGGATGAAGTTAGTAGAGCGCAAGATGCTCGGACCCACAGTAGTCCAAAGGACCAGGGATATAATAGATCTAATCAGAGGACGGCTGGTAGTAACCCAAGATGGACATAAGAGGTATGCTGATTTGACTCGAAAGGACAAAGATTATGAAATAGGGGACCTAGTAATGTTATAGGTATCCCTTGGAAAGGATTGATGAGGGTTGGAAAGAAAGGAAAGTTTAAGTCCACGAATTGTTGGACCCTTGGATGTACCAAAACATATTGGGAAGTTAGCATACGAGCTAGCCCTACCCCCGAACATGTAGCAAGTTTATAATGTGTTCCACGTATCAATGTTAAGGAAGTGTAATTCGGATGCCAGACAAATAGGGGTGTATGAGCGCATAGACATGCAACCAGACGTAACCTATATGGAACAACCAGGAAGGGTTATAGATTGAAAAGGAACAAGTGCTTAGGAAAAAGGTTAGCGTGCTAGTCAGGGTGTTGTGGCAGAACCCCAATGCGGGAAAATTGACTTGAGAGTTAGAAGGCGCAATGCTAGAAAAGTACCCCCATTTGTTTTTCTATCTGATTCCGGGACGGAATCCTTTTAAGGAGGGGAGACTGTAATAACCCCAATTTTTGGAATTTTTTTGAAACCCTTATGAATATTGATTTTGCTGAATAAGAAAAACTTTTTCATGCCACACTATGTAGGGGTTCTTTTATTGTTATTCTGATACCTTATTAGTACTCTATATGATATATAAGTGTATGTAAAGATCATCAGAATCCAAATTCGAACACTTTGATTTTTTCCGGAAATCTACCAGATACAGAAAGAATTGAGTATAAGGTAACATTATAAAAAGGATTTAAATTCAAGGATTTTAAGAGAGGATCATAAATGGAATATAAAATATTGAGAAAGGTTTAGGGGAAGCCCAAGTAATAAGATCCCGGATATGATCCCTCGAACGATAAACGCGAACGAAAGTTAAGCGAACCGTAAAACAAATAAGCGACCAAGAGACAAGCTTGTACAAGAAGCCAAGGATTGTGACATCATCAAACCACAAGACAAAGACATGTGGCAAATGGATTACATAAGAAATGTGACATAAGCATGATAAGTGAGATTGTTTTGTTGGTTGATTTGTAGCCAAACATTATTTACCATGGTAAATTCTAAACTAACCAAGCTAACAAAACACCACACAAATACACCAAGCAAGCAAAAAAGTTCATTTTCTCTCTTTTCTTCATGAAGCCCTCAGCTTCTTTCTTAGCAAAAGGGAAGTCCAAGCTCCTCCACTTGCTAATTTACAAGGTAATTATCCTAGCTTCTCCTAGTTAAGTTACATACTTCCTAGGAATCTTAGCTTCAAAATCCTTTCCTAGCATTTCCTATAAATCATTCAAGAAGATGGTAAATATTACTTTCTTGAAATTAATTTTTGTGTTCTTGATTTCTTTGAAAGATCAAGCTTTTAGGAGGTTAGATTAAGGCTTCCATGGGCATTCCAAGGATCTTTCATGGATTAGAAGCTTCAAGGAATGTATAACTCTTCATGATCTTAGTCTTAAGTTTTGTTGTTTAGATTTCCTAATGTTTAGATGATGGGTTAGTGTAATGGGTGTGTAATCATGTTTAGAGCTTGTTATGAGTAGTTTAGTTGATGAGAGGCATGATTATTGTGTGCTTAGAGATTGGTTGGTTTTGTGATGTTTTTGGAGTTGGAAATCTTGGTTATTAGTTAATGAACTTAAGTAAACTCTTAGTTCATGATTGATAAATAAGTATAAATTGGTAATATTGAGTTGTTGGGGCTGTTGTAGTATGTTATGGATGGAGTTTTGATTGGGTTGTGATTGTGGATCGATTGTGGGTTGAATTGGAGTGTTTTAAATTTGGGTAATCGCGTAAACATAGTCGTCGTAATGTCCGATTTACTTTAGGCTGTTTTTGTTCTTAACATTAGGACCCGTGAACTCACTGCTAGGTTTTGACCATTTCCATGATTAGATAGTTCATGTTACGAGCTTCGTTTTGATATGTAGTTTGTTTGATTCCGATGTACGGTTTAGGAGAAACGACCGTTTTAAGTAACGGCGTTTCGCGACCGAACCATTATCCCTCGCCTTACTTTGAAACCTTGGTTAAGGACCTTAAATGACTAATTGTGGTAAGAAACAATTATGTAAAGTGGATTAGGCAGTTGGTAAGGTACTCGTGAAAGAATCGCCTTAAAACCCTTAATGGTTAATTTATTAAAAATGGTGGAGCCGAGGGTACTCGAGCGACTTAAGTGAATCGTTAAGCGCGAAAGCGAACGTTAGGGCTCTAAATGGTTAAAGTCTAGTTTCTTAAGCGACCGTGGTTTAATTTTGGCTTATGTTGTTGTTCATAGGTTACCGGACCCACTCTAATCTTGAGTCTAATCCAGGAACACTCAGGCAAGTTTTCTACCCGTTATACTGTTGTTGTGATGTAAATATATGTATATGCATTATCTTGTGATAAGTGCATGATGGTTATTAGCAAATTTTAAAATATATTGGAGCATGCTAATATGGTATATATGCATGTCTGTTTCGTAATCTGGTTCTCTATCTGTTGATTTCAATGCTTATAGTTGCATAATACCTATGCTAGAGATAAGCAGTAGTTGCGTATACCCTTAGTATAGGGGACCCAAAGGTGAACATATTTCTAAACCGGGAGTCGATGTTCCCGAGTATATTATATATATATATATATTTATATATATATGGATATAGTTTTCAAAACTATTGATTGAATAAGGTTTATTCGATAACTTTATTTTATTTAATGAATATTATTTGAATATTCATTCGAGGACTTATGACTCTGTTTATTCTATTTAATGATTATTAATTGGATATTCATTTGAGGATGTATGACTCCGTTTATTTTATTTAATGAATATTATTTATAATATTCATTCGAGGTATTATGACTCTGCTTATTATTTAATAATATTCTTTATTTTATTAAAGAATAATGTTTCGATAATCAAACTTATTTTCGATTATTCAAATAAAGATAGTACTTTCGTATAAGTATATCTTTGGTTATTTAATATTCATTTCAAGTATGAGTTTTAAAACTTCTACTTCGATTATTTTTATAAGGATTATCTTTATGAGAATATTATTTAAATAATAATATTCAGATATTTCTAACATATCGGGACTGATTTATTTTAATAAATCAGCAGTACTCCAAACATTCTTAAAAATGTTTTCGAGTCTTTAAAATGATTTCTAAAAGTTAGGGTGGATCCCAAAACTCATTCTTTTATATTTAAGATCCTCCTTTCGAAGGGGATTTAAATACTCGCTCAAAACCTGGGGGATCCGGCCCTGTGGTGTATTTCACATTCGCAACGTGGTTGCTGTTTTGAGAAACTAATTTGATTACTTGCCCAACATTCGGGAAGTAAGTCTATCTAATTGAGTCGGCATAAGCGACAGGCTGGGGTACGGTCTACCAAAGTGTAAGTGGCTGGGTGGCAGTCCATCAACGCGTAAGAGGCCGGGTGGCGGTCCAGCACAAGGTCCTTATATGGCCAGGGTGATGATCGGTGGGGGATTCATCCATCTACTAGTAGAAAAGGTTACTTATTGGTATCTTTGCCTGATCAGCAAGATATCAGGTTTATGCCAAGGTTTTCTCCTTTCCAAAATTCATTGGATATTGCAACTCTGTTTATAATTTTCATAACAGAGGTTTTCAAGGAGTGTATGAAATGTATATATATATAGGTGTATATATATATCGGGACTTAATGAAGTATCTCGTAACTTCATTATTTATAATGATATTTCAAAGATTGAATCTATTCAAGTCTTATCTTGTAGTCTCATCTGGGTGATGAACTTTTGAAACTGATTGTAGCTTGAACGGTGGTAGTTCAAGTAGTATTCGGATATAAGTATATTGGAGTATCTTGTAACTTCATCTTTTAAACTTATATCTAGTAAATGATTATCTTGTGCATGTCAAAGATTTTCGGAAAAATGTTGAGACAAAGTTAGATATATGAGATCACCTTGCAACGATATTTTATACAGTTATAAACGGGAACTCTGTGTATATTATACATGTCAGAGGATTTCAAAGATTGTGAGAAGTATATATGTACATATATACTGAATATTTTGCGACTTGGTCACGGTAAGATATCAAACTTGGTTCATTTCTTCTGGACCAAGACTTTCATGAGTACTATGAGAATGCTCATATATTGTAAATCACTATACATACTATTTTGGTGGGCTTGTTGCTCACCCTTGCTTTCTTCTTTCATCACACAACAATAGATAGAAAAGATGAACAGGACCAAGCTCCCAATTCACAGTTTCCTATAGGCGTTGATGTCGCTGTAGCTGAGGTAGGAACTACCAATAGGCTAGACTTTGAACTTTTGATGTACCAGACTTATGTATCTTTATCAATTGTAATAATGGCAAAGAAATGTAAATCTATTCAGAAACCCTTTTAAGGTGTAAAGGCACATAATTTTGGAATAAAATGACTCGTGTTATTTTTGGATATTCATCTCTGAGACTATAACTTGTGGTGTGTGTGTTTATTGTGGGGTCACAGTACAGAGTAGTTGATTGTTTATTAAGATTGGGTGTTATTAAGGGAAATAGAACTCGTGACAACCCGAATCCCCGACCCCGGATTTGGGGGTGTTACAACCCAGCTAAGTAGTACAACCCCTCTGGTTTTCAGCAATCGCAATATGCACCAAGGAAGCAACTTCAGCTGCAACAAGCTAATAAAAAATCTGAATTAGAGGAGTTGAAGCTTATGTGCAAGAGTCAAGCTATTTCTATCAAGACCTTGGAAAATCAAATTGGACAAATTGCTAATGCCTTGCTAAATCATCAACCTGGTATATTACCTAGTGACACTGAAGTGCCAGGGAAGAGGGAAGCTAAGGAGTAGGTAAAGGCAATCACTTTGAGGTCTGGAAAGGTTGTGAATCCCGAACAAACTCAAGTTTCGAATGACGAAGCTGGGGCTAAAGAAGAAGTAGAGCAGCAGGTTGCAGAAGTGGAACCAAGGAAGACTACTGTTGAGCACACTCCACCGCCTTTTGCTAAGAGGCTGCAGAAGAAGAAACTGGATAAACAGTTTGTGAAGTTTCTGGTGGTATTCAAGAAACTTCATACCAATATACCTTTCGCTGAGGCTCTTGAGCAGATTCCTAGTTACGTAAAGTTTATGAAAGGTATTCTCTCTCAGAAAGTAAAGCTAGATGATTTAGAAACTGTCGCTCTCACGGAGGAATGCAGTGTTGTACTGCAACATAAGTTGCCTCCGAAGCTTAAAGATCCAGGAAGCTTCACTATTCCATGCACTATTGGAAAAGTGTCTTTTGACAGATGCTTATATGATTTGGGAGCTAGCATCAATCTGATGCCTTTGTCAATCTTCAAGAAGTTGAATCTGCCTGATCCAAAACCAACTTATATGACTTTGCAGCTGGCCGACCGCTCTATTACATATTCGCGAGATATTGTGGAGGATGTCTTGGTCAAGGTTGATAAACTCATCTTCCCTAATGATTTCATAATTCTTGATTTCGAGGAGGATAAGGAGATTCCCATAATTTTGGGAAGACCTTTCTTGGAGACTGCCCGAACCTTGATAAATGTGGAAAAGGGTGAGCTTACAATGCGAGTACTGGATCAGGATGTAATTTTTAATGTGCTCAATTCCATGAAATTTCCTACGGAAAATGAGGAGTGCTTAAAAGTGGAGTTGGTCGATTTTGTAGTTACTTTAGAATTTGATCAATTGCTAAGGTCTGATGCCTTAGAGAATGCTTTATTGGGGAATTCAAATAGTGAAGATGACGAAGGATTGGAGCAATTGTAATATCTGAATGCTTCTCCCTGGAAGAGGAAGATTGATATGCCTTTTGAATCTCTTGGAATGGAGGAATTGAATAAAGCTCCTAAACGCCTCAAGCCATCTATTGAGAAAGCTCCTACTCTTGAGCTTAAGCCTTTACCTGAACATTTGAGGTATGCGTTTTTAGGTGATGCATCTACTTTTCCTGTTATTATTGTATCTGACCTTTCAGGTAGTGACGAGGAAAAGCTTTTGAGGATTATAAGAGAGTTCAAATTGGCAATTGGATGGACCATAACAGTTATTAAGGGAATCATCCCTTCTTATTGCATGCATAAAATTCTGCTAGAGGAAGGTAGCAAGCATACGGTTGAGCAGTAAAGAAGACTTAATCCGATCATGAAGGAAGTAGTGAAGAAAGAAATTTTTAAGTGGCTGAATGCAGAGATTATTTATCCCATTTCTGATAGTTCTTGGATGAGTCCAGTTCAGTGTGTACCAAAGAAGGGAGGTATCACAGTTGTTGCTAATGAGAAGAATGAGCTCATTCCTACTCGAACAGTCACGGGATGGAGTGTTTGTATGGACTAAAGGAAGCTGAACAAGACCACTAGGAAGGATCACTTCCCTCTGCCTTTCATTGACCAGATGCTTGAGCGGTTGGCTGGTCACAAGTATTACTGTCTTCTGGATGGTTATTCGGGTTACAATCAGATTTGTATCACTCCAGAAGATCAGGAGAAGACTACCTTCACTTGTCCATTTGGTACTTTCGCCTTCAAATGATTTTCTTTTGGTCTATATGGTGCACCAGCCACATTTCAGAGATGTATTATGGCCATCTTTTCTGATATGATTGGCCAGAATGTGGAGGTGTTCATGGATGACTTCTCTATATTTGGCGATTCTTTTGACGAATGCTTGCAGAATCTTGGACATGTTCTCAAGAGGCTGTGTTCAGACCAACTTGGTTCTCAATTGGGAGAAATGTCACTTTATGGTGTGATAGGGTATTATTCTTGGGCATAAGGTTTCTAGTAAGGGTCTTGAGGTGGAGAAATCTAAGGTGGGGGTCATTGAAAATCTTCCTCCACCAATTTTTGTTAAGGGAATTCAAAGTTTTTTTGGTCATGCGGGTTTCTATAGGCGTTTCATCAAGGACTTCTCTAAGATTTCGAAGCCATTGTGCAGTTTGCTAGAGAAAGATGTCCCTTTCAAGTTTGATGACGAGTGCCTTGCCGCTTTTGAGACATTGAAGAAGAGTTTAATCTTGGCACCTGTCATAATTGCACCTGACTGGAATAAACCTTTTGAGATGATGTACGATGCAAATGACTATGCAGTTGGAGCAGTTCTTGGGCAGAGAAAGAACAGCATATTTCATGTGGTCTACTACGCTAGTAAGACCTTGAATTGTGCTCAACTGAATTATACTACTACGGAGAAAGAACTCTTGGCTATTGTCTATAGTTTTGAGAAATTTCGATCTTATCTACTCGGTACGAAGGTGACAGTTTTCACTGATCATGCTGTAATTCATTATCTCGTCTCTAAGAAGGACTCGAAGCCAAGGTTGATTCGATGGGTTCTTTTACTTCAGGAGTTTGAGTTAGAGATCAAGGACAGAAAAGGGACTGAAAATCAAGTCATTGATCATCTTTCGCGTTTAGAGAACCCTAATGCTACTTCACTGGACAAGACATTGATAAATGAGTCTTTTCCTGATGAGTAGTTGTTTGGAGTGAAAGAGGAAGAACCGTGGTTCACAGACATTGTGAATTACCTTGTGAGCAATGGCATGCCTCCCGACTTATCGTACGCTCAAAGGAAGAAGTTTCTGCATGAAGTAAAGTGGTATATGTGGGATGAGCCATTTCTTTTTCAACAAGGAGATGATCAAATCATTAGGAGATGTATTCCGTACAGCGAAACGGGGGGAATCTTGCAAGGTTGCCACTCAACGGCTTATGGAGGACATTATGATGGAGAAAAGACAGCAGCTCCTATTCTTCAAGCAGGTTTCTTTTGGCCAACCTTGTTTAAAGATGCTCATCAGTTTGTTTTGAAATGTGATCGATGTCAACGTATGGGTAATATGTCTAAGAGGGATAAAATGCCTCTTAATGTGCTTCTCGAGGTTGAAGTCTTTGATGTTTAGGGAATTGACTTTATAGGGCCATTTGTCTCATCTTGTAACAATCAGTACATCTTGTTGGCGGTTGATTATGTGTCGAAATGGGTTGAAGTTAAGGCGTTGCCAACGAACGATGCCAAAGTGGTGCTTAATTTTCTTCACAAGCAGATATTCACAAGGTTTGGAACTCCAAGAGTCATAATCAGTGATGAGGGGTCGCATTTTTGACAACCGCAAGTTCACCGCTATGATGCAAAGGTATAATGTGAATCATTGCATTGCAACGGCTTATCATCCTCAAGCAAATGGACAAGCTGAGGTGTCTAACAGAGACATCAAGCGCATATTGGAGAAAGTTGTGTGCCATCGAGGAAAGATTGGTCTTTGAAGCTTGATGAAGCTGTTTGGGCTTATAGAACAGGATACAAGACTCCGTTGGGAATGTTTTCGTTCCAGTTGGTTTATGGTAAGGGGTGTCATTTACCGGTGGAGCTAGAGAATAAAGCGTATTGGGCTTTGAAGAAATTGAATCTGGATTTGGATGTAGCTGGTAAGAAGAGGATGCTTCAATTAAATGAGCTTGATGACTTTCGACTTCAAGCTTATGAGAATAACAAAATATACAAGGAGAAAGTCAAGAGGTTGCACGATCGGGGTCTAGTGCTCAAATCATTTGTGCCGGGGCAACAAGTTCTTTTGTTCAACTCCCGTCTCCGTCTTTTTCCTGGAAAGTTGAAGTCAAGATGGTCAGGGCCGTTCGTTATCAAAACTGTGTTTCCACATGGAGCGGTGGAGATTTTTGAGAATGATCTGGGCCAAACATTCAAGGTAAATGGTCAGAGGTTGAAGCATTACTATGGTGACACGGTAAAACGTGAGGTGGTTAGTGCCGTTTTGTTGTACGTTTGATCTCGAGTTTCTACGTCAAGCTAACGACATAAAGCAGGCGCTTCTTGGGAGGCAACCCAAGTTTGTTGTACATTAGTAAGTAGATTAAAAAAGAAGAAAAGAGAAAATCACAAAAAAATCCGAAAATCAGAAAAATTCAGGGCCAACTTCAGAAGCCAGGCGCGGCCGTGCTGATCTAGCGTGCGGCCGCGTTGAAATTACAGAGACACGGCGCGCCCGCGTTGATCTAGTGCGCGGCCGCGCCGATTTGGCAGAAATAGAGCATGCCCGCGCTGTCCTAGCGTGCGGCCGCGTCGAGGTCCCGGCTCAGAAAAATAAAAAAAGCAGTTTTGAAGAGGAAAAACATGATTTTTTCTACAAAATCAATTCCTACCCGAATTTTACTCTCCCACATCCCAAATTTCCCTCTCCAAATCAACCTCATTATTTCCACTATTCCCATAATCAAATCCAACTTCTACTCCATATATAATTCTCTTTTCACCTCCTATAAATACATACACTTATACACAAACTTATTCACCACTTCACAAATTTCTCAAACTCAAATTCTCTCTCAAACACAAACTCTTATTCTATCTACTCAATTCCAATGGCACCCAAGAGACAAAGAACACAAGTAAGCAGCAACACCACCGATTCTTCGAGTGCGGGTGGTGTGAGGCCAAGGTTTTCTACTCCCGAGGCTGAAGCGGAGTATACGAGGCTTCTCTCGAAGCCTATTATCAAGGAGAGAGGTTTCTGCCATCGAGGAAGGATGGTAAGCTATTGGAGATGATTTTGGAGATGGGTTGGGTTCCTTTTTGCGAGGCACTCGCTGCTGTGCCCATGAGTGTTGTTCGTGAGTTCTATACGAATGTGAAGGATGAGAAGAATGGCTTCACGGTTGTGCGAGGGATGACTATGGAGTATAGTGCTGATGCTATTAGGAGAGTGATTGAGCAGCCCGCGAGGAAGCCCGAGCAGGACACTTGGAATGATAAGACTCCAGAGGACTTTGATCTGGATCTTATTGTTGCTACACTATGCATGCCTGACACACACTAGAAGATCAAGAGGGGCACTACTGAGTACTCTACGTTCCCGGCTTTCACGATGAACAGGTTTTCCCGTGCAAGGAACGCGTTTATTTGTGCTAACATCATGCCATCTTCGCATGTGCATGAGATTACTGTGGAGCATGCACGGATGTTATGAGGCATTCTTCAGGGCGATTATGTGGATCTTGGGATGGTGATTTATCAGGATATTTTGAAGTTTTTGAGGGGGAGTACCATGGGGTCTATACCGTATGCGTCCGTTATGACGAAATTATGCGTGGCAGTTGGTGTTCATTGGAAAATACATGAGCAGTTGCAGATCCTGAGTGCTCCTATTGACAGCACTACTTTGGCTATGATGCAAGAGTGGGATGGAGGAAAGCCCGATCTGAAGGGCCTTGGTTATACTTTTGACCATCTACCTGGTGGGAGGCCAGCTGCTGGGGCCACCCAGATGAGCAGGATTGCTTGGATATCTCAATTAGGAGATGAGGCGGGGCCATCGCAGCAAGTACATGAGGAGAAGGAAGGAGCTGATATTGGAGCTAGAATGAGCATGACGCTGTATAGGCGTCTGGTTAGGAGGATGGATGCGATGTATGACATCCATGGTCAGTTTGCACGTGATCTCACCCAGGCATTGGGGACAGCTTTCAGAGCCACCGGTGTTGATATATAGCGGCCAATATTTGGTGAGGACTCCGTGTATTCACTTCCAGACATGCCTGACACTCCACCCGTTGAGGGTGAGGATCCTGATTCGGATTAGGTATGCCCGATTCCTTACTATTACCTTCATTGAGGCAGTGAATATTTTAAGTTTGGGGGTAGTAGTTTAAGGAATATGTTTTTGTGAGTCACATGTAGTTTTCATATTCATGATAGTTTAGTTCATATAGTTGTATTTTTTCTATAGTTTTTTTTATTTTTGGTAGTATTTATGTTAGTTTGTTCATTTAGTTTAATGCATTTGCAAATAACATGATCCCTTAGATAATTTTTCCGATTGACTTGTGATATTAATGCTAGTGTAGTGATGTCGTATTTAGTGATGTTAAGTCTTATCGAATTGATTTGCATGCTAGAGACAATTGTATTTCACTAAGTCTTATAGGTTGCTAAAGTACTAGATCATGGTCATAGTTTATTTGTTTGTCAAGGTTTAATCACTTGTTTATATTTAGAATTTAGGATATTCTCTTAATAATAATGATATGACATGGATTTTTAGAAATTGGAGAAAAATAGATTTTATTGCGAGTTGTGTTGGCTAGGTGTCAAATGGCTAGTAGTCGGCTCATATTTATATGAGTAGTCTAGGGTTGAACGAGATGGAACGAAACGCACTCATTTAGAAATTGTGTAAAAAAACAAAAAAAAAAGAGAAAAAAAGAGAAAAAAATAAGTGTTATGTATAATTGATCACGAGTGGGCTCTTTAGTACTCGAGTTATTAAGTTCTTAGGGGACTTTGTGCCTAGTGACCTAAGGCTTTTATAGTCTGGGATCCGCTAACCTAACGCTCGCTACATGGGTACTATTGTATAAGTCTTGTGTGGACCTCACTCATTGCACGATCAAATAAGCATAAGTGTGTTGTTTAGTTTGAATAAAAGCATGAATCCATATAAAACTCCAATATAAGAATTGAAGTGTTATAAGTTATTTTGAGTCTAGCTTTTATTCTGTTATAACCTTGTGATTACTTTGATGAATAGTGAGTCATGATTATTGATCTAGTGGCGATAGTATATCTGTAAGCAGTTGCACACACGCACGTCTCTGGTTTGTAGATTTATTTGTGAGGTTTGATTGATCATATGCGAATAACTGCATTTGTTGAGATATTGCTTGTTGATTGGTTTAGTTATTCTATTGGGGATCGTTGCATGCATTTAGTTGCATTCATGCATTTTTATTTCTTATTCTTTGAGTGTGTTATGCATGAGGACAAGCATCGATTCAAGTTTAGGGGTATGTTGAGTGGCATTTATGACACATATTACGCTCCGTAAAAGTTTGGAATTGGTGTAAATGTACTCAAGTTATTGGTATTTAATGTGTTTTCTGGTGTTTTTGCATTTCAGGCATTATTCTAAGAATCAGGTGAATTAGCATTATTTTGGTTCTAATATGGTGTTAGATGATGTCCAAAGAATAAAGCTCCGGAAGCTAACTCGATTTCAGTAGGAATTAAAGAAAATTTAGAAGTTTTTCCAGAAGCACGGCGCGCCCGCGCTAGTCTAGCGCGCGGTCGCGCCCATTTGTCAGAAAGCCAGTGCGCCCGCGCTGATGAAGCGCACGACCGCGTCGGGTCGGGATCCCAGAATCTTGATTCTAGTTGATTTACAATTGAAGGACTTGTATCTTGCATGGGCTGCTATTTATACTTAATTAAAGAATGTTTTCTAGAGAGACATATATACCAGAGCACAAAGAGAGCCGTAGAAGACCGTGTTAGCACGATTCAACGAAGACTAAGCAAGATCTTGTTTTTACTTGTGAATCTTTGTTCAAGTTGTAACTGGATGCTAGTTTTCTTATTCGTGAACCTTACGCTTGTTTCGTACTTGGTTTTATTATTTATTCAGTATAAGACTACATTTATTATATCATGCTTTCATTGGACCCACGTTGATAATGAGTCTGATTATGGGCTAATCGTTACCATAGGGTTTTAGCGGATTTATATATGGATTTCTTTAGTTAATTTGTTTCGATACCTTAGTGTGTGGTGATTGTATGATAACCTAGTATTGGTTGTGCTTATTCGTTTTATGAGCATCGCGAACTTATAAGATAGCGTGTTATGAAGCGACAATGAATTTAAGGATATATAATTTGCCATGCTAGCATAGGTTCATGTGTTATTTTTATGCATGATTCGTTGGTAATTTTAACCATCTTACTTGCCCTATATAATCACGATAGATAACTTGTGCTTTAAACCTTTATGTTGTCAAATTCTATAGACATATTGGGTCTCAATATAATTGGTGTCTATTCAGCTTCTATCTATTTTGTGGATGTCTGATAGTATGGTATTCGTGCAACGAAAGTTGGCGTTTATCAGTTTCGTGTTATCTGATTAGTGTCATCACCATTACATGCTAAGGTAAGAACAATAAAGCTATTGAATGAAGTATTTAATAAAGTTAGAATCCCTTGTTGTGATATATATTAATTCAACCATTCTTATTCTTTTAGTTATAATTGTTAGTTTAATTCTTAGTTGTAATTAAAAACCCAATTTGTATTCGTTTTGCATGAATAA